>NC_086322.1:199097560-199420685 GCF_036172605.1 Pelobates fuscus | reverse complement strand
GGCCAACAGCGTGTACTCTGCCAGTGCACCGTGCCACTTATATCTGATGGCACAATAGCGTGCATTTAAAAACCCCAAACATTTTTTTCACTGTAATAGATTAATTAGCAGTTAGTTGTCTGCAAGCGTCTGTGTGTCAGGCCAACAGCGTGTACTCTGCCATTGCACAGTGCCACTCATATCTGGTGGCACAATCACGTGCATTTAAAAACAAAAAACTTTTTTCACTGTTATAGATTGAATAGCAGTTAGTTGTCTTCAAGCGGGTGTGTCAGGCCTACAGCGTGTACTCTGCCAACCTCTGCAAGTGCACATTGCCACTCATATCTAGTGTCACAATAGCGTTCATTTAAAAACAAAAAACTTTTTTCACTGTTATAGATTGAATAGCAGTTAGTTGTCTTCAAGCGGATGTGTCAGGCCTACAGCGTGTACTCTGCCAACCTCTGCAACTGCACAGTGCCACTCATATCTGGTCTCAAAGTAGCTTGCATGCATAGTACCACTAATCCAAAAAAAATGACAGGCAGAGGCAGGCCACCCCGCAGGGGCCATCGTGGTCGTGGTGCTGTGATTCCCTTTTGCCCTAGAATAATGCCCAGTTTTCAGAGGCCACGTACCCTGAACTTGAAAAGTTCTGAGGACATAGTTGACTGGCTAACACAGGACACCCAATCTTCTACAGCTTCCGCTCGGAACCTTGACGCACCATCCTCCTCCAGCTTAGCTTCGGGCACCTCTCAAGATACCGCTCACCCGCCTGCCACCACCACCAACACTAGCACCACAGCCGCTTCACTTGGTATGTCAGAAGCAGGGGCGGACTGAGAACCCTCAGGGCCCCCGGGCAAAATAAATCAAGGGCCCCCTTACATGCCCCACCCACGTTGCCGCAAGCCCCACCCTTGCCCCGCCTCCAGCCACACAATCTTTAGACACAAGGAACAAAAGTGCAATATGTTCTAAACAAGTGTCATTTAATTAACGAATGCAAAAACCAAACTGTGCAAAATAAATAACAAATGCACAAACAAAGACAATTGCATAGTTCTACAACATCTGGGTATCTACCTTTTGGGCACCCCTGCTATAAACTATACAAAATCCAGTACACTCACCCAGAAGCTTAAAAGTTTTTAAAAATATAATTGTTTTTTAAAAAAAGCACAGGAATGAAGCAAAAATAGAGGTACTCTAGCTACAGTATACGATCATCTGCCTCAGCTTGTCACAAAGTCAATGTGTCCCATAATGTAAGCTCATTTAAGAGACTGCAGATTCCAGGTTTCATATATATGTGCTCCGTGAATGTTATAGGTGATTTTATATTTTTTTTTATTTTATATTTTTCTAACAAAAGTTACTGTAATGCATGGCTTTATAAATTTGTTTGGAATCTAGGAGTCAACTAAAAAGTTAGGAGCCAGTCTTTTTTAAACGAAGAAAGCTTCATTTTGAACATGAAAAACACAATTCTTAAGGGGACGCTATAGTCATCAGAACCACTGCAACTTAATGTAGTTGTTCTGGTATCTGTAGCATGTCCTTGCAGGATTTTTAATGTAAAGACTACCTTTTCAGAGAAAAGACCGTGTTTACATTGCTGTCTTGGGACGCCTCTTGTGGCAGTCACTCACGCTTAGTTTCATCCTCTGCATGGAGGCGCTGAATGTTCCCAATAGAGATGCATTGATGCTGATTGGCGCAGAACAGCCTTTTCTGCACATGCGCAATATCCTCCTAAAGCCTATGGGAAAGCATTGACTTAAAGATTGATGATATCTGCCATGGAGGAAGGACCAGCCATAGGGTCGGGACCAGCTGCGGCAAAACAGGCAAAGCGTAAGAAAAAAGGTGAGTAAAAACACATGGCGACCTGGGATTTGTCGAGCCCTGCTCTAATAGAAAAATACATTAAGTGTATAAATGCACTGAAGCACAGAGAAGCTCCCCTAAGGAGATTCTTATCCCTGAAATTCCTTGATCCCACAACAATGGACAAACAGCAGGAAGTGAAGTAGACTGATCTACAGGGACCTGGAGAGGGGTATATCTAACAGAGACCCTCTCAGTGTCCTTTAGAGAGTGTGTTAGAAAGAATCTCCTACAGGCCCCATTAGAGACTACAATGGAGTCTAATAGGCTTGGAAGAGGGTCTTTCTAGCAGATGCTATCTCAGTGTCTTTCAGAGAGTGTGTTCGAAAGAATCCCCTCCAGGCCCCATTAGAGACTACAATGGAGTCTAATGTAGCCTGGAGGGGGGGTCTCTCCAACACTCTGGTTCCTATTCACAATACAGCAACACAACATAGCTCGCTGATACCTAGGCCAAGTTGGCTCCTCTTACCTCAATTACGGTTGCTGGTTGGCAGGGTGTGGGCTTGGTGGCTGCGGCTGGCAGGCTGTGGGCTTGCTGGCTCCGGCTGGCAGGCTGTGGGCTTGTTGGCAGGCTGTGGGCTTGCTGGCAGGCTGTGGGCTTGCTAGCTCCGGCTGGCAGGCTGTGGCTTGCTGGCTCCGGCTGACAGGCTGCACCTGGCAGGCTGTGTGCCTACTGGCTTTGGCTGGCAGGCTGTGTTGTTGCTGGCTGTAGGCCTGTGGCTTGCTGGCAGGCTGTGGGCTTGCTATAGGCAGGCTGGCTGGCAGCCTGTAGTGGCCGGCTGCTGGGCTGTGGGTGCCTGTGGCCGGCTGCTGGGCTGTGGCCGGCTGCTGGGCTGGCCTGTGGGCGGCTGACCTGTGGGCGGCTGGGCTGCTGACCTGTGGGCGGCTGGGCTGCTGACCTGTGGGCGGCTGGGCTGCTGACCTGTGGGCGGCTGGGCTGCTGACCTGTGGGCGGCTGGGCTGCTGACCTGTGGGCGGCTGGGCTGCTGACCTGTGGGCGGCTGGGCTGCTGACCTGTGGGCGGCTGGGCTGCTGACCTGTGGGCGGCTGGGCTGCTGACCTGTGGGCGGCTGGGCTGCTGACCTGTGGGCGGCTGGGCTGCTGACCTGTGGGCGGCTGGGCTGCTGGCCTGTGGGCGGCTGGGCTGCTGGCCTGTGGGCGGCTGGGCTGCTGGCTTGTGGTGGCCGGCTGGCGGCCTGTGGTGGCCGGCTGGCGGCCTGTGGTGGCCGGCTGGCGGCCTGTGGTGGCCGGCTGGCGGCCTGTGGTGGCCGGCTGGCGGCCCGTGGTGGCCGGCTGCATGGCTCTGGTGGCCGGCTGCAGGGCTGTGGTGGCCGGCTGCAGGGCTGTGGGTGCCTGTGACCGGCTGCTGGGTTGTGGCTGGCTGCTGTGGCCGACCTGTCGCCGGCTGCTGGCCTGTCGGTGGCTGGGTAGTTGGCCTGGGGCCTGTGGCCTGCTGGCTAGTTGGCCTGGGGCCTGTGGCTGGCTGGCTAGTTGGCCTGGGGCCTGTGGCTGGCTAGGTGGCCTGGGGCCTGTGGCTGGCTAGGTGGCCTGGGGCCTGTGGCTGGCTGGCTAGGTGGCCTGGGGCCTGTGGCTGGCTGGCTAGGTGGTCTGGGGCTGGCCGGCCTGGGGCCTGTGGCTGGCTGGCTGAGGCCTGTGGCTTGCTGGCTGGGGCCTGGGGCTTGCTGGCTGGGGCCTGGGGCTTGCTGGCTGGGGCCTGGGGCTTGCTGGCTGGGGCCTGCTGGCTGGGGCTTGCTGGCTGGGGCCTGTGGCTTGCTGGCTGGCCTGGGGCCTGTGCCTTGCTGGCTGGCCTGGGGCCCTGTGGCTGTGGCCTGGGGCCCTGTGGCTGGGGCCTGGGGCCCTGTGGCTGGGGCCCTGTGGCTGGGGCCCTGGGGCTGGGGCCCTGTGGCTGGGGCCCTGTGGCTGGGGCCTGGGGCCCTGTGGCTGGGGCCTTGTGCCTGTGGCTGGGGCCTGGTGCCTGGGGCCCTGTGGCTGGGGCCCTGTGGCTGGGGACTGGGGGTCTGTGGCTGGGGCTGGCCTGGGGCCCTGTGGCTGGGGCCCTGTGCCTGGGGCCCTGTGGCTGGGGCCGGGGGGTCTGTGGCTGGGGCCGGGGGGTCTGTGGCTGACCTGGCTGGTTGCTGGTTGCTTGGCCTGGGATGTGAAGAAGATGGCCGTCCCCTCTTTTTTGTAGTGTGGATTCCGGTCCCGTGCAGGCGGCGCCCGTCGACGTCATCGCGTCACGTAGTGACGTCGACGCGCCTCCGCGCACAGGACCGGGCCCCTCCTCCTCCTCCTCCTCCTGATACAGCGCCGGGCCCGGGCCCCGATCTCCCCGATCTCCCCGATCTCCACACACTGAATAACTTTGCAGCCGTGCACATTATGTCAGTCCATTACCGGTCAGTCCGCCCCTGGTCAGAAGATTTATTTACACATCCGTTTGAAGAAATGAGTGATGCACAACCATTATTGCCAGAGGATGTAGATAACAGGGATATGTCTCAGGCAGGCAGCATTACACACATGGACTACGGTGTGATGATGATGATGTTGTACCCGCTGCTGCTTCCTTTGCTGAGTTATCAGATACAAGTGAAGCGGTTGATGATGACGATGCATCCATGGATGTCACGTGGGCGCGTGCTCGGCAAGAAGAAGAACAGGGCGAAAGTTCAGATGGGGAGACAGAGAGGAGGAGGAGGAGACGAGTTGGAAGCAGGGGGAGGTCGTCGCAAATAACATGCCAGTGAGGCGCTTGATTTGCGACAGCCCGACACGTTGGAATTCAACACTCCTAATGTTCGACCGCCTGCTCCAACAAGAAAAAGCCGTTAATGAATATTTGTATGACCGGGGTGCTAGGACAGCCTCTGGGGAGCTGGGAATTTTTTTTCCACGTTACTGGACGCTCATGCGCAATGCCTGTAGGCTCATGCGTCCTTTTGAGGAGGTGACAAACCTAGTAAGTCGCACCAAAGGCACCATCAGTGACATCATACCATTTGTTTTCTTCCTGGAGCGTGCCCTGCGAAGAGTGCTGGATCAGGCCGTAGATGAGCGTGAAGAGGAAGAGGAAGAGTTGTGGTCACCATCACCACCAGAAACAGCCTTATCAGCATTGCTTGCTGGACCTGCGGCAACGCTGGAAGAGGATTGTGAGGAAGAGGAGTCAGAGGAGGAATGTGGCTCTGAGGAGGTGGAGGAAGACCAACCACAACAAGCATCCTAGGTGCTAGTCTGGTACCCGTGGTGTTGTACGCGGCTGGGGGGACATCACTGAGGAGGAGGAACGGGAAATGAGTAGCTCGGCATCCAACCTTGTGCAAATGGGGTCTTTCATGTTGTCGTGCCTCTTGAGGGACCCTCGTATAAAAAGGCTGAAGGAGAACGACCTGTACTGGGTGTCCACGCTACTAGACCCCCGGTATAAGCAGAAAGTGGCTGAAATGTTTACATTTACAACAAGTCGGAAAGTCCAAATTACAACAAGTCGGAAAGGATGCAGCATTTGCAAAATAAATTAAAAAGTATGCTTTACACAGCGTATAAGGGTGATGTCACAGCACAATGGATATCTAACAGGGGAAGAGGTGAAAGTAATCCTCCTCCTTCCACGACCACGCCGGCAAGGACAGGACGCTTTAAAGACGTGTTGTTGGTGGAGGACATGCGGAGCTTTTTAAGTCCTACGCATCGCCACAGCCCTTCGGGAACCACCCTCAGAGAACGACTCGACCGACAGGTAGCAGACTAGCTCGCCTTAACTGCAGATATCGACACTCTGAGGAGCGATGAACCCCTTGACTACTGGGTGTGCAGGCTTGACCTGTGGCCTGAGCTATCCCAATTTGCGATAGAACTTCTGGCCTGCCCCGCTTCAAGTGTCCTGTCAGAAAGGACCTTCAGTGCAGCAGGAGGTATTGTCACTGAGAAGAGAAGTCGCCTAGGTCAAAAAAGTCTAGATTACCTCACCTTTATTAAGATGAATGAAGGATGGATCCCGAAGGGACTGACAGTGGGCGATACATTCGACTAAAAAAGGCCTGATGAGATGAGCTGCCTTGGGCTAAAAATGGTGACCCTATGTAGGGGGAACAGTCCCCATTCTGCTCTGTGTCAGTGTGTATCAGGGTCTCTGAGGACAGGTGTCAATCCATATCTGCCAAGTGACCCTATGTAGGGGGAACAGTCCCTGTTCTGCTCTGTGTCAGTGTGCATCAGGGTCTCTGAGGACAGGTGTCAATCCATATCTGCCAAGTGACCCTATGTAGGGGGAACAGTCTCTATTCTGCTCTGTGTCAGTGTGTATCAGGGTCTCTGAAGACAGGTGTCAATCCACATCTGCCAATTGACCCTATGTAGGGGGAACAGTCCCTATTCTGCTCTGTGTCAGTGTGTATCAGGGTCCCTGAGGAGAGGTGTCAATCCATATCTGCCAAGTGACCCTGTGTAGGAGGAACAGTCCCTATTCTGCTCTGTGTCAGTGTGTATCAGGGTCCCTGAGGACAGGTGTCAATCCATATCTGCCAAGTGACCCTATGTAGGGGGAACAGTCCCTATTCTGCTCTGTGTCAGTGTGTATCAGGGATCATTAGGATAGGTGTCAATCCATATCTGCCAAGTGACCCTATGTAGGGGGAACAGTCCCTATTCTGCTCTGTGTCAGTGTGTATCAGGGATCATTAGGATAGGTGTCAATCCATATCTGCCAAGTGACCCTATGTAGGGGGAACAGTCCCTATTCTGCTCTGTGTCAGTGTGTATCAGGGTCTCTGAGGACAGGTGTCAATCCATATCTGCCAAGTGACCCTATGTAGGGGGAACAGTCCCTATTCTGCTCTGTGTCAGTGTGTATCAGGGTCTCTGAGGACAGGTGTCAATCCATATCTGCCAAGTGACCTTATGTAGGAGGAACAGTCCCTATTCTGCTCTGTGTCAGTGTGTATCATGGTCCCTGAGGACAGGTGTCAATCCATATCTGCCAAGTGACCCTATGTAGGGGGAACAGTCCCTATTTTGCTCTGTGTCAGTGTGTATCAGGGTCCCTGAGGACAGGTGTCAATCCATATCTGCCAAGTGACCCTATGTAGGGGGAACAGTCCCTATTCTGCTCTGTGTCAGTGTGTATCAGGGTCTCTGAGGACAGGTGTCAATCCATATGTCAAGGTGTCAATATGTCATATGTCAGGTGTCAATCCATATCCATTGTGATTTAGGAATGTTAGTTGATTTATTCCCTTTATGGATTAAAACCAGACTCTGCATCAACTGTGTAATTTTCCATGGGAGTTTTGCCATGTATCCCCCTCCGGCATGCCACAGTCCAGGTGTTAGTCCCCTTGAAACAACTTTTCCATCATTATTGTGGCCAGAAAGAGTCCCTGTGGGTTTTTAAATTCGCCTGCCCATTGAAGTCTATGGCGGCTTGCCCGATTCGCAAACGTTTGCAGAAGTTTGCGTTCGCCGTTCGCGAACCGAAAATTTTATGTTCGCGACATCACTAGTAAGGGTCAGTGCTGAGTTTGGGTTAATGCTGTTTTAAGGTTAGGAGTATGGTTACTGTAGGTAGTTTGAGCTACTGTAAGCCTAGGGTTTATGTGTAGGGTTGGTAAAGGGTAAAGTGTTAACTACCACAAATTAATTCAGATCCAAGACACATGAGTATGTAACAATCACGAATGATATGTGAATCTTTTTTTCAGTTATTTCTCTTGATGTGTAAAAATCCTAAGTAAAAGTGTGATTTTCATTTTCTTTTTATTCATACTTAATGTTGTGTTAGATATACTTATTTGATATTAAAAAGAAGCAATTAAGTCCTTTAAAAAAATCGTATGTATTGGTTGCTCTTCGGCAAACTATGATCCCTTTAATGACAGAATTAATTGTACACGTTCTGATCAAAAGAAAACGTAAACAAAAACTGGAATTTGCGCTGTATACCTCTTCAACCGTTAATCACCTCTTTCATATTAAGTGCACCCACACGTATGTATCATTTTGTTCAGAAAAAACAGGACTTTCATTTCACTATATATATATATATATTTGTGTAAGGGGCAAATAGCCGTATATGGAGTAAGGATCCAGCATAAGCGTAGGATAGTATAAAGGGAGCAAGTCGGTTGTGGTGTGCCGAGACCGACGATACGGTAGGCCTGTAAATAAAGAGGGCAAAATGAATAATCAAATATTTAATACAGTCAACAAATATATACAAATTAACCAGACATTTCCTTAAATGCATTACAGTATTTAATTCCTGGAAGAATTTTGAAGGTAGGAATCTAGGACCGAAAGTGGACACCATTTGTTGTGGGTAGGATAGTATGTTATCTCTACTGTTGGTCCGTGTTGACTCGTTTCGGAATGTGGTAGAGCCAATAGGTAATGATATATGTGTTTACGTACGTGGGATCGTTGAAGAGAATGATCTGTCTGAGTGGTGGTGATGGTAGTGGATTCTCTGGCCCGAGAAAGGCATAAAATGCAATGTGCATGGCTGGTAATGCCCAACTTGGTAGTATAATTGAATGGTTGTAGATCTAATAGGTCCGATAAGGATGAAAAGTTGAATGGCTATTGGTAATCTCTGAGAGGAACGTGGGGGAATTGATTCCTGAAAACCTCTGAGTATATTCTTGTCTGGTATGATAGCATGAAGTTATGGTAGTTTTGGCCATAGGTTATCCTGTGTTGTTGAATGCCTGTAAAATATATAATTAATGGTGTGTGAGATAGTTTAAGGTGGCAAAAAGAAGCAAAACCTAGGAGAAATGTTATGACACAGGTTGAGCTATGTTGTGTTCCAATTAGATTCTTTAAGCCAGGTAAAACGTTGTGTTATGTGTTCTACAAGTATGGGATGAAAGTGCTAGATGGGATAGTGCATGCTATGCTGCATGAGTATGTCTAATCCATGATTTTGTCTCTGGAACAAAAGAGTGGCCGTGACTGTATGGGCGGCTGTAGGAAGCGTATGATGAACATGCCTGGAATATAAATGAGACAATTGTCGGCAGGGATGTATACCCCCGTCTGGTACATGAAAGTGAAATGTGATAAGTGGCCAACCAAGTGAGTTCCCCAGAAATATCATGACCTTATGGATGAGTAGTGGTGTTTGTTGATGATATGACATGTGCTTAGTTGTCTGAGTAACAACGGATTGATGACCCTGACCATGATTTACCCCATGCCACAGCAGCTGCTACAATGGGGTAGATCTCCCAAAGGGGCTGAGGTGGTGGAAACAATTCCAAACCTGGATGCCATGGCCAACAGCTCCAAAACAATTGTTCCCGGTAGATCGCTGCCAAACCCGTGGTAGATGCCGCATCTGACCATCTGGTTGGAGAAGTGTCAGACAATCCTGGAAGGAACATGCTTTTACCATGCCAAGTGGTTAAGAAATTCCCCCCATGTGCAGGTCTGCTGTTGCGGAGGTGTCTAGAGACATCCTCTGATCGTCATGTTGGAAGTGTGGAAAAAAGGGGAAAGTACTCTGGATGTGAAAGCGTGGTCTTGTGGTATGATTGGCATGGCAAAATTAAGGAACCTGGTAGGGATTGTAGTTCCTTGCATTTGTAAGTACTAAGCAGGAAGTAGTGAATGATGTAGTTGAGAATGTTCCCTATTTGTCTTGTGGTAACTTGCGTGTATGGATGCCGACTCAAGTCATATGCCCAGTAATGTGATGATAGTGTCTGAGCCTTCTGTTTCTTATGGGGTACTGGGACGCCCAAGTGGTCAACCAGACTAAGCTGCCGTGAGGCTTCTAGTGAAAAATATCTTCTAGATAGTGTATGACTAAGGCCTCTGGATATGTTATCATAACCAGCACAGAGTATCTGCGAATATTGATAGTAGGCTAATCTACTAGCTCAAAAGATGAGCAGGGAAAGGATTGCCCAATTTATGCCATGTAAGTGCCAGTGTGTAGGGTAGATGGTAGCCGTTTACTGCGTTGATGACATTGGTCTTACTTAACCAAGCTTCAACCCATGCTTGAGTGATAGCTGTAAAGGTAGATCAATGGTGTTGTATAGTAAGAAAACTCCTCGGAGGGTATGAGCGAGTTGAGACTTGGGGTAGCGGAGGTGTGTGGTGCCAATAAGTCTATGGTTAGTCTTTGTTTAAGGGAAGATTCCTTGTGACAATACCAATGTGTTTGGTGCCATGCTGTAAATGGTGGAGATTGGAAGACCCCTCTGCAAATCTTGGCTATGAGTGTGTTTACAGCCAATGGTTTTGTTGTGCTGACTGTAAGTGAGGGCATGCTATATTCCTTGAAGGTGTGTTTATGATACCTGTATGGGAGCCCTTTGAAGCTCCAGAGCTTTAGTAAATCTACTACAAGTCTGGAAGGGTGATGAGTCAGTAGTGTTGAAAATGCATTAGTGTGTACAGATGGGGAGTACGTTATTTGTAAGTTGTATTGGGACACATGGTTTGTCATGTGCCCTGAACCATTTGAACATATATGCAACAGTCTATATGCAATGCAACTACTCATATCAATGGTCTCTGGTAGTGCAGAGGTGCTGGTACCTGGAGCCTGAGAGTGCTCGTCCATTTGTTTTGGACAAACTCCCTTCTGTATGGGTACCTGCACAAATAAACATCTCTACATATTCCAAATGCCAACCCAACCAAGGGATGGTCAGTTCCCGATTCACCTGGAATCCTTGGATCTGACCATCACAGATACATCATACATATATATATGCCTTGCTTCCCCAATGTGCTGGGATCATACGTGCAGGGTTAACGACTTGTGTGTCATAAGAATTGATTGTACCAGGTAACCGAGTTTCGGTTGGTGCTGGTTGTAGAGTAGCGTGAGGCCCAGCCTTGTGAGGGCTGTGGTGACCAACTCGAGATTGCCAGTCTATCATAAATGTTTTATTTATTTTTTGGCTCATGAGTTTATGAGTGAGGCTAGCATAGCCTGGGTGTCACCTGAGTTGATGTAGCTGGGCCTTCCCCTGCCTCCGTGTTGTCCGTTGATGTATGGAGGAGTTTGAATAACTCTGCTTTCCTTGCTGTAGCAGGGTAGGGGATTTGTCACCTCCTTAGGTCGGTGGTAATGTGTGGGATCGTCCAGGATCTGATTGCTGCTGGACTAGCAACATCTCCTCTGCTTGAAGGTGTATCAATTCTAGCCGGGGTGCTAGGAAGAGGTGATTCTTCACCATCTTTTTGAGAAATACTTAAATAACAATAAAGATTGCAATTAATATTTGTACCCAGGGGTTTTGTACTGGCTTGCTAGCTAAGCCGTAAGGCGAAACGATTAGGCTTGGTGTTTTTTGGTGACTGGTGAGGCCCTGCTAGTTGCCAAGTGGCTTGAGAGGCTCTATCTATGCTTGGCGCGAGGGGATTTTTTGTGGCCACTGAATGTTGTGGCAGGATGTTGGCCTCTCGGTGACAGTAACCAGAAAATAGGAAGGGGAGTGACAGGTGAGGCCCTCTCTATGATACAATGCGAGGCGGCTAGCTCATGAGTGGCCCGAGGGGTGTATGCCTCCGAGTGTGAGGCGGGATGTTGGCCTCGCGGGACCACTAACCGAAGTATAATGCAGAGAAAAAAGGGGGTAATACCTATTGGGCCCTAGAACCCTAATTGCCAGTACACTATTACTATTCCAGGGAAGGTAAGAGATGAATAACTACGTGAGCAGGTGTATGCACCTTGTAGTATGGTATTGAACCTGACAATCCATATAAGTTTTTAGTAGTAACTGTAACCTGAATGGATAAAACCGTATGGCATAAGGAAATGTGGCATAGACCAAGCTTATCTTAATACGTACAGTATATGTGAAAAGTAAAGTGCCGTGATGTGTAAATATTAAACATCGTAGCCATACTGGTTAAATATGTATCAATCTTAACCCATTAAGTGCCATATGTACAAGTGAAAATGTGGTCTGTCCCCACCTTGTAAGTTGTATGTCTCCTTGCTAGGGGAAAGTCTGTTGTGTGAGCAGCGTGCTGTGAAAAATGTATGTGAACTATATTACCAGTGACCTATATACAGATGCGTCTGCTACTGTGTAATAATATATGTATTTATACCAGATGTTGATATAGTGCTTGCTATGTGAATTGTTGTATGTCTTATTGAATGGTAGGGGTCAGTGAACATGGTGTTGCAAAATGCAAGTGCACTGGAGATCTGCCGAGTGCCCTATAGGTGGCAGTGTAGTTGGATACTGATTGGTATGTGAAATGTTGTTTGTCTGTTGACCTATAGGTGTCAGTGTTTTGGTGTTTGTAAAACCCCATGAAAATTGTCAATGTACTTGACAGACCTGTAGGTGGCAGTGTTGATAGAACCACTGTTGGTCTTTATGTGAAATGTAAATTATTGTGAATTAAACCTGAAGTTGAGCCCGTGCTGGAGTTTAATTTATGGTTATGTTTAAAACAATCTTATGTGTAATTTATATTGGCTGGTAAATTGTATATGACGTGTGAAGACAGTTTTGCTGTTGACCAGTAGGGGTCAGAAAAGCTGATTGTATGTTAAAATACCCTTTAACCCCTTAAGGACCAAACTTCTGGAATAAAAGGGAATCATTACATGTCACACATGTCATATGTCCTTAAGGGGTTAATCCTACCGTTTGACAGATAGGAGTCCGTATAAAGGCGAAAATACTGTAGTTAGTTTGTTTGCTTATGAAGTGAAATAAAGTCTGAGAAGCCTGTAGTATACCGATTGACCGGTAGGGGTCAGCATGTAGGCGAAAATGCTGTGGTTAGTTGGTTTGTACATGAAATGCAATAATGTCTGAGAAGCCTGTAGTACACTGAATGACTGGTAGGGGTCAGTGTGTAGGTGAAAATGCAGTGGTTTATTGTTTTGTACATGAAAAGCAAAACCGTCCTAGAAGCCTGTAGTACACCGAATGACTGATAGGGGTCAGTGTGTAGGTGAAAAATGCAGTGGTTTGTTAGTTTGTACATGAAATGCAATAATGTCTGAGAAGCCTGTAGTACACCAAATGGCTGATAGGGGTCAGTGTGTAGGTGAAAAATGCAGTGGTTTGTTGGTTTGTACATGAAATGCAATAATATCTAAGAAGCCTGTAGTACACCAAAAGACCAGTAGGGGTCAGTGTGTAGGCGAAAATGCAGGGGTTTATTGGTTTGTACATGAAAATGCACAAAACATCTAAGATGCCTGTAGTACACCAAATGACCGATGGGGGTCAGTGTGTAGGTGAAAAATGCGGTGGTTGGTTGGTTTTTACATGAAATGCAATAATGTCTGAGAAGCCTGTAGTACACTGAATGACCGGTAGGGGTCAGTGTGTAGGCGAAAATGCAGTGGTTCAATGGTTTGTACATGAAATGCAATAATGTCTGAAAAGCCTGTAGTACACTGAATGGCCGGTAGGGGGTTTAAACAAATGATATGTATGAACTTGCAATGGTTTTAGAACAGACTTAGACAAAATGCAGCCGTATAGTGAGTACCTGACCCGTGCATGGTGCCGTGGGACTGATGCCTGGCGTAACGGGTAGGTCGACTTACGGTTTGTGAGTCACTTGGACACCATCCACGGTGATGGATTGAAGAAAGAAGGTGGTAGGCCGGAAAAGCCTGTGGCTGGATTCCTGACACAGCTCTGCTTAGAAAACCTCATGGAGTAATCAGGTAAAATGGCATCTGGATGACCCGGAAGTGGAAATCATTCTGATGCTGACCTCAAGTGATATGAGTCAGGTAAGGGGTGTCCCTTATATAGGGGAGTGAATTAATTTAAGCCCCTCCCACAAATACAGGCCAAACGGCCTTAATACATATATAAAACAATAAAAAAATACCAGCACTTCTCGGTTTTCCCCCATTCCCCCATTTAGAGCTTTCATCAGGACATATACAACTTTTAAAAAACTTTTTTAAAAGTTGTATATGTCCTGAAGAAAGCTCTGAGATAGAGCTGAAACGTCAACCTTATTTATTGGATTAAAAGAAAAAGCTTCATTTGGAAAACCGAGAAGTGCTGGTATTTTTTTATTGTTATGCATAAGCTACCATAGCACCAGGTATTGAATAATATTGTGAGAGTGCAAGAGTTAACTGTATCTATCTATATATATATATATATATATATATATATATATAACAATTTATTATGAATAAAATCTAAAAATGTTTGACAAATTACGATTTTTAGTTTTGCGTGGTATTTTAACTGTAAATGTCATAATACTGTTAGATTTTACTGCAATAAAATACACATATTTGTATGCAGCGATGTTCCACAAGTACAACATTACCCCCATGAACAGGTTTTATGGTGTTTTGGATAGTTACAAGGTCAATTATAGCAAATTACATTTTTCAGTTTATACACATTGAAATTTGCAAGATTAGTAATGTTGCCTTTGAGACCATATCGTAGACCAGAAATGAGAATTACCCCCATGATGGCATACCATTTGCAAAAGTAGAGAAAACGTAGAGAACCTAGGGTATTCAATATGGGGCATGTCCAGTCATTTTTAGTAACCACTTAGTCACACACACTGGCCAAAGTTAGCATTTATATTTGTTTTTGTGTGGCTTCTAATAAAGACAGAACATACCCCACTTGGAACACCTTGGATTGTCTACTTTTGGAAATGGTATGCCATCATGGGGGTAATTCTCATTCCTGGGCTACCATATGGTCTCAAAAGCAACATTACGAATCTGGCAAATTTCAATGTGAAAAAACTGAAATGCAAGCCTTATATTTGACTCTCTAATTTCCCAAAACACCATAAAACCTGTACATGGGGGATACTGTTATCCTCGGGAGACTTCTGCAAACACAAATATTAGTGTTTCAAAACAGTAAAACATATTACAACAAAAAGTGCCATTTGGGTGTGAAAAAATGCATAGATATAATAAGGAATAAACATACCACCCAGGAGAGGTGAGAAAATCAATTTTTATATATATATATAAATATATAATTACATAAATTACATAAATATACACATAGAATTTCAATACATATATGTATATATATATATATATATATATAAATATATATATATATATACATACAATAAACAATACACAAGATCCAGCGCACTCTCCTATCTACTAAACAGCAACTTCAATGTTGACAGATTTTATTAGTTTGTAAAAGTTTTTTTTTTAAAACACCTAATCTAGGCAAAAAAATGGGGATTTAGTTACATTATATGATCATAGATTGCATAAGCCTGCCACAACGTCAATGTACCCCATCCCCACATGTTTCCTATATATATATATATATATATATATATAATATACACAAACCAGTGCACTCGCTTATTAACTAAACAGTGATTTCAAATCCTACATAGTACTATTTAAAAACACCTCACCTAGGTAACAAATAATGGGGGTTTGGTTACATTATATGATCATACATTGCATAAGCCTGCCAACTGCATCAAAGTACCCCATTCTTGGCAGGTCCTACTCTAGCAGCCTAATGCTTGCTCTTATGAGATTAATCCACTTACTTGGGAAATGCTTCCTTACTGGGACTCTCTGCAAGTCAAGGCTAAATAGGATCCTGGAATGAGACACCTGTGGCAGGGAGGGGTGCAAAACCCAGGGGTTGGCCTAGACCCCTATAATTATAAACAAGGTCAGGAGGGCTGCACTCACCTAAACATGCATTTATTCACGGATTTATGTATTGAAATTCTACGTGTATACCGTGCAGAACCCTCAAACTCCCAGGCCTCAGGTACAGGACCTGAGAATAAGGAATAAACATACCTTCCTGGAGGGGTGAGAAAATCAATTTTTATATATATAAATATATAATTACATAAATTACATAAATATACACGTAGAATTTCAATACATATATGTATATATATATATATATATATATATATATGTATTGAAATTCTACGTGTATATTTATGTAATTTATGTAATTATATATTTATATATATAAAAATTGATTTTCTCACCCCTCCAGGAAGGTATGTTTATTCCTTATTCTCAGGTCCTGTACCTGAGGCCTGGGAGTTTGAGGGTTCTGCACTGTATCTTAGCTGTTCCTAGAACTGCACTCTTCTGGACAGCAATCTCAGAGTGCTCCTATCCCAACTGGGACTACTACTGCCTTCACTTTCCACATCCTTTCTAGTTCTTCTTTCAGTCCTTGGTGTTTCTCCACCTTCTCATGTTCCTTCTTCCTGATGTTATAGTCACTGGGTATTGCCACATCCACCACGATTGCAGCCTTTCGTACCTTGTCTACCACCACCATGTCGGGTTGGTTGGCCAGCACTTGCTTGTCTGGATCTTGAAGTCCCACAGGATCTTAGCCCTGTCATTCTCAACTACCCTTTGTGGTATCTCCCATCTGGACTTAGGCGGATCCAATCCATATTATATATATAGTCATTCTAAGTATATTTTGTTACCAGTATGTATGTATGTATGTATGTATGTATATATATATATATATATATATATATACACAAAAAATATATGTAATAAATATATAATATATATATCTTATATAGGTAAGTGTATTTTAATATTAATATTTGTAATTATATTAATATTAAAATACACCAAGTATGAAGTTATATATATATATATATATAAATTTAATTATTTCTATGTGTTTTACCCTTTCTTTTTAAACTTTTCCCACCAACTGGGGGACTATCTGACAGTCCAGGCAGTCCCCCAGCAGGCAGATCCACAGGCAGCTATACCTGCCATGTGATTGCTCTTTGAGCAGAGGCCTGATTTGCTGTGGGAGTGCTGCCTGGGCTTTCAGGCAGTCCTCCCGAAGCGGAGCGCCGGGAAAGTAAGTATTCCCGAGGCTCCAGGGCTCAAAGCTGTTACGGCGTTCTATACCGCCGCAATGGCTTTAAAGCCCATTACATGCGGGATGACATAGTACACCCTAACGGTATTAATGGGTTAAAGGGATACTCCAGCCTCGTAGAACACTTTAGCTTGATGATATGCTTTTTCTGCAAAGAGTGTGTCCTCTTTTTTAAATTTTACGAAAGTCCTGATTTCAATAGATATTGGCATCTTTACAAATTAACCTTGTTACACCCTGGCTATCATTAAGACAACTGTTTGTTACTTCCTGGTTGTTTAGCTCAGTTGATCTAAAATCAAGAGGCCGGTATTTGCTTAGAGCACCTGTGTTGCAAAGACTTATCATTGGGCTGCATTTTGAAATATGGAATTAAAGAGCCACAGAAAGTCTTGCCTAGGAAAAAGAAGGAGGGTTTGCAAAGAATGCAGACAAGAGATCTGCAGCTTTTGCAATCTGCTTTTAAATATTCCCTCAATGAAAAACACATATGAAATGGGTGTATGTTTTCATTGGGGAATATCTACTAAACAGAGTAAATCATTTTTATGCAGTGGAGTGTCTCTTTAAAATACGGTGAACCAAACATTTAGCACACGTTAGGATTTGTTTTTATTCAAAAGTTGAACAATTGCCCCGTCTTTGAGGAGCTATCATGTACTGCGAGGTCCTTCAGAATATATTATTATTTGTTGATTACTTTTGGCACATTATTATAAAGTTATTTGCACAACATTTTATATTAATTCCTTGCCAAATATGGACCATGTATTTTTTCCTGTATATTAAATTGTAAACTCTAGGATTTAAAAAGTATTGCTGGAGTTTCAAGGGCTTTACCGTGAAAGCCTAACAGAATACTATCTCATTCAATAACAACAAAAACAGACTAAATGATACCAATCATTTTTTATAAATTATTTGGTCAGAAAGATAAAAAACTGTTAGATTTCAGAAGTGCTAATGTGTGAAGCAAAGATTGAACATACTGACAATTGTTGACTCACTACATAATTTGAAGTAATTTCTGACAATCTGAGTGATTAAAAAAAAAAAGCCGTGAAGCATATTATTACATTGCAGGAACGTAGACACCATATCCATGTGTAGAGTATACTCATAAAGCAACAAATTAACAGTCTGATAAAACACATGATGATAGTAAAGACTAAAATGACAATAAAATGGGAGACACATAACAATTCTGTGTGAGTTAATTTATAGGAGTTTAAAGCACCAGGTGTATTATTTTAGTGATATACATACAGTAAGCCCTCATTTTGTACTGTGCTTTTATTGTCCTGATATTTTTCAAACCAGTTTTTTTGAGCACTTTTATAGTATAGAACAGTTTTACAATGAAAGTTGTCATTGTGAATTGAATATTCCTTGAATTGACTGAACTAATTTTCCAAGAACTTTTTTCAAATGACTGCACTCTCCAGTAAAGCAAGACTCACACACATAAAATACTTCAGCTTGCTAAACTGCTTCTTGTGTCCGGTGTCTGTCAAATTTGTAACCGTTAATAAAAGTGCCAATTTTAATAAAAATCAGCACTATTATAAATGAGGGCAGAAACAAGGGTTTCTTCCACTTCCGTTACCGACCCAAAGCTAATGGACTTTGCAGGCGAGCTGAGGTGTAGTGCTTCTGCATTCCCCCTTTCTCAATTAGCTGTTATTTTGTAGAGACTCTAAAAAATAAAATGAATGGGCCTATTACCTAAACACCAGGTTTTGTCTGTTTTGCAGGTTTTAGGAGAACCTTTGACCCCCCAGGGAGAAGGACTAACGCTGCCAAAACTATGTTACGTTTGAGACAAGGCCCACGTTCCCTAGTTGACTAGGCTCTGGAATTCCGTACTCTTGTTGCTGAGGTTAGATGGAACGAACAAGCGTTTGTAGATGTATTCATGAATGGATTGTCTGACAAACTCTTAGATTAAGTAGCTACCAGAGATTTACCTAATACTCTGGAGATCTCCCTGTAATGCTGCTGCCCAGCATGTTGTTGCTGCCATACTTTGATCAACGCTGGGCAGCTGACAAAGTCCAGCTACAATTACAATCAGCAGATGAGCATGCAGGGAGGCAATGTAATATACTTTTCAGACCCTGTGGTTCACTCTCTGATCGGTGGCAGAATCAAAATCAATGTGGCTGAATGCGATTGTGTTCATCCATGATGATTTAAAAGGTTTTAAAGGACTGTAGACAGTGCTCATTTTGAAAACTACATACAGCTTATCTGTCAGTTTAGGGCCCCTGCTGACAGGGTTGAGTCACAGGTATCGATTGATACTGCGGTCTCCCTGATCTGAGCAGGAATTTAACCCTGGTCACATCAAAACAAGAAGTTCCATGCCATCCTCTGTGAAGGATGGCATTGAATGTCCTAACCTCATTAAGAGGTTAAGATATAGCAGCTTGAGGAAAGATTACAACTTGAGAGGGCCGCTTTAACTGTCTAAACAGTTTTGTCTGTTATAGTTCAGTTATTAGCTTTCTACAGCAAGAAGATGACACATTAACTACAACCCTTGTGGTGCCTATAAAGGACTACTTATGTGATAGGATAAGCAGTGCTGTAGAAAGGTATATCAGCTGAATAAATTGGCTGAGTCACTTTTAGTTTAGTGAGAGCTTTCTGTAGAAGTTGGAACGCTAGTAGACATTCTGACCTCAAATCGTAGTATTGTTATTCTTTTTCGTTACCTAAAAGTTCTCTGAAAAAGAATGGCACAGCTCCATTTTTTTTCCCATTAAATTCAAGGAATTAAAGACAGAGACAGTTGCTGGATAGTCTGTGTACTTGGTAACAAGTGCAGACTTGCCTAATGAACAATAGCAGAGACAGTTATAAAGGTGCCCTTGGGCAGGCGGGAACAATGCACAATGTAAATGCTTTAAATTTGTATTTTGTTGGAACTCAAAAATCAATAAATCAAGCCTTTTTACTGAGTATTGGGAAAGAAAGCACAATTACATTTGAAAAGCTGTGCCCTGAAATCTGACAATTTTATAATTTGCCTCAAAGAGACCCTCCAGTCTTTATTTAAGTAATTATTTTATAATACATTATAGACAAAACATTGAAATATGCAAATAGCACACAAAAAAATCTCAGTAACTGGAAATAAGGCAGAGCTGGGTGCTTCCGCAATGCCACCAAGATCTTGGAGCTAGATAGGATCAGGATACAAAGAAAACACAGCATATGAAAATAAAGTCATGTTGGAGCAAGAGGTTTTGAGGATATTTATGGGGTAATAAATATTAAAATAATATTTTCATAAAAAATATCAAAAATTAGTTTAATCATTTTCATTATATCAAAAATTGATATCTTGGCACTGTTCCCCAAATAATGATATTGTAACGATACCTTACCTTTCCTCCTCGGACCCGCGCAGCACGGCATCCTCTTCCGGTGAGTGGCACTGCCCTTCTGACGCCGGCCACTCACACCGCTCGCTTCTTTATAATACGGTGCATGCGGACCTTTTGGGGGCGTGGTTTTAAAGCAATATACTCCACACTATATAAGGGCGCCCTAGTGTGGTTCCTGTTGGTTCCTCTAGTGCTGATATTCTATTGTAGTGTTTGTTTCCTGGTAATTGACTTTTGGCTTTCCATTTTGACTATGCTGCTCTCTGGTTCCCTGTACTTTGGCTAGGTTATATTGTTTATCCGTCTTCTGTACTCCCTTGATCTCTGGCTATCCCTTTGACTACTCTATAACACTCTAAGGTCCGGTATACGTTCTTCTCTGGGTTACACTCTGTGAGAAGGGGTCACTATTGTGACAGATATAAAGCTGAGAATTACCCACGATTTTAATTCTCTTAGATCCTAGAGGAAGTTTCACTAGAGGATTTTTACTTCACACAGTAATCACAAATTAATAATGAAAATATAATTTATTGTGACAATAATAATGAAAATAATAATGTGTGACAATCAGTGAATAATTAGGTATAACATAATTATACAATATGGCAGTGGTTTAACACAATATAAACAGCTAAAAACAACTAGTTGTCAACAGTTTAAGATTTACGACAGGACACTCCACTTGGAAACCAAATTCATGGAGAAGACAGAACTTCATAGAACACACAGCAGTGCAGCATAAAGCAATAACAACTTTGGCTGACAGTCAAATCACACTGAATTAACTCTTCCACTGCTGGCTACAATCCTCATAGGCAAGATATCCTATTATATTGCAATTTTACAATTAAAATAATGGTCATACCAGATCATTTGCCCATTCCTCTGTCCATCCAATAAGAATAATTCTACCAGATTTTACGTTTGCAGAATTTTAACTTTCCTAATTAAGATTCACTATCTTATATCAGAACAATGAAAGAGAAAGAGACTAAAAAGCGATTATAGAAAGGTCCTCCCAACGATCAGTCCCTATACCCTAAAAGAAGATTGTTCATGATTTTATGGCAGCAAATTGCCAATATAGAACGTAAATGAAATATATGAAAAATAATAAATTTTATTAACCCCTCTTAAGGAGACAAATAATAAACAAATACTAATGGTAAAAGTGTATATACAGGGGGCGGAGCCTGACCTCGGAGCTGTGCGGACGCGAGCAGCACGAGCTCCTGGCGGCACAAGCGGCAGCTATATAGCCGCAAAACATACCGTGGTGCACTCCTGAGATTCGGGACAGAGTGACACTGCGGAACAGAGTGACACCTCTTGGGAGCCCGTCGGGGCAGGCCTACTCGAGTTGGAGCTGGGGAGAGGCGGCCGCTCTCTCCAGCGCTGGACTCACCAAGCGACTTTACAAGCCTCCTATCCCCCCCCCCCTTTTGGACCTGCGGGGTTTATCCCGGTCTCCACTGGGTGAACAGACCTGCAAACTACACTGTGGCACTCCAGACTGCAGTCCTGAACAAGCATCCAACAGCGCCCGGACCACACAAGATGGCGGAGGCTCTCCTACAGGATAAGCTACAGACAAGATCCACAGTTGTTCAGCACAGCCTGAAGATGGAAAAAGGTCCATGGCAGAAGTCTCAAAGCCGACAGAAGCACGTGGGGACAAAAAGGCAGCATGTAAGTGAGATACTCCAGGCACCACACAACGATGCACACCTCAAGCTTTTCCAAGCCTCACTTAAGGCCTACCCACGCAAGCGCCCCAAGCAGAGACCCCAAGCTCCCCACCGACGTACAGGCCGTGCAAGCCCAAATACCCGAAACCGCGCTCTCAGGCTGGGGGTCTTAAAGGGACTTAACAACGCTCCGCACTTACGCACGAGCGGGCAGCCGACAAGACACAAAGCACCCCAAAGCAGCGTCCCTTGCAAAGGGAACAAGGACTTGACCTTTAATAAAGCTGCAACCTACAGAACAGGGGCACAAACCGGAGGCTGGAGCAGAGCTCAGACATGGCGTGACGCCACAGTCCCACACTTGGACATTTCTGCCCGTGTACCACCTATGCCACCAACAGGACTGGGACCTGACGAACATGACAACCAGGACACTGTGCCTTCTCCGATAGGTATAGGCTAAGCTGGTCACTAACTGCAGCCACCCCCGCACAGAGGTGTGGGCCCTCTGTTCCTATAGGATGCACTCTCACACCCAGTGGACTTTGTTATATGTTTTATGCTATCCTATACTGTTTTGCGCAACATGCTGGGAAATCTTTATGGCTTATTGCTTGTATTGCAAAGCTTAAACACACTACTGGTCAACCTAATTGAGCATGACTATTTCACACGATGACCCAATGGTCCTTGACCTCTCAAAATCCCTGCACTGACATGCTACTCACCACGCTTACCAGTATTCAAACCTAATAGCAATGATATGACCGCTAACGACCTACTCCTGCTTAACCCCCTATACTACATTGTCTGTAGACTCTTAATATCCTTCCTTTAAGTTATGTTCTCACTTTGACTCACACAGGAGAACACAGGGAGGACTTTACTTGTAGTTTACATCGTAACAATGCTGACAGTAATTAACCTTAAACATGTATACAAGCAAGTTAGAGCTGTAACTAATGGCCAATGCTTATGACGGTCGTATCTCACCCACAACAGGCACAGCATAACTCCCAGAACACACAGCCTAGATTAAGCCAGTTCGCAATATGGCGTCACCCAGACAAGCCAAACAACAAACATTTACATTTTATTGCGATACCTCTGACGCTGCATCACTGCGCTAGAAGTGCGTATACTAAAACATAGTGCTACACAACTCAATGTTTAAGCTAATCGAAATATTATACTGTTGCAATCTTCTTATGTTATTTTTCTTTTTAACCAAAAAATGTGCCTGACTATTGATAACCACAACTTGTAAAGTGAATGTTTATAACTATACTCTGATGACGCTGTTGTGGTGCACCAGGGCTTACTGTTCTTTTTGTGCACAACAAAATAAAGAATTAAAAAAAAAAGTGTATATACAGTGAAGAAGTAAAAAATATAAGAATCATCTGTTGTGTGCTATGTATCCAACACACCCTAAAGTAGCTCCTAACTTGGCTGCTGAGATAACAGTGTAATTTGTTGTTTGTAGTATATATGCAACAATGTCTCAGTAGTCAATGTAGCTATTGGTGTGTGTGAAGAGAGAGAGGTCCCTGGAATACAGTCCCCTCAAAAACTTGAGATGAATATAAGTGTCCCAATGGAGTAATTACTAAGTATCCAGATAACTATACGGGGGGAGTAAATCAAACTTAGGGATAGACTGAGGGTAATAACGTATGAGGGACATGAAAACGACAGTACACTCTGACTAAAAAAGAGATCGTCAGAATGGTAGTCAATGGAGTGATATTGTAGCTTCAAAAAACACCCCTCAGTAAGAAACACCCCCTATTTAATAGTAAAGAAAGGATATATTAAGTATAGTCTAAATCCCTGGTATTGTAGATAATAGGATAAAGTATAAAGAACCTATCAGTAAAATAATACCAAATAAGGATCTGAAATAACGAAAGGAAACCTCAATATATTATCAGCTCCTAAAACTCTGTCACTTAGGATGCTCGGAGAATAGAAGTCTAATCCCTACTAATATATTGATACAATCCTAAATACTGTTGCCAAACATAGTAATTGCTAAAGTAGCGAAAGAACAAAAGGAACAGGTTGGAACCCTATCTCCTAGTGCACCAAACCCTTCATTCAAATTTTAAACACAGCAAACAGATGTTTAATTTAAGACCAAGTGGTCTCGGTAAAAACTCAACGCGCGTTTCGGCGCTGGCGTTGCGCCTTTGTCAAGAGCTTACCGGCATGTGAGACCGCGCCACAATTTGAACCCCATAGTCCCCGCCCATAGACCTCTGACGTCATCGTCACTCTCGGACGGCGTCAGTAAGTGGGCGGGGAATGGATGGTTGAGTGGCAGGAGCATCCATTCGGCAAGGGAATAACTGAAGTTAACCCTGCATTTGCCTGTTACATGACTGGATGCTGAGATAATCATAAGATAGGAAATGAGTATAAAATATTATCAGTACATTTCAAAGGATATTGAGCTGATCACAAAAAAGTATTTATAAATGTACTATGGTTAATTATATTGTTATTAAAGATGCAGACTAAAAAGTAATGAAATTTCACATCAGAGTCTTAGGAGCTGATAATATATTGAGGTTTCCTTTCTTTATTTCAGATCCTTATTTGGTTTTATTTTACTGATAGGTTCTTTATACTTTATCCTATTATCTACAATACCAGGGATTTAGACTATACTTAATATATCCTTTCTTTACTATTAAATAGGGGGTGTTTCTTACTGAGGGGTGTTTTTTGAAGCTACAATATCACTCCATTGACCACCATTCTGACGATCTCTTTTTTAGTCAGAGTGTACTGTCGTTTTCATTTCCCTCATACGTTATTACCCTCAGTCTATCCCTAAGTTTGATTTACTCCCCCCTTATAGTTATCTGGATACTTAGTAATTACTCCATTGGGACACTTATATTCATTTCAAGTTTTTGAGGTGACTGTATTCCAGTGACTTCTCTCTCTTCACACACACCAATAGCTACATTGACTACTGAGACATTGTTGCATATATACTACAAACAACAAATTACACTGTTATCTCAGCAGCCAAGTTATGAGCTACTTTAGGGTGTGTTGGATACATAGCACACAACAGATGATTCTTATATTTTATACTTCTTCACTGTATATACACTTTTACCATTAGTATTTGTTTATTATTTGTCTCCTTAAGAGGGGTTAATAAAATGTATTATTTTTCATATATTTCATTTACGTTCTATATTGGCAATTTGCTGCCATAAAATCATGAACAATCTTCTTTTAGGGTATAGGGACTGATAATTGGGAGGACCTTTCTGTAATCCTTTTTTAGTCTCTTTCTCTTTCATATTATATTCTCTGGGTTATGCCCTTATACCCTGCAACCATACCAACTCCAGCATAGGATTTTTTTTGTCTTACACTGGGTGGTGTGTTTTCTCTCTTATATCAGAACAAGTCAATACCTCTGGATAAAATTTTGGAATGCTCACATTTGGCAAATTTACCGTTAATATATGGTTATCTTTATCCACCTGCAGGAATGGAATTTTTATAACCATATATTCCTTAGCTAATTATGATTTCTAATAATTGAAATCTGACCAATATGTATCCAGATATATATTCCTGCTATTAGTAAAAATGTAATTAATTTAATTGAATAATTACTAGTTAGGTTGTAGATTTTCTATCAGATATGTAGATATGTCCCATGAATTTTGAATGCAAGTATGATGACAATTGTGGAAAAAAAAAACTTTTCAGAGTTCTGAAGTTGTGTGAGTTTGAGTGAGTCTAAGAGTCAGTGTCCACAGAGTGTTTGAGTGAGAATCTTGAGTACAGTCCAAGAGTGTAATTGTTGTGTCCCAGTGTGTTTCAGAGAGTGTGAGCGTGTCCAAGAGTCAGAATGTCCCTCTTTCCTTTGTCCTTATTTTTTTAAAGGGGAAAACTCTCTGCACATCACTAGTAGATAGGACCAATAGGAAACAGTGGGTGTGTCTTCCCTACAGACTATCATCTAGATTTTGGTCAGCAGATGGTGCAATTACATCACAGAAAATTCTTGTCAAGGGGGTCCATTTACCTTTTTGTACAATGGGTTAACAGAATTTGTGATGCTTTTTACATAATTTTTGTTACCTTTATGGCTACTATATATCAAAGAACCTGTCAACTTCAAAGCGTCTTCCCATTCTGGGTGTCTGCAATTTCTGTTGTATAATTAGATTTGACACCTCCTAACCTTAATTTCACCCTTTCTCTTACAATGGAACTAGTAATGTTCCGTTAATTTTTTAGAAAGTAAAATTAATTACTTATCTGGTGTCTGTCTGGTTTTCTTGTCTTGTTTACACAAGTCGTATTCCTTAGCTCAGACTTGAATGAATAGAGTGATAGAGAGAGAAATCTTGTGTCTGTCTTAGCCTTGTAATACAAAATGGAGTCACCTCTGTTCTGAGGGTGACTGGCAGTATACACTTTTAATTTCTGTCTTAACACAAAATGTCTGCCAGGATAAATATACTGGCAGGGGTTAATGCGAGTTATGCACTTAATGCTATAGGGTTGTAGTCTGATAATGTCATAGCAACTACAATCAATCACACATAATTCCCTACACTATCCAAAACAATTGTCAATGTTAGTGCCTTGATAGTGCTGAGACAGGATGTTGTGACATGCTTAATAAGGACCCAATATGCAGAAATTAAACAGGTAACATGATGTGTATATAGTAAACCAAAATCAATTATGAGTGGTGTAACTGCAATAAAAAACCTAATAATGCAAAAAAACAACACTGTATATTAAAAGGAGTATTAGTGGGAAAATAAAGCACAACAGAAGGAAGAATGGATACTCTTGAAATGGCTTTGAGGTCATTAGGTTACAGGTACAGGCCTTTTGGATACTTAGCCACTGGAATTTATGCAGCCATTTGGTGCTGATAGAGGACCTCAGGAATATTTGCAGGTCTTCAAATGTTTCTGACATAACAATAGGTTCAGTACAGACCACAATGCAACTAAGAGCTAATGCTCTAGCACCTGCAGTAGGGCAAAGGCGGCTCCTAAATGGGAGCTGAAGGACCAGCTGAATGCAGGAAAGGTGTCACCAATCAGTGCAAAAGCCTGCAGCAGCACAATGACAAGTAATTGATCCTCAACGGTATTGCACCAGAAATGCAAACCAGATGAATTTGTGGAATTGAATCAACATTCTTATTCTTCTTGCACAAATATCAATGAAACTGATGGCTAAATAGAACAAGCAAAACTTGTAAAATAAACTCCTCCAATAGGTGAACATGCTCCACAACAGGATGTTACCAGATTTCTGTTTTTTCATTATATAAATAAAACGAGACGCATTACCTATTTATTCTCATATACTGCTCTTAGATTGCCTTAACCATCAGCAATGCAGTTGGCCTCAGCTCACTTTGTTAATACATTTTAAACCAATAAGACAACAGTGATACCTAGAGGCAACCACCTACCTATTATCTGTTGCCTTTTGTCTAACCATATCCCGAAGAAGTCTGTAAATCATATCTGTGCAGATCACTCCATGGCAAAACCCCCATTTTTTTATTTATCATAGTTCACATTATTTATGTTGATTTAAATTCAATTGTTCATACCGAAGATGTTTGGTACTATGCTTCTACAATTAAACAATAATACATTTAATCTTTCAAGATTCTTTTCTTTCAGGAAGTGTTCCGGAGGATTGGAGGAAGGCAGATGTGGTTCCTATATTCAAAAAGGGTTCAAAATCCTTGCCTGGAAATTATAGACCTGTGAGCTTAACTTCTGTGGCTGGTAAAATATTTGAAAGGTTATTAAGGGATAATATTCAAGAATTCCTTGAGAAGAATATGGTTATCAGCAAAAATCAGCACGGTTTTATGAAGCACAGGTCATGTCAAACTAACTTGATTGCGTTCTACGAAGAAGTAAGTAGAAGTATAGATCAGGGTGTTGCAGTGGATGTGATCTATTTGGATTTTGCCAAGGCATTTGATACAGTTCCACACAAAAGATTAGTGTTCAAACTCAAGGAAATCGGTCTCGATGAAAATGCTTGTTCTTGGGTAGAACATTGGCTTAAAAACAGAATACAAAGAGTTGTCGTTAATGGTAAATTTTCAAGCTGGACAGAGGTGGCAAGTGGTGTCCCTCAGGGGTCTGTTCTGGGACCCCTTCTATTTAACATTTTTATAAATGATCTTGAAGACCGCATTGAAAGTCATGTTTCAGTGTTTGCAGATGACACAAAACTTTGTAAAATAATACAATGTGAGCAAGATATTACTTTGCTGCAGAAGGATTTAGATAGACTGGAGGACTGGGCACTCAAATGGCAGATGAAATTTAATGTTGAAAAATGCAAAGTTATGCACTTCGGCGTAAAGAATACACAAGCAACGTATACCCTTAATGGAAGTGAATTAGGGATAACAACACACGAAAAGGACTTGGGAATTGTTATAGACAACAAACTATGCAACAATGTGCAATGTCAATCAGCAGTGGCCAAGGCCAGTAAGGTATTGTCATGCATGAAAAAGGGCATTCATTCTCGGGACGAGAATATCATTTTGCCTCTCTATAAATCACTGGTAAGACCACATATTGAATATGCTGTGCAATTTTGGGCACCTGTTCTAAAGAAGGATATCATGGCACTAGAAAAAGTGCAGAGGCGGGCTACAAAATTAATAAAAGGAATGGAACATATCAGCTATGAAGAAAGGTTAACAAATTTAAACCTATTTAGTTTAGAAAAACGTCGCCTGAGAGGGGATATGATAACATTATACAAATATATTTGGGGCCAATACAAACCATTGTGTGGAAATCTATTCACAAACCGGACTTTACATAGGACACGAGGCCATGCGTTTAGACTGGAAGAAAGAAGATTTCGTCTAAGGCAAAGGAAAGGTTTTTTTTACTGTAAGAACAATCAGGATGTGGAATTCTCTGCCTGAAGAAATGGTTTTATCAGAGTCCATACAGATGTTCAAACAGCTACTAGATGCATACTTGCAAAGACAGAATATTCAAGGATATAATCTTTCAATGTAGGGTAATATGTGCTTGATTCAAAGATAAATCTGACTGCCATTCTGGGGTCAAGAAGGATTTTTTTGTCCTAGCTTGTTGCAATATTGTGCTTCAAACTGGGTTTTTTTTTTTTTTTTTGGATCAACAGCAAAAAACAGGTGTGAGGAAGGCGAACTTGATGGACGCAAGTCTCTTTTCAGCTATCTAACTATGTAACTATGTAACATTAAATACAAATTTCTTCCCTATTGATTATTTAATTTCACATTCAATAACATGTGATAGCCAAATGACATACTAAAAGCCACAGTGCAAAGTATTTGTTGTGCTAGATCTTACTTAAAGACAAGTGTTCCAAATGTTAAATATTTCATGTTTTTATTTCTGCTCCTGGAAAGTAATGTGATGTAACATATATGAGGTATGGACTGCAAGGTTTCCATTCTTTACTGTTCCAATTAGTTTATATGTATGAGTGTGCAGTTGTGCTCAAAAGTTTGCATACCCTGACAGAAATTGTGAAATTTTAGCATTGATTTAGAAAATATGACTGATCATGCAAAAAAAAAAACAAAAAAAAAAATCATTGAAGGATAGTGATCATATGAAGCCATTTATTATTACATAGTTATTTGGTTACTTTTTAAACCATAATGATAACAGAATTCACCCAAATGGCACTGATCAAAAGTTTACATACCCTTGAATGTGTGTCCTTGTTACAGACACACAAGGTGACACACAAAGGTTGAAATAACAATTAAAGGTTTATTTCCCACATCTGTGGCTTTAACCTGTGGCTTTTTAACCCCCTAAGGACCAAACTTCTGGAATAAAAGGGAATCATGACATGTCACACATGCCATGTGTCCTTAAGGGGTTAAATTAAAATTAGTGTATGTGTATAAATAGTCAATGAGTTTGTTAGCTCTCTCGTGGATGCACTGAGCAGGCTAGATATTGAGCCATAGGGGAGCAGGGCCGGACTGGCCCACCGGGACACCGGGAAATTTCCCGGTAGGCCATCGGCACCTGGGGCCGGGCAGGCAGCTGGCTCTTCTGGCTCTTCTGGCGGCCGCAGGGGGAGCTGGCAGTTCTGTCTCTGCTCCCCTCCCCCCCCCCCGCGCGCTAGAAAGAGACCGGGGCCGGAATATGACGTCATATTCCGGCCCCGGTCTCATTAAGCTGCGCGCTGGGAGGGGGGAGCAGAGACAGAACAGCCAGCTCCCCCAGCGGCCGCCAAAAGAACTTCCCCTGCGGCCGCCAGAAGAGCCAGAGACCCAAACGAAAACTTTATGGTCACAACAATCAGCGCTATGTTTGGAGTTGGGTCAACAAGGCCTATAGTGAAAAGAATACCATCCCTACTGTGAAGCATGGTGGTGGCTCACTTTTTTCTTTTGGGGTGAGGTGGAGGTTGGGAGCTCTAAAAGCATGGGGAATCTTGTTAAAATTGGTGGCAAGATGAATGCAGGATGTTATCAGAAAATACTGGCAGACAATTTGCATTCTTCTGCACAAAGGCTGCGCATGGGACACTCTTGGACTTTCCAGCATGACAATGTTCTGAAGCACAAGGCCAGGTGCTCCCTGCAGTGGTTACAGCAGAAAAAGGTGAAGGTTCTGGAGTGGCCATCACAGTCTCCTGACCTTAATATCACTCTGGGGAGATCTCAAACGTATGGTTCATGCAAGACGACCAAATACTTTGAGTGACCTGGAGGCATTTGCCAAGACAAATGGGCAGCTATACCACCTGCGAGAACTAGGGGCCTCAGACAACTATTATAAAAGACTGCACACTGTCATTGATGCAAAAGGGGGCAATACACAGTATTAAGAACTAAGGGTATGCAGACTTTTGAACAGGGGTAATTTCATTTTTTTTTCTTTGTTGCCATGTTCTGTTTTATGATTGTGCCATTCTGTTCTAACTTACAGTTGAATATGAATCCCATAATAAAAGAAATGTGTTTTGCCTGCTCACTCATGTTTTACATAGTTACATAGTTACATAGGCTGAAAAGAGACGTGTCAAGTTCAGCCTTCCTCATATTTGTTTTGCTGTTGATTCAAAAGAAGGCAAAAAAACCCAGCTTGAAGCACTTTTGTTTTGAAAATTGTACATTGTGGCGGAACCAACCTTGCCACTGAGAACTGGAGAAGCCTGGTTGCTTGCCTCCTGCCCAGTGATTATGGTCCCTAGGAGGTATTGCCCTTTAAGGGACTGAATTGGGGCTTATGGACTGCTACCATAATGTACTGACCCTTTAAGAACTACTTTTGGACATGTGGATTGATATAATACTGTCCCTAGCCCTTTAAATACTTTGGGGACAGATTGGTACTTTTGTATATGGCACTTCAGACACAGTCGAAGCTGTCGAAGCTGTCGAAGCTGTCGAAGCAGTCGAAGCTGTCGAAGCGGTCGAAGCTGTCGAAGCGGTCGAAGCTGTCGAAGTTACCGAAGTTGTCGAAGCGGCCGGTATCGGACAAAGGACCACGTGGCGGCGGCCATTTTAACTTCGAACACCGCCGACCCTTAACATCAACTCCACTTCGACACTTCGACCAAAGTCGAAGTACAGGCACACTTCGAATGGGACTTAGCCGTTTTTATGCCGGGAATTGACCGACCGCACAGCCCAAATCTATGGAACTGTTTTGGGCAAGAAAATGTGCTTGCGGTCGGTCATAAAAGGACTTCCGTGTAACTTTTGATCCACTGGAGGGATTTGCCTGAATTTTGGAAGTGTTTATGTTTAAAGTATGCTGAGTCTGAATATGTGATTTGTATGTGAATGTGATGTATGGTTTTGAAGTTACATATATTGTGTAAAAGTTATGTTTTAAACTGTATAATAAGTGGATTATCTCTCAGGCTAAGGGGAGGGGATTTATGTGAATGTGGTGTATGGTTTTGAAGTTACATATATTGTGTAAAAGTTATGTTTTAAACTGTATAATAAGTGGATTATCTCTCAGGCTAAGGGGAGGGGATGTGTGGGTTGTACCATATCTCGGATTGGTTATTTTATGCCTCCCCCTGGGTGTGGCCTGTATGTGTGAGATGGAAATAAAAGCCAGGCTGGATGAGCCAGTCCAGAGTTCCTGTTTTACCCTCAAAGTGAAGTGTCGTCTCATTATTGGGGGAAGGATTTATTGCATGCTGTTCCAGTTGACTGCTAGGAGTGTAAGCCTATTCGTATGGTTCCTATTCAACGGTCTACAGCATTCATATGCTAGAGAGGATTCCTATGCTTCTCTGATTCGGTGATTGTGGTGTCTGCCAGAGTGCTTGGAGTCCTCAGGAAGCGCTAGGAGCATCCTTTAACGGAGGTACTCAGTCGGGGTGCCAGGTGATCCGTTACATACATATCTTGTAAATTCTCCAAGGGTATGCAGACATTTGAGCACAGCTGTAGGTGCTAAGGAATATTAGACCACTCTTCATGGGTTCTGTCCTTGTTCATTTGGAAGGTCTCCTAAGGAATTTGAGCTTTTATATTTATAAAAGTGTTATCTCCCCAACTTGATTATTTTCAGTTGTAATCAGAATTATCCAGCCACCATTAAAAATTAGGTTTATTGTCAAATTACAGAATTTCAGCTGATGGCATTGAACAAATCAAACAAAAGCAATTTAAATAGCTCAACACAATAAATGTTTCAAGTGATTTCTCCAAATCCAACTGCTAATGCAACTTATAATGACTTCTCCAGTCTCTAAATTATACAACCCCTCATGGAAAGCATTTTTAGTACTTAGTAGAGCTCCCTTTTCCTATTATGCTGCAAGCAAGATGCATAGTCAGACACCAGCTTATGGCAACGTTCCTGAGGAATCTTAGCCCATTGCTCATGAGCAATGGCCTCCAGTTCAATACTATTCTTGTGTGCTGCAACCACCTTCTTCAAATCTTACCAGAGATTTTCTATGGGGTTCAAGTCAGGTGAATGTGATGGCCACTGTAGAATTTTCCAGGACTTTTTCTGCAAACAAACCTTTGTGGAATTTAAGGGATGCTTGAGATCATTGTCTTGTTGGAAGGTCCAATGATGCCAAAGCTTTAGCTTTATCACAAATGGCATGACTTTTTCTTCTAGGATTTCCTGATACCTCTATGAATGGATATCTTGCTTTCCACATACTGCAGAATTCCAGTGCCAAGTGGCCTGGTCGCGCACTTAAAAGGCCACGGCACCTGACCGGGCTCCTGTTTAGGAATAAAGAAACAATGCCCGTCGGGAGGTCCTAAGTGCATGGGCCACCTGATGCACCCCCAAGGCGTGAGGGCTCTAGTGCAGCTGTACCAGCAGTAGTTCCACCACTGCAGAGATGTACTGTGTGGGTACCTCTGAATTGCAGCTCTTGGTGATCAATCACAGTGGGATAATATAAGCATATGTGTGGAATAATATGAGCATCTCATTTTTATGCCCAGCTCTGTGTGTTATTTCTCTGTATTTTATTTAGTTCTACCTGTTGTATGGAAATTTCCATAGTCTACCCAGCTTTGTGTATTGTATGGGTATCTTTCTATTGTGCCCAATATTATGTCTTTGTTTTTTTTCTCAGCTTTGTTTGTGATATTGTACCCCACCATCTTAAAATTTCACCAGCTGCCACTGCATCAGAGAGGGGAAGAAGGAGGACGTGACTGCAGCATTCACTTAATTTAACAGATGAGCGCGCCCAGGGGGCGCAGATTTTGACCGTTGGGCTGACAGGACGCGTGGAATCAGTCTCTGGGCCGGCAAGTGTTAGTCTTGTCCTCTCTGGACCATCAAGCTCAGTTCTTCTGCACATGCAGGATCGCTCCCACAAACTGTGGTATTGTGCCTGCAATTCTCAAAATGGTGGAGGCAACTACTTCTAGGCTGCGAGGCCTGCTCAGACCCAGACCAGCAGGACTATGCTACTAGAATTCTGTCAAGGTTGCAGACAATATTTGAGTTCTTCTGGCAGAATGGACAGCAACATCACATTTTCCACAGTCTGAGAGTGAGCGTGAGGTGCTGGAGACAGGAGTTGGGAGGGCCCCATCCGGGTAAATCAACCTCACAAGCTCGAGCTTCACTACTTGGCTGAAGTGCAGATGGGGCTTGTGATGAACATACCGTCCACCTAAGCGAAGAACCGCTCGCTGGCATCGGCGCCTAGTCATCCTGATTCTTTGTATTTTCCATCAAGGTTTGGTCTTAGTGAGCTCCCGGGTCCATGGCATTAATGTCTTGGTCTTCCAACTAGCCAGGGGCTGGAGGGAAGCCAACCCCTGGTGCTGTCTAGCTGATCGTCAAGGCAAACGTTTCCATTCCACTCTGAGCCTACTAACTATGGGAGTCGGTTGAATGCAGTATATGATGACTTTTATAGGTATGGGTTAGCACTTTGAATTGACTCCTATAGGATACAGGAAGCCAATGTAAGGACTGACTGAGGGGTGAGGTGTGAGAGGATCGACTAGAGAGGAAAATCAGTCTGGCAGCAGCATTCATTACAGACTGTAGAGGGGCAATAAGGCTTTTGGGAAGACCAATCAGGAGAGGGTTACAATAATCCATGCGGGAAATTACTAGAGCATGACCAAACTCCTTGGTAGCATCTTGTGTAAGAAAGTGCCGGATGCGAGCTATGTTCTTAAGATGGAATATACAGGATTTGGCAACATATTGGATGCGAGGCTCAAAGGTGAGGCCAGAGTCAAGTATGACGCCAAGACAGCACGCTTGCAAGGATGCACTTAAGTGGATACCACTAACTTGAAGGGAGAGTGAAAGAGGACGATCAGTATGAGGAGGAGGAAAGACAAGGAGCTTAGTTTTAGAGAGATTGAGTTTTAGAAAGCAGGAGGAACAGAATCTTTGTGTTCTAGCAGCTTTTGAAATTTACAATGTGTCTCTTTTTTACCTCTTCTCTTCCTCTGGTAGAAGAATAACCACTTCTCAAAGTTGAGATCTACAATACGCTCTTCCAGGTGTGTAAAATATGGGTCCTGGAAGGAAGGGAATGAGAGGCTTTGGATTGAAATGATCTCCTGAACCTTAGGTCTTGTAGTAGACAAACTTTCCTCTACCGTTCTCTTAATCCATTCATCTGGGAGGATGCATACACGGACCAGGTACTGAGCAAAATAGCCCAACTAGTAGACAAAGAGAGTTATATTTCTGGTATAACACAACCTATGGAAGCTTCTTAGCTGAAGACTGAAGGCTTAATGCCAACAGACAAAAGGAAGATTATCTATCCATACCAATCTTAGATCCGTAGAGATTGAGGTAAGAGTTTGCAGCAGGATGAAAGTATGTACCAGCTGCTACATATTTTATTAGTGAGGATCAAGACCATCTATGCTCTATGGAGTCTCAGAGAGATCCCGCATTGTTGAACAGGCAGAGCTGAACATTTAGCCAGTCTAAGTACTTCATCGTCCACTTAAGAGTAGATTCCCAGGTCACAAACATCTGATATCCCTATGGATGAAGACGCAAGATACTCCCTTGTGTTGAAAACTTCAGTGTAGTACCATTCCTCCATAATAAGGATCTTAATGGTACTGTAAACTTGAAAAGATGCTCTGTTCTTTCTGACATCTGAAAGAAAGGCTAGAGGAAGAAGGCTCGACCTTAGAAGATTCTTTCAGAAATAAGGACCTACGGACTCTGGAAATCATTTGGTCCACTTGAGCGGATTCAGAAGGTACTGAAATAGGCTGAATATACCATATCTCTGAATATATCCATCTCCAAGGATTCCTTTAAAGTATACATTCTGGGAGTTGTCCAGCGGATCTGCACTTTAACAGCTTCTATGATGTCTTGAGATTCCTCATGTTTGATATTGCATAATTTACGCCACAGGGGTAGATTGGCCTGTAGCCACTTTCAGATAGTCTGCACAGAGACTTTACTTTTACAAGGCTCGCTTATCATATGTCTCACAAAGGATCCTTTAGGGCGACTTCCACTTTATGATCCGGATGATTTTCTTCCCAGAGAGATATCATCGTAGGTAATTCCAATTAATAATAGGCACTCTTTTGTTTGGTTACCACAGAAATTAGAATGGCTTACCTATGTCTCTCAGAGTCTGACCTTTTTTTCTGGGAGCAAAGGGATCTGAATCCATAATTGCACAAGATTCCTATTTTATCCTTAGCAAAGCAAATCTCTACTAAAAGAGCAGAGATTTATAGATACATAAAAAGATGTAATATATCTTTAATATGTGAAAAAAAAATGGTGGTTTTGGTGCTTAAAAGGGGAAGCCAATACGACACTGCAAGCGTACTAACATTATACAATACACATGCGCAAATTGTATGCGCGTAAATGGCATGGCGCGATTGTTCAATTCCCGCCGGTGCATTCTCAGGGATTTTAAAAGCGAAACTAACGATAGAGCAGAAAACAAAGCGGCAAAGAGCCGTGAAATAAAATGAAAGGCTGGGATAGTCACAAAGGCATATAAAAAGTGAATTGAACCTGCTACCCTCAAGAAACAAACTGTTTCTGATATTGCATTAGCCCACTGAGCTATCCAGACTTCGAACAATCCTGTGGCTATAGAAACCTAGGGATAAGAGAATCCAATGGCTTTATTAAAAGCCATATAGGCCCAGTAATAAGAAAATCCAGCTGCTATGTTAGGAGTCATAGGCCTAGGAATAAGTGGATCCAGTTGCTAAATTAAAAGACACAGAAGGCTAGTAATAAAAGGCATTAAAAGGCAGAACAGAAGTCTAGTAATAAGTGAATCCAGCAGCTGCATTAAAAGACATAACAGAGGCCTAGTATTAAAGGAATACTGTAGGCACTGTAACAACTTAATCTCATTTAAGTTATTAAAGTGCCTAAATATTTTCATCCTTTCGAATTTTTCAAATAATTTTCTTTGTTCTTTATGAAGGCTTTGAAGAGCGGCTTTAAGCCACGCCCCCAAGCCAGCTGATTCTAAGAGTCAGGAATTTAATGCTATCATACCCAATCATATGCTAATACCAGCACTGATTGGAGTGACTCACTATTCACCTATCAAAGCACTCTTATTGGTTGGCTTGGAATCCAACCAATCAGAGTGCTCTGAATAATTGTACACAGCGTGGGAAAGATCTTTGGAATTCCAAACCAACCAATCAGAGTGTTGCTATGAGTCAAATTACACAGTGTACCCCGTGTGGTTAAAAGGTACTTTGCATGATTTAAGGTCAAAATTAAGGAAAGGGAGAGAATTACAAAAAGGGAACACACATTTCAGGTGGGCATATCCACACATAGGAAAGGGCAATGCGCAGCTAGGCAGCGGTCCCACCACGAGCGTTCTGAGTCAAATTACAGGGCATGGGGAGGCTTTAAAAGCCTTTCCCCATCCTGCAGAGCTCAGTCTGCGCAATGTCCTTGCTGGGTGAAGATGGATTAATTTTTCAGCGTCATGATTTTTTTTCCCGGCGTCTTTTTTTAATGCGGCAGGCTATTGTTTTTTTTTTTTGAAGTTGACGAAAATTATAGATTTTTATAAGACCTTTTTGGGGGCTGAAACTATTTTTAGGGTGAGGGGGGAAAGTAGTAATTTATTTAAAGGGGGGTGACTAGGGGCCCCCTAGTCACCTTGTTGGGGGGAGGGGTTTTTCACATAGTCTCCACCCATCGCCCATGGGTGGGGGCCGTGGGGGAACAATAGGTTCCCCCCAATTGTAATTTTGGTCCCCCACCCGCCGCACATGGGTGGGGGCCAGAGGGGGGAACAATAGGTTCCCCCCCACTGTAATTTTTGGCCCACAACCACCACACATGAGTGGGGGGCGGGGGGACAATAGGTCCCTCGTATCATCTTAGGACCCCCACCCGCCGCTCATGGGTGGGAGATGGGGGAAGGTACAATAGGCCCCCCCATTTCATCTTAGGCCCCCACCCATGAGCGGCAGGGGTGGGTACAATAGATCCCCTGTATCATCTTAGGGCATCTTAGGTAAAAACAAGAACAAAATAACAAAGTTGCTGAAGGAAAGTCAAATATTAAGCAAATTAGCATAAAATGTCCTACTTTTACTGTTATACATTTGTTAATTTTCATTTTACTGTTTTATGGAAATTTCAGCACAACTTTTAATCACTATCAGTAAACCAAACTTAATATGTCACAAGATAGATTTATTTGTAAATCACGATTTATGTATAAAAATTATGTCAGAAGGCCAACTATATGTTTTCCTTTTTCACCAGATTGTTCATGGCTTCAGTTCAGAATGGCTTGTAACTTTTTAATCAGTACTAAGTGCTGCATGCTGTTTAGCTGCGAGATTAAATTGACTCAGAAAATAGGTTTACAGCTCTTGTTAATCTGTAGTAGATATAATCTTGATAAAAATGAAACACTCTTTAAAACAGGTTATATAATACTCACAGTCACTTGTTCATAAATATTATTATATTGATTTCATGATGCTAAAATATGTTTTCATGTTTAAAAACAGACTTTATGTAAGAATAGAATTCAACCTCACAGTATGATATGAATCCAGCCGTACCTGTTCTTGAAACTTGAAATAAGCATAGAGTTATTGATACAGTTTGAGGTTAAGTGGTCCCACCGACAAGTTATAAATTATCTTTTCTGTAAAATGTTAACGCACTAGACTTGTGCACAACTCCCATTCATCTGCGCTGAACAAACCAAATGCCTGTAATCACTGGACAAACAAATCGATTAGTTCGCTAAACACGAACAAATTGATTAGTTTGTATAGCTATTAACAGGAATTTGATTATGATTATGTTTAGTACAGCTTAATGGGATTTGTGCACAAGTCTATTAAAGGATTACTATGGTGTTAGGAACACAAACATGTATTCCTGACCCTATAGTGCTAAACCCACCATTTAGGTGGCTTGCCCCCCTAGCCCCCTTATAAAAGTTTAAAACTCACCTTATTTCCAGAGCCGTGTGAGTTGCCGGCGCTGGCTCCGCCCCCGTTGTGACATCATCAAAATGGACAGTTTTTTGCCAATCCAATGCTTTCCCATAAAGCATTGGATTGGCTAAAATCAGCATGGGAGCGGGGCCAAATGCTGTTTTGGCCAATCAGGACCTCCTCATAGAGATGCATTGAATCATTGCATCTCTATGAGGAAAACTCTGCGTCTCCATGCAGAGCGTGGGGACGCTGAATGGCGGGGCTGCTTACTGTGCAGCCCTGAGCCAGGAAGCCTCTCCAGTGGCCATCTAAGGAGTGGCCACTTGGAGGTGTCCCTAGGGCCAATGTACACACTGCCCTTTCTCTGAAAAGGCAGTGTTTACATGAAAAAAGCCTGAAGGGAGCTATTATACTCACCAGAAGAACTACATTAAGCGGTAGTTGTTCTGGTGACTATAGTGTCCCCTTAAGCACCAAAAAAATTAGCTTAAGGGACACTCCACTGCCCAACTACAAAATAAATAAAAATCACTGTTTAGTAGATATATCCTAAATGAAAACGTCTTGTCTGCTGCCTTTGCAAGCTCTCTAAATCAAACCATGCCCAGACATTCTGAGGCTCTCCAATCACATACTTTCCAATGCAGCTCAATGAGAAGTCTTTGTAAGTCAGGTGCTCTGGGCAATTGCTGCCTCTTGAGGTCAGCTCCATTAAGCTAATGAAACCAGGAAGTAACATTACCTGTTGTCTGCTTTAAAGTCAAGGGGGTGTTACCAGGTTAATTTACAAAACTGTAAGTTTCTACAGAAATTTGCACTTTTTGCAAAATGAAAAAAGAGGACACACTCTTTACACACATAAAGCTTTTCAGCAAGCAAAAGTTATTTAGGGGTCTGGAGTGACCCTCTACAGGGGCGGACTGTCCACTCGGGCAGATCGGTCATGGACCGAGGGCCCGAGGCAGTCAGGGGGCCCGGCAGCAAAGCCATGCTTCTGACTGTGGAGATCAGAGATCTCCACAGTCAGAAGGAAGGTTGCAGGGGCCCATGGTGATACAGGAGGCCCCCAGCGACCCTGCAGTCCCATGCCCCCATTCAGCATGAGACCTGGCAGCTTACCTGCTCTCACTGCCAGGTCTCCTCTCTCTCTCCCTGCAGCTAGTGCTCAGTGCTCTGTGTGAGGATGGGAGGGGGCAGGAAGTGACATCACATCCCCTGCTCCCCTCTCACACGGAGCACTCACAGCATGGATGGAGAGTGAGAACAGGAGCCTGGCACAGCAGATCATCCCAAGCTGTTGCAGGTAAGCAGGCTAAGGGTTAAAAGTGCAGAAACATATGTAGGATGTAGGAGTGAGACAGGGCAGAGGCACACAGGGTTAACCCTCAAAGGTTATTATTGCAGTTTCCTAAATACTGCAATAATTACCTTTACAGGTTTAAAGGGACACTGTAGGCACTAAGACCACTACAGCTCATTAAAGTGGGCTGGGTGCTCTCTCCCTATTGCACTTAGTGCTGCAATGTAAAACATTGCAGTTCCATAGAACTGTAATGTTTACATTGCAGCTCTAAGCCTGCCCTCAGTGGCTGTCTACCAGCCACTAGAGGGCTTCCGGAATCCAAACAGACTTTTGGTCCATTATCTGACGCTTGACATCCTCACAGACCTCCAGTGTCAGATTTTCCCCATAGAAAAGCATTGAATGTTTTCCTGAGGGGAGGTTTAATGCGCGTGCGACCATGCACATTAAACCTCCCCTCAGGAAAACATTCAATGCTTTTCTATGGGGAAAATCTGACACTGGAGGTCTGTGAGGATGTCCAGCATCAGATAATGGACTAAAAGTCCGTTTGGATTCCGGGTTTGTTTTCCTGGCACTATAGGATCCCTTCAAGGGACCTGGGACAGTGCACCCAGACCACTTCTATAAGCTGAAGTGGTCTGGGTGCCTATAGTGTCCCTTTAATTGAGATGGAAGACAAATGTGGGTTATTTGGGAAGAAGTGTTAGGTGTAGCACAGGCACAACTGAGTGGGTTGTGAGGGGGACAGAAATTGATCAGATGGGTGACAACTGTTGTTAGAGAGTAACAAAAGGGGAGGCAAGGAGTGACATATAAAAGAGGGAGTCAGTGGGAAGACACACATACAGATTGGTGAAGATCGAGCGAGACAAACTCAGAAGAAGATGGAGAGTCAAAAGACAACAAAAACACTTGGAGCATATAAATATACCTCATTACACACATGCTGACACTGATTTCAGATGTACTCCTCATTCACATACACACTGATACAAGTTTCAAATACAACCGCATACTCTGACACAGATTTTAGATACACCCCTCATTTACACACACACGCTTACACTCTGCACACATACAAATACACTCCAGCATTCACATACACACTGCTCAAACATACTGCGTTCACATGATGACAATCCATATAAATCTATCCTGGCATTCATATGCAGACTTACCACACTAATGCACACTGGCATTTATACACCAAAACTCCCCTTTGTTCACACACAAGTCCTCCACAAAAATACACTCCTGCATTCACATTCAACATATAACACCCTTACATTCACACATAAACATTGCATACAAATACACTTCTGCTTTTACAAATATCTGCTCTACTCACTCATAGAACAATACATTTACGCTGCATACACGCCTGCATTATATTATCTGGCACTACACAAATTATATTGCAGGATTTACACACACACACACACACACACACACTCTCCTACTTTGATACAAGGAATACACACACACACACTCCTACTTTGATACAAGGAATACACACACACACACACTCCTACTTTGATATAAGGAATACACACACACTCCTACTTTGATACAAGGAATACACACACACACGCACTCCTACTTTGATACAAGGAATACACACGCACTCCTACTTTGATACGAGGAATACACACACACACCCACTCCTATTTTGATACAAGGAATACACACACACACTCCTACTTTGATACGAGGAATACACACACACACACACACACACTCCTATTTTGATACAAGGAATACACACACACACACACACTCCTACTTTGATACAAGGAATACACACACTCTCTCTCTCCTACTTTGACACAAGGAATACACACATGGTCATTCACTAAAGAATTGCCTGAAATTGAAACTGAATTTCAAATTGAATGCCTACATAATGAAATTGAGCAACAAAATTGACTTGGGGAATTTTTCTAATATAACTATTTAGGCCTATAATTTGAAATTAACTTTTCCCAGCAATTCAAATTAAAGAGAATAATCTGGACAGTGTTTTTTGAAAGTTATATTTAACATAGTGTCAGGAATACAAATGTGTATTTATATAGTTTTGAAAACATAATATCGCTGGCCAGCCCCCCATCAGAGAAGTAAAAGGTGTTTTTACTCACCTTTATTCCAGTGCCACGCCAATCTCGTTGCAGCTGGTTCCATCCAAATTGCATGATATCAGCCAATCCAATGCTTTCCTATAGGAAAGAATTGAGAGGCAATTGCGCATGCGCAGCAAAACACGACGCTGTACTAATCAGCATCTCCTCATAGAGTTGCATTGAATCAATGAAACTCTATAGGAAGTGTTCAAGTCTACAGGCAGAGCGTGGAGATGTTGAACATCAGTGCCTCCCACTAAAGGTGTTCCTAGGCAGTAATGTAAACCCTGAAAAGGCAGTGTTTACATAAAAGAGCCTGCAAGGCAGTGGCGTACTAAGGGGGGGGCGGGGGGTGCGGTCCGCCCCGGGTGCCACCAGTTAGGGGGGTGCCTCCAGGTAAGGGGTGCCTCCAGGGCTTGTGACTCTGTGATCTGTGTGGCTGCACAGGGCGCCGGGAGCCACACAGCTCACACACGCAGGGGCTGGGAATTCAGCAGTACAGTGTACTGCACTGAGAAATGGGGGCGGAGCCAAACCGGATGCAGGGGCGGAGCTACAGCCAGCCTCCATTTGCTGCCTTTCACTGCAGCACACTGAGGGGAAGCAGGAAGGAGGCCCTGCTTCCCCAACTCCAACACACCAGGGACTCACTGACTGGACTCCTCCACCAGTAAGAGAGAGAGAGAGAGAGAGAGAGTGTGTGTGTGTGTGTGTGTGTGAAACTGCTTGTGACTGTGTGTGTGAATCCCTGCCTTTGACTGTCTGTGACTGTGTGTGTGAAACTGCTTGTGACTGTCTGTGAGTGTGAATCCCTGCCTTTGACTGTCTGTGACTGTGTGTGAATGTCTGCCTGTGACTGTCTGTGACTGTGTGTGAATGTCTGCCTGTGACCAGTGGCGAATCTGATCCGTGCCCCCCCCCCCCCCACCCTGACCCTCTCCCCCCTGACTGTGGGTCCTTCCCCCCCCGACACATACATACAGACACAAACACATTCACACACCCCCGACAGACACATACATACACACATGCAGACACATACATACAGAGACACAGACACACACACATACATACACAGCCATACATACAGATACACACATACAGAGACAGACACACACATACACACATACATACACACATACAGAGATACACACATACAATCATACACACATACAGAGACACAGACACAAACATACATAAACACATACACACACACATACAGAGACAAAGACACAGACAAACATACACACAGAGACACACACATACATACAAAAACAGAGTTACAGACATACATACGGATACACACACACAAAGAGACAGACACACACATACACACACACAGACATACATACATACGGATACACACATACAGAGACACAGACACACATACATACACACATACAGAGACACAAAATGTTTCCTACCATGTGTGATTTCCCTGGGGTCCAGTGGTGGCTCAGCCTGATGGGAGTCAGAGTTCTCACTCTGACTCCCTCCTCCTTTCTGTTTCCTTCCGCGTGGGCTCTCAGTATGCTGGGAGGAGTGACGTGCGGTCACTTCCTCCCAGCGTGTGATGATCTCATCACAGGGGGTCCGGTCGCGCACTTAAAGCGCTCAGCGCAGACCGGGCCCCCTTACAATCCATGTCCATCAGGTATCCCCTTAACATGCGGCCCCGGCGGTTTGCCGCCGGGGCCGCAAAGCATGGCAGCTGCTAACCGGTCGCGGGGGGCCGCAAGGGGCGGCCGGGCCCCCTGGAGTGCCGTGCCCGGTCGCAGCTGCGACCCCTGCGACCGCGGTACGTACGCCACTGCCTGTGACTATCTGTAACTGTGTGTGTGAATGTCTGCCTGTGACTATCTGTGACTGTGTGTGAATCCCTGCCTTTGACTGTCTGTGACTGTGTGTGAATGTCTGCCTGTGACTGTCTGTGACTGTGTGTGAATGTCTGCCTGTGACTGTCTGTGACTGTGTGTGAATGTCTGCCTGTGACTGTCTGTGACTGTGTGTGAATGTCTGCCTGTGTCTGTGAATGTGTGTGAATGTCTGCCTGCGACTGTGTCTGTGAATGTCTGCCTGTGACTATCTGTGACTGTGTGTGTGAATGTCTGCCTGTGACTATCTGTGACTGTGTGTGAATGTCTGCCTGTGGCTATCTGTGACTGTGTGTGAATGTCTGCCTGTGGCTATCTGTGACTGTGTGTGAATGTCTGCCTGTGGCTGTCTACCTGTGACTACGTCTGTGACTGTCTGCCTGTGCCTGTGTGTGTGAATGTCTGCCTGTGACTGTGCATGAGACTGACTTTTGGTGACTGTGTGTGTGACTGTCTGCCTGTGCCTGTATGTATGAATGTCTGCCTGTGATTGTCTACCTGGGACTGTCTGCATGTCACTGAGTGTGTGTGACTGTGTGCTGCCTGTAACTATGTTACAGTCTGCCTGTAATTGTGTGTGTGTGAGACTGTGTGTGTGTGACTGTCTGCCTGTAGCTGTGTGTGTGTGACTGTCTGCCTGTAGCTGTGTGTGTGTGACTGTCTGCCTGTAGCTGTGTGTGTGTGACTGTCGATCTGTAACTGTGTGTGTTACTGTCTGCCTGCAGCTGTGCGTTTGACAGTGTGCAAGTGACTATGTGTTTGGTACGGTGTGCATGTGGCTGTATTTGACAGTATATGCGTATAACTGTGTACATCTGACTGTATCTGACTGTCTTCGCCCTGCAGTGAGTCGGCACATAACATCATCCAAGCATCGGCGTCATATTACAGGATGTGCAAGGGACGTGTGCATGAAGAGCACAGAGATCCCAGCAGCAACCACTGACTACCAGGGACTGAGGATCCACTCTAGCCCTCCCAGAGCAAGGTAGGGAGGCTGGGTGGACCTCTTAATTATTAAATGTGTGCATGTATGTGATGTTTGCGTGTGTATATCTAATTATGTGTGTTTGTAATTGTATGTGTGTGGGTCTGTGATTGTGTATGTATGTGTTTATGTGTGTGGTTGTGTGTGTATCTCTGTAGTTAAGTGTGTGTGTGTGTGTGTATATATATATATATATATATATATATATACACACATATATATACACACACAACACACTTAACTACAGAGATACACACACAACCACACACATAAACACAGACATATACAATCACAGACCCACACACATACAATTACAAACACACATAATTAGATATACACACGCAAACGTCACATACATACACACGTGTATATATATATATACATACACACACACAATCACAGATATACACACAGACATACACCTATTGTGTTATTGTGTGTGTATATAAATGTGTATGTGTTTGGTACATAGCTCCCTTATTTGGTGTCCTTAAATATTGCAATCCCACATAAGGATAACAAATAAGGGCGTTATCTACTAAACAACTGAAATTAGGAAAAGTTTTTATTTTTTTTTAAATTCATCTTTTAGCTGTTTAGTTGATAATTCTCTAAATTGGTGTCCTTATGGGAGATTTCCATATTTAAAGATACCAAATTAGGGTTCTGTTTAGCAGATGGCTCCCTTATCCTTATTTGGTGTCCCTAAATATGGCAATCCCACATAAGGATAGCAAATAAGGGAGTTATCTGATAAACAAAGATCGACGTTAAGGAAGTCAGCTAGCCCACGAACAAGAAATCTGGGTGGCTAATGTGAATTATATGCAAATTTGTTGACTGATGCCAACGTGCACTGCATTCTGCCAATGGCAGCACATTACCCCATCCCTTAGTGAAAAGTTTTAGTGCACCCCCCCCAGTTTGGATTGTGGTATCTTACCCCCTATATATTGTTCCTATGTGTCTATGTATCTGCATGTGTGTCAGTGTGTATTTAGGTGTGTGTATGTGTATATGTGCATACATCTCAGAATCTCGCCAACACTACACACAAATACAACCCTGCATTTCAACGTCACCATTATATATAACCACACCACTGCCTTCAAAAACCACACTACATAAAAATGCATGCCTGCATTCAAACGCCAACACCACATACAGACACACATCCTACATTCACTCAAACATACTCCATACAAAAACATGCTTACATTTAAAAGCATAAACACTGCTTAATACTAAATACATTAAAATAAAAAAAAAATTGTGGTTGCTTTTTACATTTTAAAGTTGGGGGGGGGGGGTGCCAAAAATAGGACCCGCCCCGGGTGCCAAATGCTCTAGGTACGCCCCTGCTGCAAGGATTGGCTGTGGATACCAGAACAACTATATTAAGCTGTAGTCGTTCTGGTGACTATAGTGTCCTATTTAATAGTTAATATTTGGTCTGCAGGGCCCAGGATGTAATTTTGGCCGGGGGCCCAGAAAGCTGTCAGTCCGTCCCTGACCCTCTAATAAGCAATTTCGTTGTTCATATCATGCCCATGCAATTTTACTGTGTATATGCAGCCCAAGCCACACCTCCCTTGACTGTGACTCATGCAGCCTCCATGAAATTTACTTTTACAGCTCCCTATGTTTACTTGTTTTTATCTTTTTGCTCCTGTTAATTGAACTTTGATCATTCATAGGTGTCTGCTGTAGGCATTAGCATTCAAAGAACATAGCAGGTGATATTATTATTATTGCCATTTATATAGCGCCAACACATTCTGTAGTGCTTGATGCAAAATGCTAATTTAAGCACCCTGTTAAATAAGAGATGTTTAAAAAGTTTGTGATTTTTTTTTTTAGCAACTATGTTAGTCAAAGCCAGCCAAGTGTGCCTAGGGCTGCATAAAACGACCGAAACGTTGCTGTATCTCTTGTGTAGAGAGAACTTATGGGTGGGATCAGTCTGATATGCAATGGTATAGATTCACTCTGTAATGGCACAACTGAACAAAAATTATTTTGAGACCTGAGTGGGGTTTTACTGACAGGCAAGCTATAGCTTTTTCCAAGTTTTATGCGGTGCTTAAAGTGAGCACTAAGCCTTTTAAATCTGCATTTAAAGGGACTCTCCAGTGCCAGGAAAACAATCCGTTTTCCTGGCACTGCAGATCCCCTCTTCCTCCCACCACCCTAACACCACCCATCCCCGGTTGCTGAAGGGGTGAAAACCCCTTCAGTCACTTACCTGAGACTGATCCCATCCGCCGGCTGAGGAGACCTAATGCTTTTCAATGCTTTCCTATGGGTAATTGAGCGATGCTGGAGGTCCTCACACAGCGTGAGGACGTCCAGCGACGCTATATCACAGGTTTTCTGTGCTATGAAGCAGGAAGTGCCCTCTAGTGGCTGTCTAGTAGACAGCCACTGGAGGAGGAGTTAACCCTGCAAGGTAATTATTGCAGTTTATAAAAAACTGCAATAATTACAGTTGCAAGGTTAAGGGTAGTGGGAGTTGGCACCCAGACCACTCCAATGGGCAGAAGTGGTCTGAGTGCCTGGAGTGTCTCTTTAATGCCTATTGCTACAACCTGTTCACATCAGTGAGATCCAGGTATCAAACGTTACCTGGGGCACACCTCTGTCAGCCAGAGCCACACAATTACTATCTCAGAATGTGAGTAGATTCTGAGGTTCTGTATAAGAGAGGCAGTGGTCTTAACAGCGGTTGCAGTTGCACTTCAAGGGGCCATCACAGTTGCAACCTTTGCAATCATGGGCCACCATAACTTCAGGGCCAGTGCTGTGCTGCACCCCTTCTGCCGCTTTGTGTAGCTTGGGCAAGTGTTCTGGCAAGAAGTGTTTACAAAGAGAGCATGACTGCTGACCCAACCAGTCCCCGACCAAAACCCGTTGCCCCCCAATAATACACGTGACACCTCATTCTTGTGGGTAAGGGCAACGGCCACAGCTTTATTTAATATAACAATTTCAACTTAGTCCAACTCTGCCAGCTGTTGGGTGTTTCCCAACAGGCAGTTCTCCCAAATTCTGTAACATGAGCCTCGACAGCCGGCTCCTCGCCATCAGCTCCGTGCAGGCTGTCGTCTCCCCAAAGTTCCTTTTTTCTTCTGCGCTGTCCAGGGAAACCCGCCAAGCTGTGACAACACAAAGAACAAAAACAAGACACAAGCCACAACACCAGAAACAGGGTGGGGGGGGGTGGGAAAAACAGTCAGGAGCCCTCACTTATCCTGCTGACTGGTGAGTCCCCTACCTCTCCCTTTCCTTAAGAACCACAAATGTATCCATTTTAACCCAGCCTCCAATCTTGGGCAGCAGTCATGCTCCCCCTTCCTTACTGTTCCAGGGGGAAACTTGACTGCTGACCCAACCAGTCCCCGACCAAAACCCGTTGCCCCCCAATAATACACGTGACACCTCATTCTTGTGGGTAAGGGCAACGGCCACAGCTTTATTTAATATAACAATTTCAACTTAGTCCAACTCTGCCAGCTGTTGGGTGTTTCCCAACAGGCAGTTCTCCCAAATTCTGTAACATGAGCCTCGACAGCCGGCTCCTCGCCATCAGCTCCGTGCAGGCTGTCGTCTCCCCAAAGTTCCTTTTTTCTTCTGCGCTGTCCAGGGAAACCCGCCACCGCGATGCCCACCTCGCGCACTACGCTGCGCGGGCATCGCGCCCCCCCGCCGACAGCGCTGCCTCAATTCCAGTTTGCAGACCCAGATTGAAGATATCTAACCCAATGGGGGACAAATGAACACCATCCCGTCTCATTACATCATCATTAGCCCCTTCTAACTCGAAATGCCGGACTACTATACCCCCCAGTTGGCGCACAAACCGGGCCATGGACATATTAACCTTGCGCCTATAGCGCTCTAACGCCTTACCATGCCCACCGGTTCGCCAGACCGGGCGCGGAACGATCTCGGACCAGACGAGGGTCAGGTCCCGAAACAACGCAAAACAGCGGGCCACGTCATGCCGCATTGCCCGAACCAGATCCACCGACCGTCGCCGTCCGACATCGTTCCCGCCCGCGTGAACCACCAAGGTAACCGGCCCTGATACGCAGCCCCGGAGCTGCACCAATTCAGCGTATAACCCGTCCCAGGACAAACCCCGAATCCCCCTCCAACGTACCCGTGCTACCTCGTATGATAAACCGAGGTTACGGCCATAGGGTCTATTCTCCGCTCGCCTAGCAGCCCAATAAACAAAGGAATGTCCCACGATCCAGACAAATCGAGGAGAAGGACCTACAACGAAAATAACAAACAACCATAACTGTTGCCACTTGTTTACAGCAAATGGGGGCGCACATAAAGCCGGTACGGACCCGACTGCCAGCGCCCCAAACGCTTGACCGCCTCTGCGGGGAAGCCCAGCTGACTAGCCTGCGTGGCAGCCCCGATTCGAAATGAGTGCGTGGTGTACAAACCTGGAGACAGCCCAATACTAACCACACCTGCCCGGAGGACCCTGGCGAATTGAAACCGGCTGAGTGATGACCCATCCCGGTGTCGCAACAGGGACCCCGCCTCCGATCCACGAACCTCCAAGAATTCCCTCACCAACCGAACCGGACAAAACCGCTCACCAGTAGCCTGAATTCGCACCGATGCGCCCTCGCCTGCCTGATCGGTCTTAGACTTTCGAACGAGCAACGTCACGTCGCCCGTCGATACCCTGAGATCAGTGATTTGCATGGCACCTGGCGCTCGTGTACTTGGAGCCACCAGCTCGCCTATCCGAAGGGGCGCAAAGAAGCAGAGAGCAAAAGCGGCCCGGAACAGGAGAACCTCGTAGGCCGAGACACAAATCTGGGGCAGACACTCCAGGAGTCTGCCCAAGATCTCGTAGGAGATTGGACGCCGAGAGTCCCGCTTACGGCCCTTCTTCCAGCCCTTCATAACCCGCGAGATGCAGAAAGCCTTGGTAGCATCCTGCCACCCACACCACTGGAACAGAAAAGACAGTGCCGCTAACTACCTATCGGCCGCTGCTGCCGACTTACCCTCCTCGCAGAGTAACTCCAAGAAGGCCAGAGTCGCTCCCAACCTACCTTCGTCCGAAGACGCCTCACTGCCCTTGCAGACATCCCTCCATTTCCGCCATACCGCAGAATATGACCTCCACGTTGACTCAGATAACGACTCCCTCACCAACCGGCTCAAATGGTGGAAACCAGGTCCCATATGCCCGCCGGGCACGAGGTGCCAGTCCGCGCAGCCTCGGGAGCCGCCACTCGAAACCGGTCCCACTGAAACCGAGAGAGAGAGTCGGCTATAATGTTCTGCTCCCCAGGCACATGGCGCGCAACCAACCACAAATTATGTGCTAAGCTAAGCAGTACCAGGCGCCTAAGGAGAGACAACACTGGAGGCGACGAAGACGAAGATCGGTTGATCACATGGACCACACTCATGTTGTCCGTGTGCACCACCACCTTACGGTTCGACAGCTCAACACCCCAGAGCTCCACCGCCACCACAATTGGAAAGAGCTCCAGAAACGTTAAGTTACTCACCAATTCAGTCTCTAGCCATTGGCGGGGCCAGGCTTCCGCGCACCACCGCCCTTGAAAGTAGGCCCCTAAAACCCACGGACCCAGACGCGTCGGTGTACAATTCCAAATCCGTGTTGGACACCGCCGGGCGCAGCCAGCAGGATTGCCCGTTGTACCTACCCAGAAATGAACTCCAAACTTGCAGGTCCTCTCGATGCCGTTGAGTAATCCGAATAAAGTGAAACGGCTGCCTGACTCCGACCGTCGACAACGACAAGCGACGGCAAAAGGCCCTGCCCATCGGCAATACCCGACAGGCAAAGTTCAGATGCTCTAACAAGGCCTGTAACCGCCGCAGCTGTACTTTTTTGGCCCCTTTCACCGAATCCACCAGCCGAAGCAGGTGATTTAGTTTCTCGTCCGGCAAACGGAAAACCATACTCCCCGTGTCCACCTCAATACCCAAGTAGGACAGGACTCCCACTGGCCCTAACGTCTTCCCGGCCGCTATTGGCACGCCAAAATCTGCCGCAACGGCTCGAAAGGAATCTAAGAGCACCACGCAGTCATCCGACTCCCGTGGGCCCACAAACAGAAAATCGTCTAGGTAATGCGTTATCGACTCTATCCCTGCAACCCGAGCGACCACCCATTCCAAAAAAGACGCAAACATTTCAAAGTAGGAACAAGAGATAGCGCAGCCCATTGGCAAACACATATCATAGTAAAATGAACCTTGGAACCGACAACCCAACAGATGAAAACAGCCCGGGTGGACCGGGAGCAGTCGAAAAGCAGACTCGATGTCCGACTTAGCCAACAGCGCTCCCTGCCCTGCCTCCCGTACCAACTCTAAAGCTCGATCAAACGAGGCGTATCGAACGTGTGACTCTTCCTTGCCAATGTCATCATTCACCGACCCACCCGATGGGTAGGACAGGTGGTGAATGAGACGAAAGAATCCCGGCTCTTTCTTAGGAACCAACCCCAGCGGGGACACCCGTAAATTGGGAAATGGAGGCGTGTCAAACGGACCCGCCATCCTACCCAAACGAATTTCCTTCCCCAACTTATCCCCCAGAATAGCCTCTTTTCCTACAACCGAACGCAGGTTATCCGCCAGCGAAGGGGAATCCGAATAAACAAACGGAATCCAAAACCCTGTCGAAAACCCCTCCAGCAGAACCCCTGCATCCTTACGCCTAGGGTACCGGTCGAGCCAAGGGCGCATCCTTAGCACGCTCACTGGCGTCCTCAGCTCTAGGGAGATCCTCCCTACTGGGTCTCCCCCCGTGCTTGCCCTTCTTGAAGCAGCGCAGCGCTGGGTGGGCCCCTCCACAATGAGAGCACTCGTGCTTGAAGCGGCAGGATCCAAACCACTTGCACTGACTCTCATTGTAGAGCCAGCAGACCCCCCTGCGCTGCCCAGCCGGCGCACTGGACGGCGCGCCGGCTGCTCCCGGAAAGGGGGACGGACGACTGGGGGTCATCAGCAAGAGCCACAGGCTCCCGTCCTGGACCCCAAAGTCCATACCTGAACACACCGCCATCTTCTGGCGAAATTGTTGGTCATAACGAAACCAACATTGACCCCCATAAACTTTGTACGCCCCCCATATTAGGTCTAAATACCCAAATAACGCTGGTGCCTTCTCAGGGAAGGCCCGCGTCAGCACACTCGCGAAAATGGAGAACCCTTGAAGCCAGTTCCCAAACGTACGCGGCAGATGCTTACCTCTATCGCCGTCCGCCGAATCCCCCCGCCGCGGTCGATCCACTGACTCCCGGTCCGGGGGGACCAGGGACAGTAAATCCACGTACTCACCTTTAACAATTTTTTCCTTAACCTCCAGAGACACATGCATCCCTAGTGGGGACAACTCACAACCTGTCAAGCACCCCTGTGCCCTACCTACCCGGGCATGCAACTGACCCCTATCCTGGTCATGGGCCTGGGTGGGAAGAGGAACAGAAACTGGGGACACCAAGGAGCCCACCCCTGGAAGCCTATCTAAAACAGCTCTAAGTAACCCCAGTACTTCCTGACCCCTGAACTCACTACCCACACTATCCCCAGCTAGCGCATTCCAAGCGCTGGCGCAACACTCACCGCTGGCCGGCTGAGGATGCTGGGCATCACCTTCCTCCGAACAGGAACTGGATCCTGATGACTGAGGTGATCCACGGCCGGCCTCCTGGCCCGACCGCAATCTACTCTCCAGGGTGCTGATGCTTGCACTGTCGCCTCTCCTCCCTCCGGCTGCCCTCCTGGGCGCTGTTCGCGTGGTTCCCGGCTCACTTCCTGCCGGAACCACGCTGGACGTGCTGACGTTGCTTCCGGCCGCGTCCACGTCACGCACCGAACGTGCTGACGCGACTTGCGGGCCGGAAGAGAAGCGCGCGGGGAGCGCGATCTTCCCGCCCTTTCTTCACCCTGGATTCCGCCGCCATCTTGGGCCTGCACACCAACGCCATCACTCGCACGGATCCTCCTTCTCCCGGGTACCGGACACCGAATCCGTTGCGCGGCCGAGCCGCCACTTCTCTCCCTCCTCTGGCACCGAGCAGGACTTGGAGAAAGACGCGACGGAGGCCTCGATCTCCTGGCCCTCCGTCCGTCTCGGGATGCAGATTGACCGGCTATCTCATCCTGGGGGACACTCCTCACGCCCGACACCAGCTCCTCCATGGCCCCTTGTCCGTGGGTCTCCAGGTAAGATTGCAGGAGTCTCTGCAATGCAGCTCCAGTGTCAGCCATGACAGCCGCAATCTAACTGTTAATGTCTGTATAAATTCACCGTTTAGGTGATAATCATTTTTTTTATTATTTTTTTTTTTTATTATCCTAAATGTTTCTTCTTCGAATTGCAGGGCCAGTCAGGTGAGAAAAAACAGTCAGGAGCCCTCACTTATCCTGCTGACTGGTGAGTCCCCTCCCTCTCCCTTTCCTTAAGAACCACAAATGTATCCATTTTAACCCAGCCTCCAATCTTGGGCAGCAGTCATGCCCCCCCTTCCTTACTGTTCCAGGGGGAAACTCTTCCTGTCAGACGTGCACTGCGGCAGTGAGCAGTAACAGGAGGGTAGGGGGGAAGGAATGGGGGCACATAGAGAGGCTGAGGGGAGCAGGGAATAGTACATATGGAGGGGCTGGGGGGGGGGGAGGAGGGAATGGGACATAGGGAGAGGTTGGGGGAGAAGGGAATGGGACATATGGAGAGGTTGGGGGAGAAGGGAATGGAACATATGGAGAGGTTGGGGGAGAAGGGAATTGGACATATGGAGGGGTTGGGGGAGGAGGAAGTAATGTGACACATGCAGGGACTGGACTCTGAGTCATGTTTAGTGTTAATGTTATAGTTCTGTAGGGTTGGTGTGTAGATTTAGGGTTGGTGCAGGTTTAGAGTTAACGTTAGTGTATGGTTTGTGAAGGTTAAAGGTTAATGCTGGATTTTGTGATGTTTTGTACAAATCAGTCAATAATTCCTGTATAACGAAGTACTCACTTTATTAATATATACATAGCAGGATCTTCATATTGCAGCCTTGTTACACAGGGTTTCTGCAGCCGCCATTTCAAATCCCTCGAACATTCCACCAACTGCCAACAGGAACAGGAAGAAAAGAACCAAATGAAAGGAAGTGCATCATTCACAGCCAAACAACAGCCCAACTGCCCATACACCACAATACATACACTCATACACTCACACACACATACACAGCCCAACAGTCCATACATCACAATGCATACACTCATACACTCACACACACATAGACAGCCCAACAGTCCATACATCACAATACATACACTCAAACACTCACACACTCATACACAGCCCAACAGTCCATACATCACAATACATACACTCATACACTCACACACAGCCCAACAGTCCATACATCACAATCTGGGTTAGGGATAGTGTAAGGTTAAAGTTAGGATAGGTGTAACGTTAGTGTTAGTATAAGCATGAAGCTCGTGGTAGGTTTGTATAGGGTTAGGGTTGGCAGATAGTTTTAACTACCAAATATTAATTGAAATCCTTGACATATGAGGCATTTAACAATTACAGCTGATAACTGAATCTATATTGAGTTATCTTTCTTTAATTGCACTTGGAGTGTAAAAAATATTTTAGGGAAAACTGTAAAAACTTTTTTTCTGTTTCTTAAATTTTCAACATGTTATTCATAGTTAATCTTTTGTTAGATACACATATAGGATATTAAAATGCCATGTAATATGTAATATGTACAATGGAACAAACACATTGCACAAATTCCAAGTTTTGCTTTAGTTCAGGAGTTGAACAATTGCATCCATTCTTAAAGGGTTAATGGGTTGCATTGTTCATACACCAAACAGGTGTAGGTACTATTGCAATATTATTTTGATTCCTATAATATACAGTCGAAGGAAAGTGCTAATAGTGCAATATAACACTAACATAGTGCAGCTACTTCACCTTGTGTTCTGTCACTCTCAATAAATCAGAAAAGGTGGGATTATGACGTCATTCACATCACAATACCAAAATACCATATCTGTGTTTCATTCATGATAAGTGAAAGACAAAAGACTAACACAATTAATAATAGTAAATTCAATATTAATAAATTAATATATACAGTAAGAACATAATTTATTGTTGGTTATCTTTATGTACTTATCATGAATGAAGCACAGATGTGTTATATTGGTCATGTGATTTGAATGATGTCATAACCCCGGCCATTATAAAAATGTTTGTATGTTCAAATGCCCTATAAATAGGGCTACATGCAGGATCTCAATCATTGTCACTTGGGAGAGCTATCTGGGAGAAACGCATTGTGATTTTAAAGACTGTAAAGTATTATATTTTATTTTATGTTTGGTAAAATTTGAATTTTAAGTTGATTTTACCATCCAGTATATGTTTTATTTTATGTCATCTATTTGGTAAGAACCTGCTGATAATGCTGCACTTAACCTGCCTACATATCCCAGGTGGGGATTGTACCACCCTCGCTGTTTCCAATGAGCATGTGTATGCTCCATTAAATGTAAGTACATTTTATCTATATCTGCAAATCTAAATTTATATTAAAAACAGAGAGCACTATTCTCCTTATTTTTATTCCTTACTTTATGTCTATCTGAAAATACAGAAGTGCATCCATCTCAAGGCATATCCGTGAGCGGGGATTATACCTCTTCATGATTACTCTAATGGCTGTATTGGAAGCTCTTTGTTTGTGAGTGTATTTTATCGTCTTTTTTTCTATTCACATTGGGATTGTTTTATTGAATTGCTTTATTGGGCCCCTCCTTTTTTGTATTTCATATGAGCTGTGCATGTCCTGAGAACATTTTATGACATACCTATATTTCTATCAAGATCCTGTTTGATTCTCCAACTCATATCCTGTGACAATGATTATATTGTCAAAAGCGAATACAAAAGAGCCAATAGTTGACTCCTTGTTTGTGAGTGTATTTTTATCAAATTATTGCTGTTGCTTTTGTTACATACAATATCACACTATTGTCGTTCTCTTTGTCATTTATTATTCAACAAGGACTACGTTTGTAGCTCTCTAGCTATGTTACCATCACTTTTTGAGACGTTAATATTCAAGTGCCCTTATTATATTTTATTCTTTGTTATTTTTGGGAGGGAGGATGCGGGGGAAGGGAGGAGGAAGCCTTTTTATGATGTGCCCTTGAAGGCACAGTGAATTTGGGGATTTCCAGTATTCATATCCCTAGCTGCCTATGCTATTTAGCAGTTTAGCTAACATTTCGCTTCTTTACTTTTAGACACATATTCACATGTCATATGATATTTTGTTATCACTTAGGTGGATACTATCTCTGTTTGTATATATAGCTTCTCTTTTCAGCACTTTTGATCCATATTAGCCATAATGATATACTAGGCAGCTTTATGTGTATGAGTATTCCTTTATTTTTTAATTTTTTGTATTTTTTTTATTTATTACCAACTCTATAAAAGGACATTATTTCTTATTAGGGATCTCTACTAGATTTAGTCCCAACTATAGGGGTGTTTTTTTTATTAGGGATGTGAATGGGCATAAAATTCGGTTTGGTATTTCAGAAATTCTGGACTTTGGCAATTCGGCACTTCGGTTCGGTTCAGCACTTCTGAAATTCACGACTTCGGCAATTCTGCACTTCAGTTCGTTTCGGCACTTCCAAAATTCGGGACTTCGGCAAATCCCTAACCCTAACCACCACAACCACTTACACATCTAGGGTTAGGGGTAGGGTTAAGATTAGGGTTAGATTCCTGTCATCATTCACGGAATTTTCCCTCCCTCTCTTGTTTTGCCACTTTTCAGAAATCCGAAGCACTTTGGCACTTCCACAATTCAGCACTTCGGGTCGGTTTGGCACTTCTGAAATTTGGCATTTCGGCAATTCGGAAGCATCCGAATGTCTGAATTGCTGAAATTCGGCCAAATTTACATTCGGAACGAAACAAATGGCAAATTGCACAATATTTTTAATGCAATTTTTAGATGTTATGAGATTTCTAATAAAAGTAAAGTTTTATAATTGGGTTACTTCTCAAGAAAAGTTTTCTCAAGAAAAAAAAACCATGAGAATACTAGCAAATGTGTAAAAACCCTGCATCAGTTGTGAAAAGTATGCGTCAGCTGCTTTGTCCTCTGAGTCCAGTACTTCCTCTTTCTTAGGTCTAGCAATCATCTCCTTATCTAGGGGTACCAAAGCGAATAGGTCAAACTCCCCACAAAGAATTTCAACTTAAATATCCAAAGTGGCATGCATTACCAAAGGAAACCGCTAATACAGATGAGAAGGATAGGAGAATGCAGTGACTTCAGAAGGACTCAAAATGACATGGACCCTGAAAATCCACTCAGGAGACACCCTCTCTAAAACTACCTGCAACCAACTCACTAACTCAGTCTGCTCAGCCTAGGGGATTCGGTGCTCCTCGCGCCCTAAACCGCCCTGATGCACTAGCAAGCAAGTCATGTGCCTGGACTATCACTCTCAGCTCATGGGCAGTTGTCTTCTCAACCAAACTTTTCCATTGCATCCAGACTCTGATCAAGAGCAGTCAAGGCCATCCATCCTCCATATTTCCAGGCATCTCGCAGAACACAAAGACCTCCTGCACATTTTCCAGCCCCTGCCTGTCTGTTTGCAGGCACTGCCTCCTGGCTTGTAATGTGAGGGCCTGCAGCAGTGCATCAAATCTATGCAAAGTCGCAGTTCTTTTCAATCCCATGTCCTGGAGGCACTTCCACTTCATCTGGCTGGTGCCATGATATTAGACTTTGTGGCATCAGAAGTGCTGTAGAATGTGAGCAGCACAATCTGGATGGATGCCCGCCATTATCTTGGGTTACCTCTGGTCCTGGATGCTGGATCCAGTGGATAACCTCACCCCTTCCAACAAACAAGGCCATCAGGTGAGTTAATGGAGCAGTGCCTGACTGCTTAGGCCTCCTCCCAGTTGAAGTAGCTGATCATGACTGTCCAGCACCATTCTCCACATAACCTCTGACCTATTGGGCAAGAGCCCATCCCCATGCACAGAGCTGAACTCAGGCAGCAGTCATGCTAGGGAATTCAGCATCACCAAGCTTCAATTCCTTCACAGAGGACAGAATCAGAACACAGATGACAAGGAAACCAAAACCACCAGCAGGGCCGGCCTTAGGGGTGTGCGAGCTGTGCGGCCGCACAGGGCGCCATGGTGCAGGGGGCGCCCTGCGGCCGCATAGCTCACACGGCATGCCTGTTAGCCGCAATGCTAACAAGGCATTTGCCTTGGGCGGCATTTTCCAGGGGGCGGCAAAAAAAGCCGCCCCCAAATGCCCAAGGCAAATGTCTTGTTAGCCTTGCGGCTAACAGACATGCTGGGCTGCTGGGCGGTCGGGCGGCGCTGGCGGGCGGCTGGCGAGGGAGCACTTCCTCTGAGCTGTATGCTCAGCTCCCTCGCGCGCCGCAGAGTGAGGCTGGGAGCCGGAATATGACGTCATATTCCGGCTCCCAGCCTCACTCTGCGGCGCGCGAGGGAGCTAAGCAAACAGCTCAGAGGAAGTACTCCCTCGCCAGCCGCCCGCCAGCGCCGCCCGCCAGCGCCGCCCGCCAGCGCCGCCTGCCAGCGCCGCCCGCCCAGCCCAGCAGCCACTGGACCACCAGGGAGGAAGAGACACCCCCCCCCAGCATTCCCAAAGGTAAGGAGGCTGGGGGGGGGGGGTGTCTAAATAAATTTAAAAAAATGTGTTAATGTGGGTGAGTGTGTGTGTCTGTTAGTGTGTGTGTGTGTGTATGTTAGTGTGTGTCTGTGTATGTTAGTGTGTGTGTGTATGTTAGTGTGTGTCTGTGTCTGTTAGTGTGTGTCTGTGTATGTTAGTGTGTGTCTGTGTCTGTTAGTGTGTGTCTGTGTCTGTTAGTGTGTGTGTGTGTCTGTTAGTGTGTGTCTGTGAGTGTGTTTGTCTGTTAGTGAGTGTGTGTGGCTGTCTGCCTGTGTGTGTGTGACTGTTTGCCTATGTTTGTGTGTGTGTGTGTGTGTGTGACTGTCTGCGCGTGTGTGTGTGTGACTGTCTGCGCGTGTGTGTGTGTGACTGTCTGCGCGTGTGTGACTGTCTGCGCGTGTGTGTGTGTGTGTGACTGTCTGCCAGTGTGTGTGTGTGTCTGTCTGTCTGTGTGTGACTGTGTGTGTGTGGCTGTCGGACAGTGTGTGTTTGACTGTTTGTCTGTGTGTGTTTGACTGTTTGTCTGTGTGTGACTGTGTGTGTGGCTGTTTGCCTCTGTGTGTTTGGCTGTCTGCCTGTGTGTTTGTGTGTGGCTGTGTGTGTGGCTGTCTGCCTGTGTGTGTGTGTGTGTGTTTGTGTGTGACTGCCTATGTGTGACTGTCTGGGCAGACTAGATGGGCCGAATGGTTCTTATCTGCCGTCACATTCTATGTCTGTGTGTGTGTTTGTGTGTGGCTGTCTGTGTATGACTGCCTGAGTGTGTTTGTGTGTGTGTGTGTATGGCTGTCTGCCTGCCTGTGTGTGTGTGTGTGTGTGTGACAGGGTGTGTGGGAAGGGGTAAGGGGTGTGGGGGGGGCGCTGTGAGGATTTTTTGCACAGGGCGCCCAAATGCCTAAGGCCGGCCCTGACCACCAGATCCAAGGACTGCAGGATGCACACGAAAAGCTTCTCTCTTCTTTTGAACTCAGATAAGTATGAGATGACAAGTTAAACTGCAAGAGTCAAGCTGAAACATTTTTGTATTGTTCTTAGCATGTGTGCTGCTCATCCAACCATAAGTGCCAGCAGTCATGACAAACTTTCCTAGTAAGCCAGGTGGTCACTTTACTGAGTTTATTATTCATAGACTGTAGCAGTATAGCAGAGTCTTAAGGAATACCGTATATACTCGAGTATAAGCCGACCCGAATATAAGCCGAGGCGCCTAATTTTACCCCATAAAACTGGGAAAACTTATTGACTCGAGTATAAGCCTAGGGTGGGAAATGCAGCAGCTACTGGTAAATTTCTAAATAAAATTAGATCCCAATAAAATTACATTAATTGAATATTTATTTACAGTGTATGTATATAATGAATGCAGTGTGTGTGTGTGTGTTTGTGTGTAGTGTGTGTTTGCATTCATTATATACACACTGCATTCATACAAACACTGCATTCATTATATACACACACTGCATTCATTATATACACACACTGCATTCATTATATACACACACTGCATTCATACTATACACACTGCATCCATTATATACACACACTGCATCCATTATATACACACACTGCATTCATACTATACAAACTGCATCCATACAGTGTGTGTTTGTGTGAATGCAATGTGTGTATATAATGCAGTGTGTGTTTGTGTGAATGCAGTGTGTGTTTGTGTGAATGCAGTGTGTGTTTGTGTGAATGCAGTGTGTGTTTGTGTGAATGCAGTGTGTGTATATAATTCAGTGTGTTTGTGTGAATGCAGTGTGTGTATATAATGCAGTGTGTGTATATAATGCAGTGTGTGTATATAATGCAGTGTGTGTTTGTGTTAATGAAGTGTGTATATAATGCAGTGTGTGTTTGTGTGAATACAGTGTGTATATAATGCAGTGTGTGTTTGTGTGAATACAGTGTGTATATAATGCAGTGTGTGTTTGTGTGAATACAGTGTGTATATAATGCAGTGTGTGTTTGTGTGAATACAGTGTGTATATAATGCAGTGTGTGTTTGTGTGAATACAGTGTGTATATAATGCAGTGTGTGTTTGTGTGAATACAGTGTGTATATAATGCATAATGTGTGTTTGTGTGAATACAGTGTGTATATAATGCAGTGTGTGTTTGTGTGAATACAGTGTGTATATAATGCAGTGTGTGTTTGTGTGAATACAGTGTGTATATAATGCAGTGTGTGTAAACTGGGTGAGGGGAGGGCATTTTTATTATTTTAATTGTTTAATTTTAATATAATTTTAATATTATTATATTTTAATATTATTATTATATTTTAATATTATTATTTAAATATTATTATATTATTTTAATAATATTATTTTATTTTAATATTTGTATTTTTTTTTTTATTATTGTTTTTTGTCCCCCCTCCCTGCTTGTTGCCTGGCCAGGGAGGGGGGCTCTGTTAATCCCTGGTGGTCCAGTGGCATTGGCTGTTCAGTGGGGGGGCTGGCAGCGAGCTGTTACTTACCTCCCAGCAGCTCCTGTCAGCTCCTCCGTGCAGCTCCCCTGTCAGCTCCGTTCTGCTCACAGAGTAAGTCTCGCGGTCTGCGTGCCGCGCGGAGCGTTGCCACGGTAACCCGTGGCAACGTTCTGACGGCTGCGGGTGTCGCGAGACTTACTCTGTGAGCAGAACGGAGCTGACAGGGGAGCTGCACGGAGGAGCTGACAGGAGCTGCTGGGTGGTAAGTAACAGCTCGCTGCCAGCCCCCAACAGGACCGCCAGGCTTGTAATGAGCCTGGCGGTCCTGGTCTGTATTATGGCAATGTAAATTGCCATAATACAGACATTAACTCGAGTATAAGCCGAGTGGGGGTTTTTCAGCACAAAAAATGTGCTGAAAAACTCTGCTTATACGCGAGTATATACGGTAGTTTGTTATTCAGGAGAAGACATTTTGTGCCTGGATGATTATGTATATTTAGAATGTGTATTTAGGATAATTACTACCATCAGCCCATTTTATTCATTCTAAACTACATTTCTCCCCACAATCAGCCATAATCATATCATCATCTTTCCTAATCAGGTATTATGTATCTGTATCTTCCTTCCTCTTTCTCTGGCCAATATCTCTACTGCTCCTTCTCTCTTTGCAGTCATGCACCTATCCTTGCCCATTTCTATCTCTCTCGTTTTCTGCTCACACAGTTTGCCTCTCTCCATTTTTTCATTTTTTTTTATTTTAACAGAGTGTCTAACTTTTACCTCCCTCACATTGTCAACATCCTGTTTCTTTCATTCTTTATCCTTTCCAGGAAATAATTCACCCTTTTTCCCTCTTAAAAATTATGCCCTGTGCTCTTCATCATCCATGGAAATTAAGGCCTTTTTTACATCATACTACAGCCTTTAAATCTCATTATCTAGCCTGCTTCTTTATTTCAATTGCACTGTGCCTACACAGTCATCAGGTTATTGTTCTTTCCTCCATCTATCCTTTCCCAGGAGTAATGTGGTTCCTTCATCGTTCCCATCCATTATGGCCATGCATTATTAGGTCTGGACACTGAAACTATTTGTATAATGTTGGCTCTGTACATCACGGCAATGGATTTGATATAAAACAACCAAGATGCAATTGAAGTGCAGTCTTTCAGCTTTAATTCAAGGAGTTGAACATAAATATTGTATGTAAAGTTTAGGAGCTGCCACATTTTCATTAACGGTCCCCTTATTTCAGGGGCTCAAACGTAATTGGACAAATTAACACAATCATAAATTAAATGTACATTTATTTAATACTTTGTTGAAAATCCTTTATAGGCAATGACTGCTTGAAGTCTGGAATGTATGGACATCACCAAAAAGTTGGTGTCCTCCTTTGTGATGCTTTGCCAGGCCTTTACTGCAGTTGTCTCCAGTTGTTGAATATTTGTGGGTCTTTCTGCCTTAAGTTTTGTCTTTAGCAAGTGAAATGCATGCTCGATCGGGTTGAGATCAGGTGATTGACTCGGTTATAGCAGGATATTCCACTTATTTGCTTAAAAAAACTCCTGGGTTTCTTTTGCAGTATGTGTTTGGTCATTGTCCATCTGATTTTGGCTGTGCAGACAATATATCCCAATACACTTCAGAATTCATCCCACTGCTTCTTCTGTTACATCATTAAAAAAACACTAGGGACCCAGTGCCATTGGAAACCATGCATGCCCATGCCTCCACCATGGTTTACAGATTATGTGGTGTGCTTTGGATCATGAGCCGTTCTAAACCTCTTTTTTCTTCCAATCATTCTGGTGAAGGTTGATCTTAGTTTCATCTGTCCCAAAAAATGTTTTGGGATGGATTTTTTAGATGTGTTTTTGGCAAAGTCTAATCTGACCTTCTTTTCTTGAGACTTATGAATGGTTTGCACCTTGTGGTGAACCCTCTGTATTTGCTCTTGTGAAGTCTTCTCTTTATTGTAGACTTAGAGAATGTTCTTCACTTGGCTGGATGCAAAAGGTCCTATGATCACCCAACACTGTTGTTTTCCAGATCTTTTTGTGTTGCAGAGCTCATCAGTGCAGTTTTGTTTCTGAGAATGTACCAAACTGTTGATTTGGCCACTAATACATTTTCAGCTATCTGATGGATTTTATTTTGCAGCCTAAGGATGGCCTGTTTTACTTGCATTGCAAGAGTGCTCCACATGTTCTGGGTTCAAAAATGTAAATGCCACACCTGTAATCAACTCCAGACCTTTTACCTTCTTAATTGATAAAGAAATAATGATGGAATAGCTCACGCTTGTAAGCTCTAATGTGAATACCCTTGAATTAAAGCTGAGCGACTGCACAGGAGCCCATATTATTTAGCTGTACCTGATTTTATTTTGGTAAACAGCCAAAATAACAAAACCTGTGTCAGTGTCTTAATATTTATAGACCTAACCGTAAGCAGAATTTGCAGACTTTCTTGTTAAATTTATTAGTGGGTAATGCTAAGCAAAGTGTTGTATATTTTTGATAATTTTCATCAGGACCTTGTGACCTTGTACTGTAACCGTCAAAGGATCACTATAGTTTTAGGAATACAAATATGTTTTCCTATTGCTATAGTGCCCGAGTCAACATTTAAGTGACATGCTGCTCTGTAAGGTTTTACTTCTCCCTCACAGCACTGATCACCTCCTTTGAAAGTAACTTTCAGTTCACTTTTAATTTACTTTGACTACTCTTTAGCAAATAAACCTGTTAATGTTCTATCTGTTACTTGAAGGTAAGAGTGCCACACAGTGGTCCTGTGTGAGAATGACAGTTATTTTCAACTGAAACAAATGAAATGTTTTTCCTCATGGTATTTTCTTAATGCAATCTCTAGTTTTCAGCATTATTGTGGGTGTGTTTGGATGTACTGAACTTAGATTTGAAACCAGAAATATCCACCCTGATGATAAAGGTCTGCAGGTCTAGGCACAGGACTGGGAATGGGATGGGAGTTTTGGAAACTGACTGCAAAGAACCTTTGGAGAATTTCTGACTACAGGCAAGGCTGTTCAGAGACATTTTAAGTGTTTTACTAATAACAATTTTTGTAACTAAAATATAATTTAGAACAAAAACAATATATCGAATTTACAGACTGATTTCTAAAGACATTTATTGTGGTTTAAAGACACATTAATGTGAGTATTATTGCTGTATACACTCAGACACACAATTATGGAGCTCCTAGAAAAGAGGGACATTAGGATAGTAAAAGTAAAATGTCCCTCCTAAATACTCCTATAGATGTGTTATAGATATATTAGATATTTCATAAGGGGGTTAGGTATAGTCCCCAACAGTTTTAGGCAAAATATAATTCAGATTGGCAGCTCATTCCATAGCACAGATCCTAGTATATGAAAAATGAATCAAAAATAAAAGTATGTTAGAAAATCTATCCCACTCAATAGAGGCAGAGATGAAGTACTTTTAAAATTACTTTATTTGAGTCATTCCTCGTAAAAATATTATAAATATCTTCATAAAATATAGACAATCTATGTGTTTGTCCGTACTAGTTGTCTTATAAATGAATAAATAAAGTGCAAACCTCAAGCAAGTTGCTCGGCGTCCCGAATAAACAGCGTGTTCTTTCTGTTGAGATCAGGATCTTGCGTATACTGGATGCTGGTGATAGGAATCAGGTCCTCTCTAAACGCCTTTCTCTGCTTCGGCGGCTTTTTTTTTTTTTTTTAATTCTTTATTTTTCTTGTGCATACGGTTACAAAACAGGCTTGTAGCGCCACGACAGCGAGTACAAGCTATTCATCGGTATACAATATCATGGCAGAGTTATCAGCACATTTTTGTGTAATGACACGCTAAGGGTTCTTAGGATGAGTAACATAGATATGGCTTAATTAAACTATACATGCATAAGTAAGTGGTTGTTACGATGGTAATGAGTTTACTGACTGTTTAAGCCAACATCAGATACACGCTAGTGACTACTGTAAATAGGCTTGTAAATTTTAACCGGCAAAACAGTACTATTTGAGTAGTTGATGGCTGATAATGATACAGTTCTGAATGCTAGCAGTTAAGCTCTTCTCAGGCTAACTAAAACAATGAGTAGACATCTCTTCTTGGCTGCCTGAGCTTGGAGAGTGGTTATAATTTATGTGAGGCTGGAGCTATCGCATGAGTGGCTATAATACACATTAAGGCAGCCTCGACATATAAGGTTGGTTAATGCTTAAAGTGTAATCATGCTGGTTCTAAGTGTATAATGTCACCCTGGCTAGTCTGACTTGTATGAACTGGTACAGGCTCTGGGAGTCGTTCTCGTGACGGGCAAGCCGTCTCTCAGGCGTGTGCCGACTTGTGGCTAGCCGATGCCCCATTTGTCATGGTGGTGTGGCTGTGTATGATTGTCCACCAGGGTAGGGATCCGGGCAGAGTCCATTATGTTGCTGGATGCCGCCTGTGTCCCCTCTCTGGAGCTGCCGTTTTTCAGATCTTGTGTTTAGCGGGAAAGCAGGTAGGCTCACTGTGGGAGCGGATCATTTGGAGGTGAAGTCCCTGGTCCCTGCTGTGGGTAGTCGCTTTGCGGCGTTGTAGCTCTCCATCGGCGCTGCTGCCGGCGGCTCTCCCACGTTCCTCTCTCTGCTTGTCTTTGGTGTTGCTCGTGGTGGGGCAATTGATCGCTCTCTTGGTGGTCTGCATTGTCGGGTATGGAGGTCGCGGGCTTCTCCGACCTCCTGAGACTCTGTCCAGAGGCCCCGATGGTTGCTGAGGGCTCGTCGAGAGAGCCATGGCGCACATGGCGTCCGCCATGTTGTGTGCTGCGCTCGGGCCCTCAAACGGTGTGGCGGTGTCGCTGGGCCTGGTTTGCTGAGCCGCTGGGTGAGGACCGGGATCACCCCCACCGGTCCATAGGGGGGGGGAACAGGGCCGGTTCCGTCCGGTGCTGGGTCTCCGGCCGGGTGCTGTCAGGCAGGATAGAGGGGCAGCGGCCGTCCGCCCCTCTCACCGCCGGTGAAGGCCGCAACCGGGTTGTCGACTACCTCCCCTCCAGGGGACTGAAACTCGTGGAGCCGGCCTCGCCCTGGATCCAGCGTCCCCTCGGCACTGAGAACCGTCGCTGTCGGTCTGTGGTCAGTTCGTTTTCCATGTTTATTGGTTTTAAAAGTTGGTGAGTTGCAGGAGCTGAACTCACATGCGACCGTCCAGCTCGGCGGTCCGGCCCCGCCCCCCTTCGGCGGCTTTTTTAATGGATATGGACTGACTGACATACTCTTCGTATCTAAAGGCTATTTAATTTCATCACTGTTTGATTAAAAGATCTTAAATTCATTTTGTATCCATTTCCTATTATTACAAACTCTATACATATAACAATACATTGTTGAGATCACATACATTACTAAATGTCTTAACATATTTTTTAAAACGTGTATTTGTTTAATCCTGGTTGCCATGGTTACTCCCGTTTGTATCTAACTGTTCTATTGTTGCAAGTACCATGGTTTTCCATTTACTACTAAATGAAAAGAAGGAAAAAGGAAAAATAAAAGTACCAGAAACACTTAACAAATATGTGAATTTGTGTACTGGTAATGTTTTGATGTTAGACTTCAGTAGGTATTATATTCCTTAAAGGGACCCTTTCTGTTTAAAATTGATACCTGTTTTTCGGGGTTTCAGACTTATCATAGTCAAAAGTTAATAGAAATATAAAAGTACATGTAGATAAAATTAGTTTTCTGTTTTGCCAGCGTTCTTTTAAAGGAACACTATAGTCACCTAAATTACTTTAGCTAAATAAAGCAGCTTTAGTGTATAGATCATTCCCCTGCAATTTCACTGCTCAATTCACTGTCATTTAGGAGTTAAATCACTTTGTTTCTGTTTATGCAGCCCTAGCCACACCTCACCTGGCTATGATTGACAGAGCCTGCATGAAAAAAAAGCTGGTTTCACTTTCAAACAGATGTAATTTACCTTAAATAATTGTATCTCAATCTCTAAATTTAACTTTAATCACATACAGGAGGCTCTTGCAGGGTCTAGCAAGCTATTAACATAGCAGGGGATAAGAAAATCTTAATTAAACAGAACTTGCAATAAAGAAAGCCTAAATTGGGCTCTCTTTACAGGAAGTGTTTATGGAAGGCTGTGCAAGTCACATGCAGGGAGGTATGACTAGGGTTCATAAACAAAGGGATTTAACTCCTAAATGGCAGAGGATTGAGCAGTGAGGCTGCAGGGGCATGTTCTATACACCAAAACTGCTTCACTATAGTGTCCCTTTAAGATTTGTTACATTTCTTAAAGGGGCCCTACCTATAAAAATATATTTTAAATAGATATTATCGGAGAAATTATTTTGATAATGGCAGCAGTGTTTTTAAGAAAGGCAAATTGTTGTAATATGAGGATAGTGTGGAGATAGATTCAAACACACAGGAATAAGTAAGTGTTTAACCTAGGAAATGGCATAATTCAAATTCAGCATTTAAGCCATTAGGCTGCATCATATTTAAATTGTATATCCATTTAATTTCTGCCATTCCCAATTGTTTATTATGATCTCCTCCTCTCCAATTCTTTTCTTATTTTACGGCTTTGGCTTTGAAATTAAAGAGGCTCATGTCTGATTCATGGTGGTCCATAAAGTGGGCTGATACTGAATGTTGCATATATTTCTTTTTAATATTCAGCATGTGCTCTCTATTTCTGACATACAATTGTCTCTTAGTTCTACCTACATACTGGAGTCCGTAAAGATACTCCAGCATGTAAATCACGTTTGTACTTTGACATGTTAAGAAATCTTTGATCTTGAATGTTTCCTTTGAATTTTTTTGGGAGATTGTATATATCATATTTCTCTTACTTGTTCTGCAGGCAATACAGTCATGACAATAGAAGAAACTTTCTTTTTAGTCTCAACTTTTCCTTTTATTGTTTGAAGGTGATGTTTTGTGCTCCCCTGAAAATATTTTTCGGTTTGTCTGGTAAACGACTGGCAAGTAGTTTATCCTTTTTTAACAGGTGCCAGTGTTTCCTAATTATTCTCTTAAATTGTGCATTTTCTTGTTATAATCCAGGATAATTGCTGGAAACGTATTTCCTGGGCTAGTTTTCCTGTTTTTTTTTCCTTTTTCTTCAGAAGGTCAGTTCGATCTAAGTTCTGCGCCTTCTGTAATGTATTGTGTATTTCCATAGGTTCGAAGTTTTTAGCTAAGAATTTATCCTTCATAGTCTTTGCCTGCTCCATATACAATTGATGGTCCGTACAATTGCGTCGTAGTCTTCTAAATTCATTTTAGGGAACATTTTTAAGCCATGCTAGTAGGTGGCAACTTTCTTTAAGGATCAAACTAGGGATCGACCGATTATCGGTTTTACCGATATAATCGGCCGATATTCTGTATTTTCGGCAATATCGGTATCGGCCAATATAGCTACCGATATTGCCGATAATACCTCCGAGGAACGCCAGGCTCATTACAAGCCTGGCGGTCCTGGGGGGGGCGGGCAGCAAGCGTTTACTCACCTCCAAGCAGCAACTCCAGCTCCCCAGTGTAAATCTCGCGAGACCTGCGGCCCTCAGAGCGTTGCCGCAAGACTTACACTGGGGAGCTGGAGGAGCTGTTTGGAGGTGAGTAAACGCTTGCTGCCCGCCCCCCCCACATCTCAGCCAATGCCACTGGACCACCAGGGACTGCTAGATCCCCCCTCCCTGGCCAGGCAACAAGCAGGGAGGGGGGACAACAAAAATAAATAATAATTAAATATAAAAAAATTATAATTTAATAAAAAATGCCCCCTCATACACACACTCCATTATATACACATACACTACACAAACACACTGTGTATATAATGGAGTGTGTGTGTTTGTATAGTGTGTGTATATAATGCAGTGTTTGTATAGTGTGTGTATATAATGCAGTGTGTTTGTGTAGTGTGTTTATATAATGCACACTGCACAAACACACTGCATTATATACACACACTATACAAACACACTGCATTATATACACACACTCCATTATATACACATACACTACACAAACACACTGTGTATATAATGCAGTGTGTTGTGTAGTGTGTTTATATAATGCAGTGTGTGTTTGTGTAGTGTGTTTATAGAATGCAGTGTGCGTAGTGTGTGTTTATAATGCAGTGTGTTTGCATAGTGTGTGTTTATATAATGCAGTGTGTGTTTATATAATGCAGTGTGTGTTTGTGTAGTGTGTTTATATAATGCAGTGTGTGTGTGTGTATATAATGCAGTGTGTTTGCATAGTGTGTGTGTATATAATGCAGTATGTTTGTGTAGTGTGTATATAATGCAGTGCGTTTGCATAGTGTGTGTGTATATAATGCAGTGTGTTTGTGTAGTGTGTTTATATCATGCACACTACACAAACATGCTGCATTATATACACACACTCTGCATTATATACACACACTACATTCACTATACACACTACACAGACACACACACACTCTGCATTCATTATATACACACACTACACAAACACACACACTTTGCATTTAGTATATACAGCATTCACTTCACGCACACTACCCACACACTCTGCTTTCACTATATACATACTAGACACATACACACTGCATCCACTACACACACTAGACAAATACACACTGCATCCACTACACAAACACACATTGCATCCACAACACACATTACACAAACACACACTGCATCCACAACACACACACACTACACACACACTACACACACACTGCATCCACTATACACACACTACACAAACACACACAGCTCCCCTGTCTAAACACACTGCATCCACTAGACGTGGCATGTATATGTTGTGCATTTACCTTTAGAAATAGTTTTTATTTTCCAAAATGGTAAATGTACAGAATATCGGCAAATTAAATCGGCTATCGGCCTGAAAGTTCACAGAATATCGGTATCGGTATCGGCTCTAAAAAATCAATATCGGTCGATACCTAGATAAAACTATTCACATCTACCTCTTTAAAGTGCGTTTTTGTCTTTACTGTAGCAGAGTCGGTAGCATGTTGGTATTCCAAGGGTGTGTTTTCCAAATATGAATCTCTTCTCAATCACCCATGAAGAGATTTGCAAAGCTTGCGGCAAATTTAGTCCCCATTGCATTGCCTTTCTTCTGTAGATAAAATTGTCTTTCAAACATAAAATAATAGTTTTTGAGTATAAAAGTGATGCCTTCAATAATAAATAAAATTTGTGAATCTTCTAATTCTCCAATCATCTTCAGCATATTCATTGCAGAGTTGAATCCATGTTCATGGTCTATAATAGTATATAATGTTACATATGTAGACACCAGAATAAAATTTTCCTGCCAGGTTACAGAGGCCAATTCTTGAACCATCTGCGTAGTGTCTTTAAGGTGTGATTTGACCCTAGACACATATAGTTGTAGGAATGAGTCAATATATTGTGAGAGATTAGAAGTAATTGAGTTGATTCCAGAAATAATTGGTCTTCCGAACGGTGTTTTCAAGTCCTTATGAATTTTCGGTAAGAAATAAAATGTTGGAATTCTAGGAAAGGGGTTGTTCAAAAATCTGAATTTCCAATTTCTTTAAAATCCCTATATCTTTAGCCTTTAAAAGCATTTTTTCAAGTGCCATTTGTATTTTCGTAAGGGGGTCTCTATGTAGCATTTCATAGGTTTCTGGATCTCCTAATAATCTAATAGCCTCTTTTAGATAATATTCATTGGACATTATTACAATTCTTCCTTCTTTATCTGCCGGTTTAATGCAGATTTCACTGTTGTTTGCTAGATCTTCTATTGCTTCTATTTCTTTCCTATTCAAGTTATTTCTTAAATATTCATTTTTCTTCATTTTTCTTATATCGTCAGCCACCAGTTCTTCAAAGATCTCCATTCCGGCCGAGACTTGGTTTGTAGGAGAGAAAGTAGATGTTGGTTTCAGATGACTATGCTGGAAAATACTAGAACAGTTAGATTTAAAACAGATACAAGCGGGAGTAACCATGGCAACCAGGATTAAACAAATACATGTTTTCAAAAATATGTTAAAGCGGCACTGTCATGCCGAATCCCGTTTTTTTTTTAACCCCCCTCCCACCTCCACTACATCCAATTGACCCCCTAGTCACTCCCAAATACCCCTAAGCCCCCCAGATTACCTATTTATTAATCTGTATTTTCTGCCCCGATTCAGGGCGCCGCCATCTTTGTGTGGGTAGGTGAAGTCCCTGTGGGATACGTCATCTGCCCACACTAGATAGCCTGTGAGATTCCCGCACATGCCCAGTTAAACACTTGGACATGCGAACGGGAGTTTCATCTATTCATTCATTCATCAGACAGACGAATGAATGAATAGAAAAATCAGACGAACAAACTAACACTGTGTATCAGTGTTCGTTTGTTCGTTCAGTTTATTACAAGGAGGGAGCTACCGGCGCGCAGCTCCCTCCTTGTAATATGTAAAGACAGAAGCGGCAGGGAGCAGTGCTTCCCGCCACTTCATAAGCCCCCCAGGTCCTCCTCTCACTCTATGGGGGTCAATATAACCCCATAATAGCATAAGGGAGATTAGAATCTCCCCAATGCCCCTACTCACTATACCGCGAGTAGGGGCATGTCTACAAAACAGTGAGAAGCCTGTGGCTGCTCACTGTAGAAATAAAATTACATAAATTACAATAAAGGGGGGGCGGACCTATTGTCCTCCCCCCTTCCCCCACCCTGAGCGGCGGGTGGGGGCCATGAAGATAATGAGGGGGGGGCCTACTGTCCTCCCCCCAGGCCCCCACCCCTGAGCGGCGGGTGGGGGCCATAATGATAATGAGGGGGGACCTACTGTCCTCCCCCCCTGGCCCCCACCCCTGAGCGGTGGGTGGGGTCCCTAAATAAAGAGGGGGGACCTACTGTCCTCCCCGGCCCCCACCCATGAGCGGTGGGTGGGGGCCCTAGACAAGAATGGTGGGGGGGACCCCCCACCCTGAGCGGTGGGTGGGGTCCCTAAATAAAGAGGGGGGACCTACTGTCCCCCCTGGCCCCCACCCCTGAGCGGCGGGTGTGGGCCCTAAAAAAACAATAAGGGGGGGGACCTACTGCCCTCCCCCCCTGGCCCCCACCCCTGAGCGGTGGGTGGGGGCCCTAAATAAAGAGAGGGGGGGACCTACTGTCCTCCCCCCGCCCCCCACACCCTTTTAATATACTTTTTCGTTTTATTTAATTTGGCACTCCACTAAAACTAAGTGTATTAAAATATCATTCCGGCTGATAGATCATTGTCTGGTTATGTTTTTTTTTTTTTTTTACATTAGATCTCACATAATTACAAAGACATTTCACACAATTACAGAGTTATTAGTTACTGAGTTATTGCAAGAATGCGAAGAATGGAAGGGGCATACAGCAATAATGGAAATGTCACTGAGAAAAGGTGGTGGTGAAAGGGGAATGGGGTGACAGATTTTCAGACAAATTTGAGAAGTGGGATTATTTTGTATCCAGTTTTCCACCCATTGTAAGTGTGTGGTGGAGCTGAGTGGCCAATCCCTTCATGCCTTACATGTATCATATCCCTCTCTTGTAGGTACTGTAGTTGGTGTGTGTGTGTATGTGAGTGTGTGTGTTAATGCTTAGCAACACTGATGTGAATGGCTGTTTAGATTTCACAGACAGGTTTATTTACTCAGGTGAGAATTTTTTCCAGGTTGGCTATTATTACCTTAAAATAGCTCTGTCACCCCCTCACCAATATTTATGAAAAGCTCATATAAACTAACCCAGTCAAAATATACCATAAGTCAAAGTAGGGACTAGCTTGTCCTAAGTCATTTTCCTAGGCTTCAGAAAGCGTTACAAAAACGCAGAAATTACCGAAGTTACAAATTGCCGAAGCGCCGAATTGCCAAAACCCCTAACTTCAGACGTGCCGAACCGAATGCCATTGGTCCGAATTGCCGAAGCAGACAGATTTTTTTACGTACCCGAATTTCTGAGCCAAATTCTTTGCCCTTGCACATCCCTAGGACCTGATATAATAACAAATGTGGAGGCATTGGTTCTCAACCTGAACAAGTTTTTGTGTTGGCACCTCAAACAAACCAGTGGCCCCTCGTTTCCTGGAGGTTGTTAATTAGTCAACTCTCTCCCCTTCATTATATTTATGGATATCAACTTTGTGCCCGAGTCCCCTGATGAGAAAAACAAACTAAGGAACTGGTCATTTTGACCCATCAAGGGCTTAAAGGGACTCTATAGAGACGCAGAGCACTTCATCTCAATTAAATGGTATGGGTACCAACCCCTATAGCTTTACCCCTGCAAGTAAAAACACTGCCATTCTGCAGGAATGGAAATGTTTTCATTGCAGGGCTTTAATGTCTGTAGTGACTGTCACTCTGACACCGTTAGAGGTGCTTTCAACAAAATTGCCAAGTACAACTTCTATGGAAAAGCACTGGATTGGCTGAAATTGCTGATTTCTATGCTCTAAGCCAAGGAGGCAGAGCTTACTCACAAACATGAATGTGAACGATGAATAATAAATGGTTACACTCACGAATTCCAGAGCCGTCTCAGGCTTTGTATAATAAGCTCAATGGTGCCTATACAGGCTAACGGTGAATGCCCATGGACCACTGTAGTAGATGGATCAAGGAAGTAAGGATTGCAGCAGCAGCAAGTAAAATAATACAAAGATTTATTGTAGTGATAAAACACTACAAAATAAAAATAAAAACAAGTACAAATAAAAGTCCTTCTGGATATGTTAGAAGAGAACAGACGCGTTTCAACAGTTCAGTTTTTGTCAATGTCTCTGAAGATTCTTATGTGCTGTGCTGTATAAATATCCAGTTCAATTGGTTATTCCTTTCACCTGTGTGGGTTCCGGTTTGTGCGTATGATGTCATTTCCGGTCCGCGAGGTAAGATGTCATATGCTCTTTGGAAAGGCATCTCTGTGAGTGTCACATCCCACTCATGGATACGGCAGCCATACTTGTTAAGGGCTGTGAGCCCTAAAAAGTCTTCATTAAATCTTTATGAATACGTTTGCTTTCCAAATGCTAGATTGTTTTTTTAATGAAAAAAATAGAAAAAATAGAAAAAAATAGTTTGCTTCCACAGATTTAGGAGATTATTAAGCTGAATTTTTGGATTACTGGAAGGGATACTGGCTGGTCATGGTTCAGTCTAATCACTTCCTGGACACAGTCACTTTATAAAAATTCCGTGGTCAGACCCAAACTGGCCATTGGGCAAACCGGGAAAAAGCCTGGTGTGCCGCGATGGCCACGGGCCTATGGCGGCTGGGGAGATCACATGATCTCCCCTGCCGGCCCATGCAGAGCCAGCACTATCCGAGCCCTGGCCCTGCTGTGTGCCTTCATGGGCCAGTGGGGAGATCAAAGATCTTCCGCACTAGCCCACTAGAACTAACAAGCGCCACCAGCTGGGGATGGAGAGGAGAGTAGCTCCGTGAGTTCCTCTCATGAGGTCGGAGAGTTGCCGCAGTTATCATGGCAACGCTCCAATCTCGCAACAGTGAACTCACCACTACGACCACCAGGGATTCACCTCCACAATGACCACCAGGGATTCACCTCCACTACGACCACCAGGGACTCACCTCTATGTTCCCCCTCCCAGGCAAGGGTAAGAAGGGAGGGGGATATAAAGTATAGATTCTTTAAAAAAAAAAAAAAAAACATATTTATATATTACTTTAATCTTCCCCCCCACTGCACACCAAACACACTAACTACACCCTTCACACACTTCACTCGTGACACACTGCTCCCTTCACACAGACACACACATACACACAGCACCTTTCATACACACTGCACACTTCATACACACATCACATTTCATACACACTGCACCTCTCACACATACACACTGCACCCATCACACACACATGCACCTCTCACACACAGCCTCACACTGCACCCCTCACACACACTGCACTCCTTCCCCCTGCACTGTACACCAAACACACACACTAACTACTCCCTTTACACATTGCACTCCTCACACACAGCATCCTTCACACAAACACACACACACACACACACACACACACATACACAAGCACACAAACTGCACTCACACAATGCACTCTTGACACGGACACATACACACTGCACCTTTCTCACACACACACTGCACCCCTCAAACACACAGACTGCACACCAAACACACACACTAACTACACCCTTCACACACTGCACTTCTCACACACTGCACCCTTCATCCACACACACACTGCAGCCTTCACAAACAGTGCACCCCTCACACACACACAGACACACATTGCACCCTTCAAGAGCATTGAACCAACATGCTCACCTTGAGAGGGGGCGTGCTTGTCATTGGTGATGACAAAACAACCCCTCTCTGGCCCAGCCCTCTTTTCAGTGGGCCGCTGTGATTTAAAAATGCATGGGCCGAATTTCTTTCCCATTCAGGCACTGTCCATAGTCCATCGATCTGAAGATTTTATAACATAAAGTTGCTGTGATGTTATTATCTAAAATATATAGATATCAATTATGTTACATATTATTCTCAATTTTTTTTAAATTGCTCAGTTGTAGACTTGTTTACTAAGAACACATTCCTTTCTTTTATACTATTTTGTGCTTTTTTTATCCCTGAAGAATGTTCTGATTGTTATTCTGCGGTCTCTATTTTAACTCTGTACCATTTATCTTATTGCTTTTCTTTTTCTCTCTGGTGGATACTTGCATCTTTTTTGATAATGAGGCTTGATTGTGGTTTCTATGGCAACTTGCTTTACTGACTTGGTTTCTTTTTTTGTGATGTCTTTAGACTCTGTTTCAGTGTTACCCTCATTTTAATGTCTGACAGGGTTATTCATTAAAGTGAGAATTGTTGGGAAAAGACCATTGTTTGGAAAAGACCATTGAGGTCAATTTGACCCCCATATTACTACGAAGTTGTTATAGTTTGTGAATATGTATCCGGCTTGATGTATACCGCCCTATATATTGATACAACAACCATTTTGGGATACCTGTTTCTAGTCATAAAAACATGGTCCTCTAAGGCATATACAGTTGCACACTTGAAATTGCAGAAGGTAGCATTTTTTTCAGTAAATTAGCAAATGCCACACCTGTCTTTAAACCACATTTACAGGTTATTCACAAATTCTACCAATAAAAGCCTTGCTCTTATTGGATTTGGAGATGTTTTCTGAGCTGCAATCTGTATTCGGGTCATTCAGGTGATTAGCTGAAATTCCAATTTCTGAACCACCAAGCTCCAGAATCTCAGTGAAAACATGTTCGGTTCCATTAATGCTTCGGAGTGCCATTCGTGACTGCACGAGTCGGTTCTCCCAAGATTCGGCTGCGTACTGGCTCGGAAAACTGAATTTCTGCTGATCACCTGAATTTGGCTGGAATGAAAACCAAAGTCTACCATGGAAGCGCCCTGTTTAGAGTCAAGCTCGTAGGTAGGATTATGGTTAGTATTACTTCTAGAGATAGTGCTAAAGTTTACTAACCTTACATAACATATTAAAAGAACTCCAACCCTATTTCTCTCCTTTGACCTAACCTTTAGCCTAGCTCTAACACTCAGCGTTCGGTCTTGTACTTTAAACGTATTCAGAACAATATTTATCTTTCAGTTGCACTTTACATGTCAAAGAAAAGCATAAATATGTTTTACATTTTCAGTCTCATAATTGGCCTGCAGGTGTCACTATTATATTCCACATATTCTTGTATTCAGCAAGCAAAACTCTGATCAATGTGTATTGCAGATTCAATTAAAACAAGTATGTCTCTGAACTGCAATATACAATATTATAACTTAAACATGTATTAAAAATACATATGTTTATATTACTGCAGTATATAATTAATGAAACTGTTTTTTTTACTCTTTAGCATCTTTTTTTTGTATACTTGCAATGGCTAATGGAATAGGGATCAGGAAAGAGGTTCAGCGCTGATAAGAAACAGGGAATGTGAAAACAAGGCAGCCCACCTTAAAAAAGGGGAATCCCCTCTAAACCCCTTAAAATACAATGGAGAGAAAAGAAGGGATAAGGGTGCGCCTAAAACAAGTAGAAATAAAAGATAATAATATAAAAATAGGAATAGCAGCGGTAACAAATAGTCCAAATATAAAATGTCCAAATGTGCAAATGGTGGTCCTAGTGGTCCATCAAAGGGTATGTAGCGTCCCGAATGTATATCTGTAGCTTGAAGATGGATATGTGGGAAGAACAGAAGAGAGAGAAAACTCCAATGGTGTAGTATGAAAACAAAAATGTGGATATTGTGTGGATAATAGTAGAACTACTCACAATATTCAGAGCTTAAATCCAGCTCTGGTATGGATAGCACGCGTTTCGCCACAATAGGTGGTTAGGTCTGTTTTTCTTTCTTTTTATGTTTCTACTTGATGAAGCCTATTGTGGCGAAACGCGTATAGAAACTCTTTTTTTAACAATCAAAGTGTTATTAAAGGAATATTTGGCTATTATACATTGGTTTGCCACATTCCTCTTTTCACTTCAGTATTATATTATTTTCTAATTTATTCTACCGTATATACTCGAGTATAAGCCGAGTTTTTCAGCACATTTTTTTGTGCTGAAAAACCCCAACTCGGCTTATACTCGAGTCACTGTCTGTATTATGGCAATTTACATTGCCATAATACAGACAGGGGGCTGTGTGCGGTTACTTACCTCTCCTGCAGCTCCTGTCAGCTCTCTCCTCCTCCGCGGCGGTCCGTTCAGCACCTCTGTCAGCTCCCAGTGTAAGTCTCGCGAGAGCCGCGTGGTCATAGTGTGGCTTTCGCGAGACTTACAGTGTGAGCTGACAGAAGAGCTGCACGGACCGTCGCGGAGGAGAAGGGAGCTGACAGGAGCTGCAGGAGAGGTAAGTAAACGCTCTCTGCCAGCCCTCCCCCCACTGAACTGCCAATGCCACTGGACCACCAGGGAAGGAGAGCCCCCCTCCCTGCCATGTATCAAGCAGGGAGGGGGGGACAAAAAATAATAATAATAATAATAATAATAATAAAATAATAATAAAAATAATAATAAAAATAAATAAATTATAATATAACAAAAAAAATTAAAATAATAATAAAAAAAATATATTAAAAAATGCCCACCCCCCCACCAAGGCTCTGCGTCACACTCTGCATCACACACACACACACACACACACACTGCATTCACACACACACACACACACACTGCATTCATACACACTGCACTCATACACACACTGCAATCATACATACACACTGCACACACTGCACTCATACATACACACTGCACACAATGCACTCATACACACACACTGCACTCATACACACACACTGCACTCATACACACTCACTGCACTCATACACACTCACTGCACTTATACACACTCACTGCACTCATACACACACACACACACACTGCACTCATACACACATACACTGCACTCATACACACATACACTGCATTCATACATACACACTGCACTCATACACACACTGCACTCATACACACTGCACTCATACACACACACTGCATTCATACATAATCACTGCACTCATACACACTCACTGCACTCATACACATTCACTGCACTCATACACACACTGCACTCATACACACACACACTGCATTCATACATACACACTGCATTCATACACACTGCACTCATACACACACTGCACTCATACATACACACTGCACACACTGCACTCATACACACACACTGCACTCATACACACACACTGCACTCATACACACATTGCACTCATACACACTCACTGCACTTATACACACTCACAGCACTCATACACACACACACACTGCACTCATACACACACTGCATTCATACACACTCACTGCACTCATACACACACACACTGCACTCATACACACACACACTGCATTCATACATACACACTGCACTCATACACACACACTGCAGTCATACACACTGCAGTCATACACACTGCAGTCATACACACACTGCAGTCATACATACACACTGCACTCATACATACACACTGCAGTCATACACACTGCACTCACACACACTGCACTCACACACACTGCACTCACACACACTGCATTCATACACACACACTGCATTCATACACACACACTGCACTCATAAACACACACTGCACTCATACACATACACTGCACTCATACACACACACACACTGCATTCATTATATACACACACTGTAAATAAATATTCAATTAATATAATTTTTTTAGGATCTAATTTTATTTAGAAATTTACCAGTAGCTGCTGCATTTCCCACCCTAGTCTTATACTCGAGTCAATAAGTTTTCCCAGTTTTTTGGGGTAAAATTAGGGGCCTCGGCTTATATTCGGGTCGGCGTATACTCGAGTATATACGGTATGTACGTTTATTTTATCCAGACCTAACTACCACTGTTTTTCCACCATATTGGAATACTAAAGAATCCTTAAGGTGGTGATTATCACCCATATGCCATCCACCGAGCAGTACGTCTGCTCTATATACCGTGAGTATATTTTATTTCATTTTAATTATTTTATCAACTATACAGTGAGCACTATATTTTTTATTTTCTTATCCCGAGTTGCACTACTCCATCATTTTACTAAATGACCAAAGAGGCGCACCATATATCCTTTGTGCTATCCATACCAGAGCTGGATTTAAGCTCTGAATATTGTGAGTAGTTCTACTATTATCCACACAATATCCACATTTTGTTTTCATACTACACCATTGGAGTTCTCTCTCTTCTGTCTTCCCACATATCCATCTTCAAGCTACAGATATACATTCGGGACGCTACATACCCTTTGATGGACCACCATTTGCACATTTGGACATTTTATATTTGGACTATTAGGTACCGTTGTTATTCCAATTTTTATATTACATTTGGACATTTTATATTCAGACGATTTGTTACCGCTGCTATTCCTATTTTTATATTATCTTTTATTTCCACTTGTTTTAGGCGCACCCTTATTCCTTCTTTTCTCTCCATTGCAATGACTAATGCTTATTTATAGACTATTGTAAGACTTTTCCTAGCCATAAAGCTTGCCTTACCCTTCATTATCACTCAGATGATAACTGGATATTTCAAGGATGTCCTGAACCTCTGTTTGGTTAACATGGATTAGTACTGTTGCTGTAACCGGTCTCTAGTATATCGTTTCTCAGTTTCAGCAGTGGAAGCATGACCACTTAAGGCTGGAACACCATAGACCAGAAATAGGCAACCTTTGGCAATCTAGAGTGCTGAAGGTTGCCAACCCCCTAGTCTCTGCAGTAGTACAGCTTCTGCTAGCTGAAAAGAGACTTGCGTCCATTAAGTTCAGCCTTCCTCACATATGTTTTTGCTGTTGATCCAAAAGAAGGCAAAAATCCCAGTCTGAAACTGTCACGATTCGGGGAACCCAACACGCTAACACACACACACACACACACAGAAATGGTGCAGTACCGCACCTTAGAGTGGCCAGGCTAAGCACACAAAGAATAGTCAGGAGACAAGCCGAGTAAGGGGAACCAGAAGACAGAATAACGAGAAACAAGCCGAGGTCAAAGGGTAGGAGAAAGTCACAAAGTCAGATTAACAAGCCAGAGAGTACGTAACCAGAAGCACAAGTTCAGTAGCAATACTAGCAAGCAAAGACCACAACAGGGCAGGGAGGAACAGGAAAGGTAAGTATTTAAACCATAAGGTTAATTCTGATTGGATAATTTCCAATCAGAATTAACAATCACACGTGGGAGATATCTAAACCTCCCACTGTGATTGAGGCACTGTGCCTTTAACGCCGGGTCAGGTGACTGACCCCGGCGTGTAATATATTGGGCGGTCTCCCAGCGTGCAGCGTCATGCATGCTGCCGCTGGGGGACGTGGAGGAAGACGCGGGCGGCATCCGAGGCTGGAAGGATGCCGCTCGCCGAGCCCACGAGGAGGAGGGGACCGCAGATGGCTGGAGGGTGAGTACTGCGAGCGGAGTGCAGCTGCCAGCGGGATCCCGACAAAAACGCTTCCAATTTTGCAACAAACTAGGAAAAAATTCCTTCTTGACCCTGTCACGTCTAAACATTTGTTATGAAGGAACACAACTGCAGATTTCTTATAGTTTGAATATTTATTATAAAAAGTAAAAGATAATGGGACGTTAGTCCAATTCACAGATACTGTAGCTTTAATAAGTAAACGATAACTGAAGTCCACAATTACAGGCACTGTAGCTTTAAGTAGTAAACGATAACTGAAGTCCACAATTACAGGCACTGTAGCTTTAAGTAGTAAACGATAGTAATTTGCAGATACTGAATCAATAAGAGTCTCTTAGTAGAATTAACGGTTTAGGTGATAAGTAGTTACAATAGGTGTTCCATAGCAATTAACTGAAGCAAGACAGATGCAGCTAACTTGTATAGTGAAGAGTTGAAGATAGCTGTAACTGGGTTGGTTTATAGAAGGACTTGGAAACAGGAAATAACGGCTTTGAGATGTAACGCTTATCACAGAGGTTTTACTTAGCTTCCGGCACATAGAACACTGGTTCCCGAGATCTCCTCAGAGGCGGATGAAGAGAGTTCAGCTTTAGTCGTGGATGAGGAGAGGTGAAGGGAACTTGCAGAGTCTTTTCAGTCCGGTCTGGTAATAGAGGCTTTCACAACGAAGTTGTAGCCGGTTCGTGAGTACGGAACGTAGTTCAATAATCCAGCGTCGATCAGCTGGTGCGGTCGGATTAAATAGGGAGACCGTGTCATAAAGGGGTGTGGCTAAGCTCCGTGGAACCAGGAAGTAAGAGGATACCATAGTTAAGGCATTACAGACCCCAAAATAGCAGTCAGATGTCTCCGTGGATCAAGCAGCTATTACCCCACTAATTAGAAATGATATCCCTGTATGTTATGTTTTTGCAAGTATTTATTAGAGATGTCCCGAATAGTTCCTGGCGAACATAGCTTGTTCGCGTTCGCCACGGCGGGCAAACATATGTGATGTTCGGTCCGCCCCCTATTCATCATCATTGAGTAAACCTTGACCCTGTACCTCATAGTCAGCAGACACATTCCAGCCAATCAGCAGCAGACCCTCCCTACCAGACCCTCCCACCTCCTGGACAGCATCCAGTTTAGATTCATTCGGAATCTGCATTCTTACTGAGAGGACGGACAGTGTAGCTGCTGCTGATTTAACTCATCTGATCTCTGCTGTAAGAACAGCACCCCAAAAAGCCCTTTTTAGGGCTAGAACATCAGTCTGCTTTTTTTTTTCAGTGTAATCTAATTGCAGTTGCCTGCCTGCCAGTGTGTGTGTCAGGCTCACAGCGTATACTGTGCCCACTTGCCCAGTGCCACCACTCATATCTGGTGTCACAATAGCTTGCATTTAAAAAAACAATAAAAAACGTTTTTGACTGTGAAATAACAGCAGTCATTTTCCTTCACGTGTGTGCGTTTCAGGGCCTGCCAGGGCACAGTGTCACACCAGTGCAACTCATATCTGGTGTAACAGTAGTGTATATTTAAAAATAAAATAAAAATTTGACTGTGAAATAATAGCAGTCAGTTTCCTTCACACGTGTGCGTTTCAGGGCCTGCCAGGGCACAGTGTCACACCAGTGCAACTCATATCTGGTGTAACAGTAGTGTACATTTACAAAAAAAAAAAAAAATTTGACTGTAATAGATTGAATAGCAGTTAGTTGTCTGCAAGCGTGTGTGTTAGGCCTACAGCGTCTACTATGCCAACTTCTGCCAGTGCACAGTGCCACTCATATCTGTTGTCACAGTAGCTTGCAAGCATAGTACCACTAATCGAAAAAAAAATGACAGGCAGAGGCAGGTCACCCCGCAGGGGCCGTCGTGGTCGTGGTGCTGTGATTCCCTTTGACCCTAGAATAATGCCCAGTGTTCAGAGGCCACGTACCCTGAAATCGAAAAGTTCTGAGGACATAGTTGACTGGCTAACAAAGGACACCCAATCTTCTACAGTTTCTGCTTGGAACCTTGACGCACCATCCTCCTCCAGCTTAGCTTCGGGCACCTCTCAAGTTACCACTCGCCCGCCTGCCACCACCACCAACACTAGCACCACAGCCACTTCACTTGATCTGTCAGAGGAGTTATTTAGACATCAGTTGGAAGAAATGAGTGATGCGCAACCATTATTGCCAGAGGATGTAGATAACAGGGATATGTCTCAGTCAGGCAGCATTACACACATGGACGTACGGTGTGATGATGATGTTGTACCCGCTGCTGCTTCCTTTGCTGAGTTGTCAGATACAAGTGAAGCGGTTGATGATGACGATGCGTCCGTGGATGTCACGTGGGTGCGAGCTAGAAGAGAAGAAGAACAGGGGGAAAGTTCAGATAGGGAGACAGAGGAGGAGGAGACGAGTTGGAAGCAGGGGGAGGTCGTCGCAAGGAGCTAGTGGCACAGTCAGACAGCATGCATCGGCACCCGGGGTGTCAGGATCGGGACAGGGATCCAACACGCAGAGTACAAAGAGTGGAAAGGTACGTATACCGGGCCTTAGAATGGCCGGACTAACGTACCAAGAGTAATAGAGAATAGTCAGAGACAAGCCGAGGTCGAGGGAACGGGAAGACAGATAAGCGAGAGACAAGCCGGGTCAAGGGAGAACAGAGAAGCAGGGTAGTACAACAAGCCGAGTCAAAACCAAATAGAGTAAACTAGAATACCAGAGCACTGAGTGACTAGACAAGCTAGAACCACGACAGGGCAATGAGCTGAAGAGAGAAGTAAGCTTAAATACCCTGGCTCTGGATGGTAATCACGCCTCTGACAAGTACCGATTGGATATCGGACACTTGAGTGACAGGTCGCTCGTGATAGCGTCATGACGTCACGTATTGAGCGTCCTGCTAGAAAAGGACGTGGATTCCTCGCGGCCGGTGTTTAAGTGACTGGATGAACCGCGAGGAACGAAGGAAACAGCTCGCCTGGACGGGCAAACCACCAAATCTCTACCTCCCTTAGAGGTAGAGGCCTCAGGTACCCTGACAGTACCCCCCCTCTCAGATACGCCCACCGGGCGGAAGGAACCGGGGCGAGATGGGAAGCGGAGGTGAAATGCTCTGCGAAGGCGAGACGCATGAACGTCCTCCTGAGGTACCCAACTCCTCTCCTCAGGACCATATCCCCTCCAGTTGACCAGATATTGCAATTTTCCCCTTGAAATTCTGGAATCAATGATGGAGCTGACCTCGTACTCCTCCCGACCCTCCACCTGAACAGGACGAGGAGAGGAAACCTTAGAGGAGAATTTGTTGCAAATAAGAGGTTTCAACAAGGAGACATGAAAAGAGTTAGGAATGCGTAAGGCAGGTGGCAGAGCAAGGCGATACGCAACCGGGTTGATACGAGTGAGAATCCTGTAAGGACCTATGTAGCGAGGAGCAAACTTCATAGATGGGACTTTTAGGCGAATATTCTTAGTACTCAACCATACCCTATCCCCAGGAACAAAAACAGGAGCCGCTCTTCTATGCTTGTCAGCGTGTTTCTTGAACAACGAAGAACTATGTAATAGAATTTGCCGAGTCTGATCCCATAATCTCTTCAGGTTGGCGACATGATCATCAACCGACGGTATCCCCTGAGAAGAGGAAACCGAAGGAAAAATCGAAGGATGAAAGCCATAGTTCATGAAGAAAGGGCTAGAGCGAGTTGAATCACAAACAAGGTTATTGTGTGCGAACTCCGCCCAAGGAATCAGACCGACCCAATCGTCCTGGTGTTCGGAAACAAAGCAACGTAGATACTGTTCGATCTTTTGATTAGTACGTTCAGCAGCTCCGTTAGACTGAGGGTGATAGGCAGAGGAGAAGTTCAATTTGATACCCATCTGAGAACAAAAGGATCTCCAGAAACGTGAGACAAATTGAGAACCTCTATCAGAAACAATCTCCGAAGGAATCCCATGTAGGCGAAAAACCTCTCTCGCAAAAATCTCCGCCAATTCAGGAGAAGTCGGAAGTTTAGGTAATGGTACGAAATGAGCCATCTTAGTAAATCTATCCACTACCGTGAGAATAACAGTATGTCTCTTGGAAGCAGGTAAATCAACGATAAAGTCTATGGACAAACAGGACCAAGGTTTCTCAGGAACGTCCAAGGGGTGTAACAGGCCACATGGAGAAGCATGAGGTAGTTTAGTCTTGGCACAAGTCTCACAAGCTGCGACGAACTCCTCAATATCTTTTCGAAGTGAAGGCCACCAGAAATCCTTGGATATCAGAGAGTATGTCTTGCGAATACCAGGATGACCAGCTATTTTACTTTCGTGAAAACATTGTAAGAGCTCCAGTTGAAGTTCAGGAGGAACAAAGTTTCTTCCCTCAGGAGTGTTTCCGGGAGCTAGATGTTGTGACTTCAAGATCTGGTCAAGTAGCGGAGAATGAATTTTAAGACTGGTATTAGCAATAATATTGCATTTGGGTACAATGGAGGACACAAGTGGTTCAACTGAAGCAGAAGGCTCAAATTGGCGAGATAGCGCATCGGCTTTAGAATTCTTTGAGCCAGGTCTGTAAGTCAGAACGTAATTGAAATGGGTAAGAAACAATGACCAACGAGCCTGCCTGGAGGACAGACGCTTGGCCTCTCCGATATAAGACAAATTTTTGTGGTCTGTTAGAATGGTAACAGGATGTAAAGTACCTTCCAATAAATGTCTCCACTCTTTCAAAGCTTTGATAACCGCTAGTAATTCTCTGTCACCAATGTCATATCTGCTCTCAGTACCGGACAATTTTTTAGAGAAAAATCCACATGGATGTAATGGTTTATCAACACCCAACCTTTGAGATAGGACAGCACCTAAACCAGTCTCTGATGCGTCTACCTCAAGCAGAAAAGGCAGGGAAGTGTCGGGGTGAACTAAAATTGGAGCGGAAGCGAAAAGCTCCTTGAGAGTTTTGAACGCAAGAAGAGCTTCAGTAGTCCAATTCTTAGTATCAGCCCCCTGTTTGGTCATATTAGTGATAGGTGCGATAATTGAAGAATAGCCCTTAATAAAGCGCCTATAATAATTGGAAAAACCAATAAATCTCTGTACGGCTTTAAGACCTTTGGGTAAAGGCCACTCTAGAATGGACTGGAGTTTATCCGGATCCATCTTAAATCCCTCCCCAGAGATCACATAGCCGAGAAAGGTTACCTGGGTTTGATCAAAGCTACATTTCTCCAACTTGCAGTACAAACCATGCTGAAGAAGCTTGTGCAAAACCCTCCTGACTTGCTTGTGATGAGTCTCAATCTCACTAGAATATATAAGTATATCATCTAGGTATACAATGACGCACTCTTGCTGAAATTCCCTAAGAACCTCATTAATCAGATCTTGGAATACCGCTGGTGCATTGCATAACCCAAAAGGCATAACCGTATATTCATAGTGACCATAGCGAGTATTGAATGCCGTCATCCACTCATGTCCCTGCTGGATTCTCACCAAGTTATATGCCCCTCTGAGGTCTAACTTGGTGAAAATTGTAGAGCCCTTCAAACGATCGAAGAGTTCGGTGATCAAGGGAATCGGGTAGGCATTTTTAATGGTTATCTTATTCAAGCCTCGATAATCAATACAAGGTCTCAAAGAACCATCTTTCTTTTTAACAAAAAAAAATCCAGCCCCGGCAGGGGAGGAGGACCTCCTGATGAATCCCTTGTCTAAATTCTCGTGAATATACTCCTCTAGAACTGAGTTCTCTTTCGTAGATAATGGGTATACATGACCTCTGGGAGGCATGGTACCAGGGAGTAGGTTAATTTTGCAATCAAAGGGCCTGTGTGGGGGTAAGGTATCGGCTTTCTTTTTGTCAAATACTGCCTTTAAATCTAGATACTGAGGCGGAATTTGTGTCTCTGTAGGATTGTCAGAGGTAGTCGATGTGTTAGTTAATCCGAGAGGTAAGACCTTCCGCAAGCATTTTTCTTGACAATTCTTTCCCCACGAAACTATCTCCCCTGACTCCCAATTAATAATAGGGTTGTGTCTCCTCAACCAGGAGTACCCCAGGACTATGGGAATAGACGGAGAAGAAATGAGCATTAAGGATATATCCTCTTTATGTAGGATGCCAACAGTTAAGTTAATCGGTATGGTCTCATGGAAAATAACAGGCTCAAGTAACGGTCTACCATCGATGGCCTCAACAGCCAGTGGTGTCTCTTTTAACTGGGATGGGATAGCATGCTTGGCAACAAAACCCTGATCTATAAAGCTCTCAGCAGCTCCAGAATCGATTAGTGCCATAGTCTTTACTACTCCCTTCTCCCACCTCAAAGAAACGGGTAACAGAAGCCTGAACTCTTTGTAGTTGTGAATAGAGGACAAAGTAGAAACACCCAAGGCCTGTCCTCTAGAGAAACTTAGGTGCGAGCGTTTCCCGAACGATTAGGACAATTTAGGCGTAAATGTCCTCTGACTCCACAATACATACATAAACCCTCCCTTCTTCTGTACTGTCTCTCTCTCTCTGTGAGATGAGTACTGCCTATCTGCATAGGTTCAGAAATACGTAAGTCCTCGAACTCAGAATTTTGAAAGGTAGGCGCTAGTTTAAAGGAGGGTCTACGGGTCCTATCTCGAGTGTTCTGCCTCTCTCTTATGCGTTCATCAATACGAGATATAAAAGAAATTAAATCCTCCAAATTCTCAGGGAGTTCTCTAGTAGCGACCTCGTCAAGAATTACATCTGATAACCCATTCAGAAACACATCTATATAAGCCTGTTCGTTCCACTTAACTTCTGCCGCCAAGGACCTGAACTCTAGTGCATAGTCCACAAGTGTTCGATTGTCCTGTCTAAGGCGCAACAGTAATCTAGCTGCATTGACCTTTCTACCAGGAGGGTCAAAAGTTCTTCTAAACGCAGCTACAAAGGCATTATAATTATAGACTAGTGGATTATCATTCTCCCATAAAGGATTGGCCCATCTCAGAGCTTTCTCAATGAGTAAAGTAATAACAAATCCAACCTTCGCTCTATCTGTAGGATAAGAGCGGGGTTGTAATTCTAAATGGATGCTGATCTGGTTCAGAAAACCACGGCACTTCTCCGGTGACCCGCCATAACGTACTGGTGGGGTAATACGGGAAGAAGCACCTACAGTGGCTACCTCTAGACCTGAGACTGCAGGAGAAATAGAAGGAGTACGTGTCTCCTCAGATGGGTTACTAGCACGAGACAAAAGTGCCTGTAGTGCTAGAGCCATCTGATCCATCCTATGCTCCATGGCGTCAAACCTGGGATCAGAAGAACCAAGCTGACTGTTTGTACCTGCAGGATCCATTGGCCCTGTCGTAATGTCAGGATCGGGACAGGGATCCAACACGCAGAGTACAAAGAGTGGAAAGGTACGTATACCGGGCCTTAGAATGGCCGGACTAACGTACCAAGAGTAATAGAGAATAGTCAGAGACAAGCCGAGGTCGAGGGAACGGGAAGACAGATAAGCGAGAGACAAGCCGGGTCAAGGGAGAACAGAGAAGCAGGGTAGTACAACAAGCCGAGTCAAAACCAAATAGAGTAAACTAGAATACCAGAGCACTGAGTGACTAGACAAGCTAGAACCACGACAGGGCAATGAGCTGAAGAGAGAAGTAAGCTTAAATACCCTGGCTCTGGATGGTAATCACGCCTCTGACAAGTACCGATTGGATATCGGACACTTGAGTGACAGGTCGCTCGTGATAGCGTCATGACGTCACGTATTGAGCGTCCTGCTAGAAAAGGACGTGGATTCCTCGCGGCCGGTGTTTAAGTGACTGGATGAACCGCGAGGAACGAAGGAAACAGCTCGCCTGGACGGGCAAACCACCAAATCTCTACCTCCCTTAGAGGTAGAGGCCTCAGGTACCCTGACACGGGGTCAGCCAGACAGTACGCCAATCAATGCATGCTGTTGCCACCACCAGAATGCTGTCATTGCAGAGCTCACCAGTGTGGCATTTTTTTTGTGTGTCTGCCTCTGACAACAGCGATGCCATTTGCAACCTGTGCCAAAAGAAACTGAGTCGTGGGAAGTCCAACACCCACCTAGGTACAACTGCTTTGCGAAGGCACATAATCACACATCACAAACGCCTATGGGATCAACACATGAGTACAAGCAGCACACAAACTCAAAGCCGCCATCCTCTTCCTGGTCCAGCATCTTCAGCCACGTCAACCACTGCTGTCCTCCTTGTCCCCTCTCAACCATCCGCCACTCCGTCTCTCGCCTTGAGCAGTTCCTGCTCATCTGCCCACAGTCAGGTGTCTGTGAAGGACATGTTTGAGCGTAAGAAGCCAATGTCACAAAGTCACCCCCTTGCCCGGCATCTGACAGCTGGCTTGTCTGAACTTTTAGTCCGCCAGCTTTTACCATACAAGCTGGTGGAGTCTGAGGCGTTCCAAAAATTTTTAGCTATTGGGACACCGCAGTGGAAGGTACCCGGCCGAAATTTCTTTGCACAAAAGGCAATCTCGATTGTGCAAAAGGAAGTAATGGCATGTCTGGCACACAGTGTTGGGGCAAGGGTCCATCTGACCACTGATACCTGGTCTGCAAAGCATGGTCAGGGCCGGTATATCACCTACACTGCGCATTGGGTAAACCTGCTGACGGCTGCCAAGCATGGAATGCGTGGCTCTGTAGAGGAGTTGGTGACACCGCCACAACTTGCAGACAGGCCTGCTGCCATCTCCTCTACTCCTCCTAATCCATCCTCTTCCATAACCTCCTCAGCTGAGTCCTCTTCTGCTGCTGCGTCTTGCTCCACATCAACGGCACCCCCCAGCACCCCAGGTACTATACCACATCCCGGATACGGCAGTGTCACGCCGTCTTGGGGTTGACTTGCTTGAAAGCAGAGAGTCACACCGGACCAGCACTCCTGTCCGCCCTGAATGCACAGGTGGATCAGTGGCTGACTCCGCACCAACTGGAGATCGGCAAAGTGGTTTGTGACAACGGAAGAAATTTGTTGGCGGCATTGAATTTGGGCAAGTTGACACGTGCCGTGCATGGTACATGTGTGTAATCTGATCGTACAACGCTTTGTGCATAAGTACCCAGGCTTACAGGACGTCCTGAAGCAGGCCAGGTTTGTGGCCATTTCAGGCGTTCCTACACGGCCATGGCGCACTTTTCAGACATCCAGTGGCGAAACAACATGCCAGTGAGGCGCTTGATTTGCGACAGCCTGGCACGTTGGAATTCAACACTCCTAATGTTCGACCACCTGCTCCAACAAGAAAAAGCCGTTAACGACTATTTGTATGACCGGGGTGCCAGGACAGCCTCTGCGGAGCTGGGATTTTTTTTTGCCACGTTACTGGACGCTCATGTGCAATGCCTGTAGGCTCATGCGGCACACCATGAACCCTGAGCCCAGGCCCCAGAGCACTGATCCCTGAGCCTGCTTGCTGCCTTCAGAACTGTAATTATTTAAATTACAGTAATTCACTGAAGATATATTACTTGGTTGTTTTATGGGGTAAAGGGGCTGGGTGGTTGGAGGCGGGAGGATTAGATATTGGTGGATGGAGAAGGGGGGGGGGAGGGGTGAGGGGTTAGTACTGTACTATCATTGTTTCTTCAACTGTGCAGTGCAGTCAAGTGCACCCTGCACAAACTACTAGCAGAAGCTAGTAAAGAAAATATTTAAGAATTTAAATGTCTATTAAAATACTTCATTTTGGCAAGATCAAATTATACAATATTTAAATTTAAACTACTGCTAGTAAAACAACAAAAAAAACTAAAGGTGTATTCCAGCTACCTTACAGTCGAGCTCTTACAGTCACACAGCCAGATCATGAGCAAAACAAACAAAAAATAATAATAAATAAATAATAAAATTACATAAAAACAACAACCAGTTGCTTCACTGGTTGCTGTGATAAAGCCAAATTAAACTAGATCAATTCACAAAATTCATCTCACAACAGTTCACTTTACTGCTGATTATGAGGAAAAAAGAAATTAAGAAATTGTGGAATGTAAGGCTTCTACAGTAAAGGAATACTCCATACAACAAACATTACAGCCCACTGTAGCAAATACAGAGGCTTCACAAGCCTCAAGAATAGAAATACCAGATTGGCTTTGCCCAAAATAAAATAAAAAAAAATTACAAAGCAAGCCCCGTTCTGGAACAGCATTATTTGGACATATGAAACTAAAATCAACCTGTATCAGAATGATGAAAAGAATAAAGTATGGAGAAGGCTTGGAACGGCTCATGATCCGAAGCATACCACATCATCTGTAAGGGTGCAGATCCAGTCAAGTGGCTCATTGCACCAAGAGGAGAGTAAAAACACCTTTCCCATGTGATTAAAAGGTGGTGGTATGGGTGATATGGGTTGTAATTGGGGGAGAGCAGCTGTAGTGGGGTTGTTTTGGGGGCTGTGGTGGGGGGGGCATGGGGCTGAGGAAGCGGGGCAGGAGTTGAGAGGAGGGACAGGAGCTGAGAAACGGTGGGGGACAGGAGCTGAGAGAAGGGGACAGGAGTTTTCAGGAGCTGAGGAAGGGGAGGGACAGGAGCTGAGGAAGGGGGACAGGGGCTGAGGAGGGGGATAGGGGCTGAGAAAGGGGATAGGGGCTGAGTAAATGGATGGGGGCTGAGGAAGGGGACAGGGGACATGGCTGAGGAAAGGGGAAGCGGGACAGGGCTGAGCAAAGGGACAATGGCTGAGTAAAGGGACAGGGGCCAAGGGAAGGGACAGAGCTGAGAAAAGGGACAGGGGCTGAGTAAGTGGACAGGGCTGAGGAGGGGGGACAGGGGCTGAGTAAAAGGACAGGGCTGAGGAAGGGGGACAGAGGCTTAGGAAGAGGATGGGGCCTGAGGAAGGGGGACAGGGGCTGAGGAGTGGTATAAAAAAACAAAAAAACTAAAGTGTATTCCCCCTCCTCCCTGAGTCTTAGCTTAGGCCAGCAGCCAGTGGGCAGCAGCCAGCAGGAGCAGCAACCAGCATACAGCAGCAGCAGTCAGTGAAGTCGACCTCTCCTGATGATGTCAGGAGGAGGGGGCGTGACTTCCTCTGCTCTTCTCCCAGACTCCCCAGCGGGTCATCCCAAATATTTAAATCTTACTCCCACTGTTCATTTCCATCCTACTGCTCCTGGCAGCTGGCTATGTCTCTCCAAACCCTGGTCTCCCCTCTACTAAGCCACCTGGTGCTAACACCAGAAACCACAACAATGTCATATCCATGTAACTCTCACTATAATTCCTCCTTTAAAGCTGCCCTCTTGAATGCACGCTCTGTGTGCAGCACTGTTAAATCATCTTCCATCCATGACCTATTTATCTCACACTCCCTAAACCTACTTGCACACCTGATACTGCTACCCCTGCCTCACTATCCTTTGGTGGCATTCACTTTACCCACAACCCAAGACAGGCTGAAAGTAAAGGTGGCAGTGTAGGAGTTCTACTTTCATCCCACTGCTCCTCTAAAACTCTGCCCACCCCCCCTTCCCTATCCTTCCCCAGCTTTGAAATTCACTTAGTCTGTTCAAACCCATCTCTGCTAACATAGCTGTCATCTATCACTCCCCTGGTTCCCCTAGTCTGTCTCTTGACCATTTTTCTGCTTTGCTTCCCTACTTTCTTTCAAGTAATATCCCTTCCCTAATTCTCTGAGATTTCAACATTCCCATTAACCCACCCCCGACCTCAGTAGCTCCCAAGCTCCTTTCTATTACCTCCTCCCTTGGCCTATCACAGTGGGTTAATACTCCAACAAATGTAGCTGGCAATACCCTCGATCTTATTTTTTCCAACACTCCATTTCCTCTGATCACAACCTCTTATCATTTGTTCTTGAAAGATCCCTCACCCAACAGCCTCACCCTAACCACCCTCAGCTCAGAAGGGACCTGAATTCTCTTGACTTCCAGCAACTCTCAGCTGATCTTCATTAAAAACTCTAATTCATCCCCACTTTCTCTTGTCCCTCTCTATAATGCTACCCTCACCTCTGCCCTGAACACTGCAGCCCTGCTCCAAAGATGCACGTCAAGGAAGACGTGCCTCCAACCTTGGCACACTAAATTGATCCGCTACCTGCAGAGATGCTCCCGTTCAGCTGAACGCTGCTGAAGGAAGGCCCACACCATGTCAGACTTCCTCCATTATAAATTTATTTTGTGTTAATATAGCACAGCTCTCACCCTTGCTAAACAATCCTACTTTTCCTCTCTTGTTCGTTCATGCTCACGCAATACCAGGCGTCTCTTTAATACTTTCAACTCTCTCCTTCGCCCACCTCAAGCCACCGTTCAAACTGACCTTTCAGCAGATAGCCTTGCATGCTACTTTACCGACAAGATTTAACAGTTAAGGAAAGAATTCTCCCCATTTTGCTCCTCCCTTTCGCAACCACACATCGTCCACACCTTCCCTACCCTATGCTATGGTTGTAGGTACATTTTGATACATTCTTGCCCAGTAGAGAATTTGTTATCTACACAGTGGAATATTTTTTTTGGAACTAGTCCTGCCATTAAACCAGTTAAGGGAATTTCAGGATTCTCCTGCTGTTCTGTGTCATTGTGCATGTGGGATAAGACCAGTTATTGGATCATGTGCCTTTATTCTGTCCAAATATAGAAACCACCCATGGGTGCTTGGTGATTCATGCTCCTTAAAGGCTTTTTAACAGCATAGGTTCAACATTGTATATAGAATGGACCAATGAGATCTACCAGACCATGGTGATATCATTCTCCATATGATTATTTTCTTCATTATTGTATCTTTATTATGTTGGTGTCTTATTTAATAAAACCTATACATAAGTGCTGCATAATACATTTTATCAATACGCATTCAGTGCTTTGAAACCTAAATAAAATGCCCCCCAAATCTCTGTCTTGAAAAGACAATATTAATTACTTTAAAAGTAAAATGCCGGGAAGGATAACTAACACCCACTCAACTTATCAGTGTGAGAACACATGTGGACTGTAACTGTGAACACTTAAAGGGTTATTCATTAAAGTCAGAATTATTGGGAACTGAAAGTGAATTCCCAAATTTAGAGCCAAAACTTGCCTGAACCATGAACCAACCGAAATACACAATATAGGAACATGCCCATTTCATGATCCTGTAGTCCGAATGTGGAACCAAAGAGGAAATGATGATGATGATGGGAAAAAAGATGATTGATGGTGAGGGGACAGTCACTAAATGTTGATTTTATTCATAGATCAAGTGACAAGTGAGCAGTAGAGGGAAAAATTGAGGAGTTGTTAAAAAAAATCTATACTTATTTAGTATATATTTAATAAATATATAATCTATAAATGTATATGATTTTTTTTGTTTTTACTTCTCCTAATGTTTTTTCTTCTATTGGTCACTTATCAGTCTGCAAACCAAATGGCGGAAAATGCTCCTATCGGCGTACTGCAAAAAATATACGTAATATTTTGACGTCCATAGGAAAGCATTGAGTAATGCTTTCCTACGGGCGTTTTTAATGCGCACGCGGCTCTGGCCATGCATGCACATTCGGCTTCAGGTGGGGTCACCAGCGCTGATAGAGCCCGGCGATGGATAAAGGTATGTGGCTGAAGAGCTGTTAACCCCTTCAACCCAGCGGGAGGGGGGCCATGAGGGTGAGGGGGGGGGGGGGGCACATAGTGCCAGAAAAACAAATTTGTTTTCCTTGCATTATAGTGGTCCTTTAAGCTGCTAATAACACTATGGTACACTTCCAAAAATGAAAGGAAAAAGTCAGTGGGTAATTGACAACCCACTCACCCCTTCCACTCTACGAAGAACAAAGCTTCTCTACATATTCAGCCTTTAGCGTAAGCGACCGTCCTTCAGAAAAAAACAACAGTGCCCTATCGGTTAATCCCAACTGCATCTGTGTATTGAGCAGGCAATAAAATACTTGGTTGTGGTGCTTTTAGTGGTGGTCATGGTAACATTGAGAGGGGATGAGCTCCTTGGCCACTGGGAGCAGGTGTAGCTGATGTATCAATTGTCTCCATTGGGTGGGGTGATTCTACAGCAGGTACAGATCAGCTTGGAGATGGTGGACAAGATGAAGAATGTGAGTGCACAGTATCTACTGGAGATAAAAAATGGGTTGCTGTCTGTCCTTTCTAAACTCTCCTCTTCTAATTCAAAGCCATGTCACTACTGCTTCTGGTGGGTTTGGGAACAGGAGCTCAGTTTCAGCTTGGAATTAGTATGTGACATTTTCTAATTACAATAAATTAGATAAGGTTTATGAATGATTGTACATTGTGTAAAATAACTATATTCAGCAAAAATGGGTACTTGGTGGATTTACTGCTGAAAGGTTATTGTGCTTAATGTTAAGAAACACTGCACAGTGCTTCAAACAGTTTGAAAAAAAAATACTTTAACAACTGTAGGTTTGTAAGATAATCTCACACTACTATCTGTGTCCAAGGCTAGGCAAAACATTTTTTCTTTTCCTGACACCACAGTCCCCAAAAGAATGATATTCTTTTCTCCAAATAGTTAATAAAGTAAAATGTATTTCTATATATGTTCTATATATGTTTTAATATTTTGTCATTTTGCAGTGCAACAATAGTGTTATAAGCAGTTAGTGACAATTCCACACGTGTGAATGAGACAAGATAAATTAGTTTAACAAAATGGTTTGTCAATAAAACAATAAACAGAAATAACGGGATAAACACCCTTCTTGCATAATATAATTGGCACAATTTGAGAGTAGATGTGGAAGACCACAACAAGCTAGTTTACAATAACTAGGAGAGTTACTTTATTCTGGATGGTTACAGGGAGGCATATAGCAGTGTTTCCTGACGAATTATTCTTATGATCTGTTATATGCATGTGATGGAAAACATGCTACGGACTTGTTGCATACTTAGTAGGTTTGCATCAGCTTGGTGGTCGGGGAGTGGGAGTAATTTTAAGTGCACTGACCGCAAGGGATAAGAGAACCAGCGCACGCTCGAGCATGTGTTTATGGATCCCAAAGTGTACTGCAGAGAGTGACTTTGCGATGTTAGTCTTGTGCAACTCAAGGGGTCTAGCATTGATATGAACACGCGGTCATTATTACCCTTTAGGGCTTAGGTTGTCAAAAAGGTAGGTAATGAGCTGGAGCTTCATCCTACACCATGTTTATGGTTAGATCTCAAAGTAACAACATGTGAACACTCTCGATTGAGTACCCCTAACCAAGGGGGCAACAGGTGTGGGGGGCGTGTCAGTTCTTTTCTTTAATAATTTTTACTTCATATTGAGAACCTGCTTAGTAGAGCCACTAGATCCGGCTGCCTCTAGCATTTAGACTGAAGGCCAGTGGATGTTTGTTGCTGAATGGCTCTTAAACTTATTGTATAGGAAAACGTTTCAGAACACAATAAAATGAGAAAAATATGAACATTAGTGGTCGGAGAACCCCATCTATATGATAGACCGGAGTCCTTCAGCTATTTTAGTACAGGTCGGAGAGATCCTTGCCATCGAAGAGGGGACCTGGTTAGATCATGATAAAACATGAGGTATGAGTTCTCGAATGGGTACAGTGTTTTATTGAGGACAGCGGACATGAAATATCCCTTGTCTTGAAGCGAGGAACATTGAACAATGACGTCCCGGGTGAAATTGGGAGGAGCCATTGGGGACTTTGGCAGCCGATATGTCCCATCCATGGTCAGCTTTCTAGTCAGAAGTGGAGGGAGTAGGGTAACCTTGAGGTTTCTCAAATAATGTGGCAACTCCTTGACATCTTCCTTGACTACTGCAATATCAGCCTGGAGCATTGCTTGATGTTCAGCAAGAATTGCTGGATGTCCTGCTTAGTGGTCCATTAAGATCAACCCACATTCCCAGCCCGCAATCCCGGATGCGATGCCAGGGGCCATAACAAATGAAAGAGGATGATACCTGCCTGAAAGGATAGAGCTGGATCCTGGTCGGGTGAAAGAGTTCCTAGGAGACCCCAAACAAGCTTTGAAGACTGGGTCTGAAGTGTTCCAGAGTCCCATGTGGCTGTGAAGAAGCAGATTTGGCAGAGGTACTCGGTCACAATAGGGGAACTAAGTGACATCCTATCTTCCCCTTATATTATTTTTAGTTCTCCTGTTCAGGTTTGTGCAAACCGGTTTTCCTGAGATTCTGACACGTGGCGCTTCAAAAAACTGAATTTCTTACAATCACTCATTCAAACTGAATTCAACTGAATTGCAGTTCAGTCCAAAACAAATCTCCAAGTCTAGTGCTTAACAACTTAACAACTGTTGTTGAAATGATGCATAATAGTTTGAACACACCATTCTGGTGGCAACACATTTAATGGAGGTTCCAACAGATTACTGTTCAACAGACTTCAACAGAGTTGAAAAATGTCTCAGATGCCTCTAATAAATGTATTTATCAAACAATTCGACATATTCTCATATCATAAAGGCCTTGTAATAGTTACCCAGAAAAAAAAAGTTAACTGCTCAAATAATGAGCATCATAGAGGAAGACGGGGTTGCTGAATAACATTTCCTCTTTGTTCCCAGCAGGAAGGAAGGGGAAAGTAAAAGCTAAAGTGATTTATTGTTTGCGATGACTAAAGGAAACAAACAGCAGGCAGGTGATGGTGTTTTGCGGGATTCAGGCTCTTTGAACATTTTCACATTTTCGAGTACTTGTTGATATTTCTAAATCAATGCTTTAAACCAGGAAAAGTGTTGTACTCTATGTTTAAAGTAAGCAATGAACATGGAATGTCTAATTGGGAAGGACAGTTCTTAATGAAATAGTATTTTCAGTTTATGTTTGAGCAGTGGTTCTTGGGTCAGTGTCCAAAATTGGATCTCTATACTAGTTCAGTAGTGTACGTTAATTGAAACAGGCATATCATATTTATCAAGCCACAGGGAAATGTCCGGAATAAACTGGTTATAGTGGCAGAACTGCCGTCATCAGTGCAGTGGAGACTACATTTGTGCACCGTGAAAAGATTTGTTTCGGCTGAACCACTTTGCATGAAAATAAAACAATTTTGGGGATGGCAGAATTTCGTGCATGTGGTGATTTGGCTTGGCAGAATTTTGTCTGCTGAAAGAGATTTGTGAAAACTAATCAGACAAAAACCATAAGGGCGAGTAAATGGTAAATGGACAATCAGCTTGCAAGAAAAAAAATAAATATATTATAATGAAATATTATATTTATTTATAAAGAGATTTGTTTACTGCTTGTCATGGTGTACAGATCCACAGGGACTTCAGCACTCTGTACCTTCCCTATCTATCTCTCAGACTCTCCAAACCTCCCTGTAGGCATGGCGGTCCATGATGATGACACCAGGTAGATATGCAGGTAGACGTGGGAGGAACTGTGAACAGGTCAGGAGGTGCTGCAGGGACTGTGCTGTTGCCATAATGATACTCTGGGTCCCTATGGTGCAATGTATAGCCTCCAGAGGGGAGGGCACTAGTCATATGTGTAGCGGAGAGCTGATTTCTCACGGCTTAACTCCACCAATATATCCAGAGGATGCAGGAACAAGTAATAAATCCAAGAGAATATCCAGCACAGTCAGCAATAAAATCACCTTTCCCAATCACTGGACGACACACAGTATCAGGAGTAGAACTGATGTTTAATGGCAGGTACTCTGCTTTTATGCAGTGCTCCCCTGCAAGGGAGCCGCCCACAGGCAATTAGGCATTCACCAACCAGATAACGGTTACATCCCACATATTCCCTCACCTCTGCTTGGGAGATAATTGAGTTTCTTACTGTATCTCCTCAATTATCTCCAAGCTAAAACCTATACAGTTTTATACAATTTTATGACTTTATGATTTTGTATCACACAGGAATAAAACTTATATTTTTATGAACCACACAACTTGGGGAAAAACATATTAAAAATTCGGACAAATCGGTTCAGTGGTTCCAGAGATATTGAAAAAGTATCTTTGGACTGGCAGAAGTTGTCACAGTAGACGCTGTAGGCCTGACACACACGCTTGCAGACAACTAACTGCTATTCAATCTATTACCGTCAAAAAAATGTTTTTTAAATGTACACTACTGTTACACCAGATATGAGTTGCACTGGTGTGACACTGTGCCCTGGCAGACCCTGAAACGCACACGTGTGAAGGAAACTGACTGCTATTATTTCACAGTCAAATTTCTAGTTTTTTTTTTTAATGTACACTACTGTTACACCAGATATGAGTTGCACTGGTGTGACACTGTGCCCTGGCAGGCCCTGAAACGCACACGTGTGAAGGAAACTGACTGCTATTATTTCACAGTCAAATTTCTAGTTTTTTTTTAATGTACACTACTGTTACACCAGATATGAGTTGCACTGTTGTGACACTGTGCCCTGGCAGGCCCTGAAACGCACACGTGTGAAGGAAACTGACTGCTATTATTTCACAGTCAAATCTTTATTTTTTTTTAATGTATACTACTGTTACACCAGATATGAGTTGCACTGGTGTGACACTGTGCCCTGGCAGGCCCTGAAACGCACACGTGTGAAGGAAACTGACTGCTATTATATTACAGTCAAAAAAGTTTTTTTTTTTTTGAGCCTGACACGATATACTAGAGATCGGTTACAGAAACAGTACTAATCCATGTTAACCAAACAGAGGTTCAGGACGTCCTTGAAATATCCAGTTATCATCTGAGTGATAATGAAGGGTAAGGTAAGCTTTATGGCTAGGAAAAGTCTTACAATAGTCTATAAATAAGCATTAGTCATTGCAATGGAGAGAAAAGAAGGAATAAGGGTTCGCCTAAAACAAGTGGAAATAAAAGATAATAATATAAAAATAGGAATAGCAGCGGTAACAAATCGTCCGAATATAAAATGTCCAAATGTAATATAAAAATTGGAATAACAACAGTATCTAATAGTCCAAATATAAAATGTCCAAATGTGCAAATGGTGGTCCATCAAAGGGTATGTAACGTCCCGAATGTATATCTGTAGCTTGAAGATGGATATGTGGGAAGACAGAAGAGAGAGAACTCCAATGGTGTAGTATGAAAACAAAATGTGGATATTGTGTGGATAATAGTAGAACTACTCACAATATTCAGAGCTTAAATCCAGCTCTGGTATGGATAGCACAAAGTGGAATAATCCCCACTCAAGGATATATGGTGCGCCTCTTTGGTCATTTAGTAAAATGATGGAGTAGTGCAACTCGGGATAAGAAAATAAAAAATATAGTGCTCACTGTATAGTTGATAAAATAATTAAAATGAAATAAAATATACTCACGGTATATAGAGCAGACGTACTGCTCGGTGGATGGTGTATGGGTGGTATAATCCCCACCTTAAGGATTCTTTATTCCAATATGGTGGAAAAACAGTGGTAGTTAGGTCTGGATAAAATAAACTTACATAGAATAAAATAGCAAATAATATAATACTGAAGTGAAAAGAGGAATGTGTCAAACCAATGTATAATAGCCAAATATACCTATAATAACACTTTGATTTTTATAAAAGAGTTTCTATACACCTTTCGCCACAATAGGCTTCATCAAGTAGAAACATATAAAAAGAAAGAAAAACAGACCTAACCACCTATTGTGACGAAACGCGTGCTATCCATACCAGAGCTGGATTTAAGCTCTGAATATTGTGAGTAGTTCTACTATTAGATTACAACGAAAAAAAATAAAAAGCAGACTGATGTTCTAGCCCTACCACTCAGGCTGATGTTCTAGCCCTACCATTCAGTGTCCACTACAGTCCTGAAGGACTCATCTGTCCTTACAGCAGAGATCAGATGAGTCCTTCAGGACTGTAGTGGACACTGAATACACTAGCCTAGCTATTGATTTCCCTATTAAATCAGCAGAAGCTACACTGTCCCTCCTCTCACTAAGAATGCAGCTTCAGAATGAATCTAAAATGGATGCTGTCCAGGAGGTGGTAGGGTCTGGGAGGGAGGGTCTGCTGCTGATTGGCTGGAATGTGTCTGCTGACTGTGAGGTACAGGGTCAAAGTTTACTCAATGATGACGAATAGGGGGCGAACCGAACATCGCATATGTTCGCCCGCCGTGGCGAACAAGTTATGTTCGCCAGGAACTATTCGCCAGCGAACTATTCGGAACATCTCTAGTTATAATTAGTGCTCTGATTTACAAAATGCTGAATATTTAGGAGGATGTAGATTTAGAAACAATGAAGTTGAGTCTATGCCGTCTGACATGCAATGAAAGAGTGCCATTAAAAAGGTTCATTACTGTGGTGTAGAATACAATTTTAAAAAATGAAATATTAAAAACAAGTGAAACACACTGTTCAATTTTACTATACTTAAAGTGCTTTTAAATAATTAAATAATAAAATAAAGTACAGAGCACTGTTCTCCCTTGTGGTACTGAAAGGATTTTTCAATTATTAATTGGTAGTGTCAGGGGTCTTCAATATCATGAAAAATTCAAAGGTTGGCTGGTGGCTTCTTGTTCCTCTAATATATGGGTATATTTATAATTTGTTTTCCAATCAATATAAAGAAAACCAGCAGGGGGAGATCTAGTCTTCAGTCAAGTCCACACTGTTGTAAATCCAACAGCGTTATTCACCAAAGTGAGAATTCAAAGTAACTTTAACTTTTAAGGCCCAAATTGCCAAACTGAACACAGAAATGACAGAGAATTACTTCCCGCCAATAAGCGGCAATGCAAGTGTCAGTTTTAGAATGAAGTTTCACTATACAAGTAATGTATACACACATTATATACGTAGAGGGATACTCTGTTTAGTAGATATATTCCTACATACTCTTTACACAGAAGTGCTCCTTTAATACATGGTAATTTAGATCTATAGTTGACTGTAGCAGTATTTGTGATAGGAGACATACAAGCATGCAGATGGGAAGGCCAACAGAGTCACTTGCTGATGCAAGTGACGAGAGTGCCCAACTTATCCTCTCTGTTGCCTGAAGGCTAGTGTCCTCAATGCACCCCTATGCCCCCTTTAAATATACACATACTGTATATTTAAATATAGTATTTGCCAGTCAGTAATTAGCAGCAAATTATTATTATTATTATTTATAAACCGCCAACAAGTTTTGCAGCGATGTACAATGGGTGGACTAACAGACACGTATCTGTAACCAGATTAGCTGGACGCACAGGAACAGAGGGGGTTGAGGGGGAAAGTGTAGAGAGGGAAGCTGCTAACAGTTTAATTAATATGCTTTCCTCAAGAAGTGTTTTCAATGATTTTTTGAAGAAATGGAGACTTTGGAAAGTATAATAGAGAAGGGAAGGGAGTTCCACGGAACGGTTCTGTTTTGGATAGGTTATGTTTAAGGAAGTGAGCAGCCATATAGTTATAAATAGCAGAGAGGAAGTCAGAGACACGAATCAAGAGGGACAAAATGGCAAGTTTTGTGGTGTGTTCCCTGTATGCAGTGGATATTTACCAAATATGGTGCAAGGAATTACAACCACTAAACCGGCATCATGGGTGGCCAGGGCTAATTTATACACGTGGCAATGAAGGCTAGCCCGTCTGGTCCAGCACACAGAAGAGCTACTGCAGCTCAAATTGCTGAAAAACTTAACACTAACCATGATAGAAAGGTATCAGAAGACACAGTGAGTCACAGTTTGCTGCGTATAGGGTCAGAGTGCCCATGGTGACTACTGTCCACAGCTGAAAGTGTGAAAAACTTAACAATAACCTAACCATGATAGAAAGGCTTCAGAAGATACAGTGAGTCACAGTTTGCTGCATATGGGGTCAGAGTGCCCATGATGACCACTGTGCACAGCTGAAAGAGCCTTTAATGGGGACGTGAGTGTCAGGACTATGCCATTGAGCAATGGGAAAAGGTTGCCTGGTCTGATGAATCACGTCTTCTTTTAGATCAGGTGGATGTCAGGGTGTGTGTGGGTAATTTACCTGGGGAAGAGATGGCAGCAGGATGCACTATTGGAAGAAGGCACTCCAGCAAAGGAAGAGTTATGCTCGGATCAATGTTCTGCTAGGAAACCTTGGGTCATGACATTCATGTGGATGTTACTTTGACATGTACCACCTACCTAGAGATTGCTATAAACCATGTATACCCTGCTCATGTCTTGGTGGTTATTACCACAGGACACATTTATTGGTCTTGACGATTCCATGCTTTAAAACATCCGATCTGTTTTTTGGCAGCACGAGTAGGACATGCACGATAGTAGGCAGGTGATTCTATGGCTGATCAGTGTATATGGAATTCTTCAAGGCAAAACTAATGGCAGGTATAAGTGTAGAAACCTGGCAAAGGTTACAAACAAGGAGAATTATCTAATAAACAGTGTCAAGGTAATAATAATATAGAAACAGCAGACGTAACAAGAGAGGGGATCATCGTATAACTGGTTTCCTCATAAGCAGCATGAGTCAGAGCCAGGTATCAGTCCAAAAACAGCTTAACAAAGAAACACTTTTTTTTATTTAAACAAAAAATGAACCTATTATTAGAAAGTTAGCAACTGCGCTTCCCACAGTTGCACTACAAAACTAACAATTAATATAACCCAGGCAGGTAACAAGTAACCCAGGTAGGTTTATGGAATCTTTTTAGAAGAACGGTTTCCACAGTGGCATAGTAAGTTAGGTAAGAGGCTGGAAGTGGCAAATTGCTTCAAGTACCTTCAGAGCCAGCCTGGGCATGGTACCTCCTGGTCTACCAGTTTTCTTTTTGGTCAGGGCGCTTGGTTCCTGGCAAACATTCAGACCATTGTTGTCTCATCATAAAACAATGCTGAGAATTGCAATCTTGTATTCTGTAATGACAAGTCAATACAATAACTCAAATATCTCTAGAAACATAATCATTAGATATTTTAATATGTTCCCCTGGCAATAACTAAATAAAAAATAAAGAATGGGGGAAACCTGTTTGTGAGTCTTATAATATCCGTGTAGAACATGCAAATCAATCCAACTGCCTATCTTAAAATGCATTTCTCAATAAAATAATTATTTAAATGTATGAAGTTTGTACAGGACGTTACATATAGTTTTTTTTGTTTTTATATGTATTATTTTGTCATTTATGTGACTCTCAGTGTTATTAAGATTTTAAATCTCCTCTAAATTACAGGAATGCAGTCAACTATGAATTCCCAGTAAGTCATAGGTAATTGTAGAAAATGAATAGTGATGTCGCGAACATAAATGGCGAACGCGAACTTCCGCAAACGTTTGCGAGCCGGCGAACCGGGCGAACCGACATAGACTTCAATGGGCAGGCGAATTTTAAAACCCACAGGGACTCTTTCTGGCCACAATAGTGATGGAAAAGTTGTTTCAAGGGGACTAACACCTGGACTGTGGCATGCCGGAGGGTGATCCATGGCAAAACTCCCATGGAAAATTACACAGTTGATGCAGAGTCTGGTTTTAATCCATAAAGGGCATAAATCACCTAACATTCCTAAATCACAATGGATATGGATTGACACCTGACATATGACATATTGACACCTTGACATATGGATTGACACCTGTCCTCAGAGACCCTGATACACACTGACACAGAGCAGAATAGGGACTGTTCCCCATACATAGGGTCACTTGGCAGATATGGATTGACACCTGTCCTCAGGGAACCTGATACACACTGACACAGAGCAAAATAGGGACTGTTCCCCCTATATAGGGTCACTTGGCAGATATGGATTGACACCTGTCCTCAGGGACCCTGATACACACTGACACAGAGCAGAATAGGGACTGTTCCCCCTACATAGGGTCACTTGGCAGATATGGATTGACACCTGTCCTCAGGGACCCTGATACACACTGACACAGAGCAGAACAGGGACTGTTCCTCCTACATAGGGTCACCATTTTTAGCCCAAGGCAGCTCATCTCATCAGGCCTTTTTTAGTCGAATGTATCGCCCACTGTCAGTCCCTTCGGGATCCATCCCTCATTCATCTTAATAAAGGTGAGGTAATGTAGACTTTTTTGACCTAGGCGACTTCTCTTCTCAGTGACAATACCTCCTGCTGCACTGAAGGTCCTTCCTGACAGGACACTTGAAGCGGGGCAGGCCAGAAGTTCTATCACAAATTGGGATAGCTCAGGCCACAGGTCAAGCCTGCACACCCAGTAGTGAAGGGGTTCATCGCTCCTCAGAGTGTCGATATCTGCAGTTAAGGCGAGGTAGTCTGCTACCTGTCGGTCGAGTCGTTCTCTGAGGGTGGATCCCGAAGGGCTGTGGCGATGCGTAGGACTTAAAAAGATCTGCATGTCCTCCATCAACAACACGTCTTTAAAGTGTCCTGTCCTTGCCGGCGTGGTCGTGGGAGGAGGAGGATTACTTTCACCTTTTCCCCTGTTAGATTCCCGTTGTGCTGTGACATCACCCTTATACGCTCATATATACAACTCAGCAAAGGAAGCAGCAGCGGGTACAACATCATCATCATCACACCGTACGTCCATGTGTGTAATGCTGCCTGACTGAGACATATCCCTGTTATCTACATCCTCTGGCAATAATGGTTGCGCATCACTCGTTTCTTCAAACGGATGTGTAAATAACTCCTCTGACAGATAAAGTGAAGCGGCTGTGGTGCTAGTGTTGGTGGCGGCAGGCGGGTGAGTGGTATCTTGAGAGGTGCCTGAAGCTAAGCTGGAGGAGGATGGTGCGTCAAGGTTCCGAGCGGTAGCTGTAGAAGATTGGGTGTCCTGTGTTAGCCAGTCAACTATGTCCTCAGAACTTTTCAAGTTCAGGGTACGTGGCCTCTGAAAATTGGGCATTATTCTAGGGCAAAAGGGAATCACAGCACCACGACCACGACGGCCCCTGCAGGGTGGCCTGCCTCTGCCTGTAATTTTTTTTTGGATTAGTGGTACTATGCGTGCAAGCTATTGTGAGACCAGATATGAGTGGCAATGTGCACTGGCAGAGGTTGGCAGAGTACACGCTGTAGGCCTGACACACCCGCTTGAAGACAAGTAACTGCTATTCAATCTATAACAGTGAAAAAAGTTTTTTGGTTTTAAATGCACTCTATTGTGACACCAGATATGAGTGGCAATGTGCACTTGCAGAGGTTGGCAGAGTACACGCTGTAGGCCTGACACACCCGCTTGAAGACAACTAACTGCTATTCAATCTATAACAGTGAAAAAAGTTTTTTGGTTTTAAATGCATGCTATTGTGACACCAGATATGAGTGGCAATGTGCACTGGTAGAGGTTGGGAGAGTACACGCTGTAGGCCTGACACACCCGCTTGAAGACAACTAACTGCTATTCAATCTATAACAGTGAAAAAAGTTTTTTGGTTTTAAATGCATGCTATTGTGACACCAGATATGAGTGGCAATGTGCACTGGCAGAGGTTGGGAGAGTACACGCTGTATGCCTGACACACAGACGCTTGCAGACAACTAACTGCTTATTAATCTATTACAGTGAAAAAAATGTTTTTGTTTTTAAATGCAAGCTATTGTGACACCAGATATGAGTGGTGGCACTGGGCAAGTGGGCACAGTATCCACTGTGAGCCTGACACACAGACGCTTGCAGACAACTAACTGCTATTCAATCTATTACAGTGAAAAAAAAAGCTTTTGGGTTTTTAAATGCACGCTATTGTGCCACCAGATATGAGTGGCACAGTGCACTGGCAGAGTACACGCTGTTAGCCTGACACACAGACGCTTGCAGACAACTAACTGCTAATTCATCTATTACAGTGAAATTATTTTTTTTTAAATGCAAGCTATTGTGACACCAGATATGAGTGGTGGCACTGGGCAAGTGGGCACAGTATCCACTGTGAGCCTGACACACAGATGCTTGCAGACAACTAACTGCTATTCAATCTATTACAGTGAAAAAAAAGTTTTGGGTTTTTTAAATGCACGCTATTGTGCCACCAGATATGAGTGGCACGGTGCACTGGCAGAGTACACGCTGTTGGCCTGACACACAGACGCTTGCAGACAACTAACTGCTAATTAATCTATTACAGTGAAATAAATTATTTTGTTTTTAAATGCAAGCTATTGTGACACCAGATATGAGTGGTGGCACTGGGCAAGTGGGCACAGTATCCACTGTGAGCCTGACACAGAAGCTGGCAAGCAGGCAGGCAACTGCAATTAGATTACACACAAAAAAAAGCAGACTGATGTTGTAGCCCTAAAAAGGGCTTTTTGGGGTGCTGTCCTTACAGCAGAGATCAGATGAGTCCTTCAGGACTGTAGTGGACACTGAATACACTAGCCTAGCTATACATTTCCCTATCAAATGAGCAGCAGCTACACTTTCCCTCCTCTATCTAAGAATGCAGCTTCAGAATGAATCTAAAATGGATGCTGTACATGAGGTGGGAGGGTCTGGAAGGGAGGGTCTGCTGCTGATTGGCTGGAATGTGTCTGCTGACTGTGAGGCACAGGATCAAAGTTTAGTCAATGATGACGCATAGGGGCGGATCGAACCGCGCATGTGTTCGCCCACCGTGGCGAACGCGAACACGCTATGTTCGCCAGGAACTATTCGCCAGCGAACTGTTCGGTACATCACTAAATATGAATAGTACACCGCTGTTCTAATGCTTGTATTCCCATGTTTAATTACTTCTCTGTGATACAATGATGATTATCTCTGCACTGCAAAATTTTAATCATGATAGAAAATGATATTGTGTACTATGAAGATTATTGGGAATATAACTAATATATTGTTTGTTGCTTAAAGCACTATATGCGTTAAATCTTGTTTGTTATACCATTTTATGCACCTTTCAGAAAAAATAAAACAAGCACAGGTCTCGATCTAAAGAGGAAATATTACCGTTTGGGGATTTTGCATAATTTACAGACTCCCATTATCATCGCTGGGTGTCTAGTGGCCAGGGGGTGTACAGGAAAAGGTGAATTTAACTTTCCTGAACCTATCCCATGCGGGTGATGCCATCCTCTTCTAGCCAGTCTTCTTAACACCAGGAGCTGACATCACTTCTGTACCCTTGTACATGTGCTAGAGTACAGCATTGAAGTCTATCGAGGATCACGCAAGACACCGGGACCCTCCCCAGATAGAGTCAATTTCCTGCAGCTGCCCCTGGTGACGGTTGGGGGATTGACTCCCAGTGATGCCCAGTGTCAAGAAGTATCAAACGTAGGAAAATACTATCTATTTCACTGAAATTCTAGTACAGTCAATATGAGTATTTTTTTTTAAAGATTGTATAGTTCTTTGTGACGGGGGACAGGGGGAAAGTGACACTTTAATAATTTGAGATAGGCTGTTCAAATGTCATATTTTTGGATACACTTTTACAATTATTTTAAATATTCAAAATATTTAAATATAAAGGCATCTATAATATTTAAAAAAATATATCAATATGTCAAAGTATGTTTTTAAAATATTAAATTATTAAAATATTAAGATATTATATAAAATCAAGGTCCCTAATACTCAAAAGTGAAAACAGTAGCAGAGTCATTACAACAAACTGTTATTATGTCATATAAAGGGCTGACTCCTACAGAGAGAGGGACAAATCCCAAACTGAAATGAAGAATGAGTGACTGTACATAAATGATAACCCTCTTAAAATGTTTATTATTTGGTACATGTGTAAACAATAAAATCCAGACAAGATAACATACAGGTAAAGTTGTCATGGCATAATTTGATTCTGGACAGACATAGCTGCCCATTTGCTATGTTATTCTCCAACTATTTGTATAGGGGGTCATACTGACGCCAACATGCTTTTTTCCCCCACTCTTATTGTGGCACCTGGCTACCAAGAGCTGGCTAGGTGCCACAGAGAAGTTTTTAACTATTTGCTTGCAGACTGGTGGCTTTGCCAGTGTGCAAATAGTATGTATTTCAGTAAATTCACTTGCTAAATAGAAAGTGAATTTATTTACCAGATTTGTCTGTCTACAGGCAATATCTAGTTGAAATCCAGTATACATTTGTTGTTTGGTAAATATAGGATATATATATATATATATATATTGTCATTCTTTGTTTTATTGAGGCAATGAAATATACGGTACAGAAATGTCATAATTTTTTGAATAAAAGTAAAGAAATACAACAGGCTAAACAGACTAAGCTTAACATCAAATGGGATCAAAATTTTTGCCATCTAAATTTTTGCCATGCATGGCACCCAATACTAGGAGTATGCCGGGCGAGTATTAGGTAGCAGGTTAAGCAAACCCCTTTGAGCATTCATAAAACAAGACTAGTTGTCAATTGGGAACCATACAAGGATGTAAGAGTATACGTCTAGCAGGTTAAAGGACCACTCTAGTGCCAGGAAAGCATACTCGTTTTCCTGGCACTAGAGTGCCCTGAGGGTGCCCCCACCCTCAGGGACCCCCTCCCGTCCGGCTCTGGAAAGGGGAAAGGGGTTAAATCTTACCTTTTTCCAGCGCTGGGCGGAGAGATCTCCTCCTGCTCTCCTCCTTCGATCCTCCTCTTCTCCTCCCCGTCGGCTGAATGCGCATGCGCGGCAAGAGCTGCGCGCGCATTCAGCCGGTCACATAGGAAAGCATTCATAATGCTTTCCTATGGACGCTGGCGTACTCTCACTGTGAAAATCACAGTGAGAAGCACGCAAGCGCCTCTAGCGGCTGTCAATGAGACAGCCACTAGAGGACATAGGGGGAAGGCTTAACCCATTCATAAACATAGCAGTTTCTCTGAAACTGCTATGTTTATGAAAAAATGGGTTAACCCTAGAAGGACCTGGCACCCAGACCACCTCATTAAGCTGAAGTGGTCTGGGTGCCTAGAGTGGTCCTTTAAGTAGTCAAACATGAATAAAAAATACATATTGTTAGTATAAGGTATATTATGATTATCTAACGTTTGCTGTAAAGGTGAATTTCCCCGGCTGTGTAATAACGTGTGGTAGAGAAGGAACAAAAGCAATTACAACTAGAAAAGCTACAATTTCTGGGTAAATTGTGTGAAGTGTTCTTGCCTCCATCAGTAGTCTACAACTGGAGTGGGCGGAGTAACTGTTATTATTTATTTATATAGCACATTTAATTGCAACGTTGTTGCCCAAAGTGCTTCACAGTTACATTAAAACATACAGTTATAAAAACATTAGCAGGTGCAAATGGCCCTGTCTATGACATCACTTGCTGCTGCAGCCTTGCACAGCCTTGTCGGTTGCTCGACATTTTGAGTTGTTTCATAATAGTGACCCGGCATCTATTAAAGTGATGGGAATAGAGTTTATACCTCCCACTAGGGATTTTGCTATTAGGAAAAGACACCTGATCAGGGCTGAGTCCTTATGGATTTTTAGGTTAGACTCCCTCACACCCAATGGCCTAAACGAGGAGATAGAACTTTTTTAGTTTGAGGTCCCTTTTCTATATCTAGTTGGTTCATTGAGGAAAATTATATAGCTATATTATTGAGATGTAACAATAATATAGGGGGCATCTGCACTGCATTCTCTTTGTATGGAGATGTTTTGGTTTTTTTCCCCTGACCTAGATTTTTGCTGTCTAATAGAATTTATTATAAATTTCTTTTATATTATGTGTATAGTTTTAATGGAGCTTTATATGTTAATATTAAATCAGATTGTGTGGAAATAATTCGCTAAAAAAAAAATAAAATTTTTTTTTTGTTTATATGCTAATGTTAAATCAGATTGTGTGGAACTAATTTGTTAAACTGTTTACCTGTGTGTTAAACTGTCAGTTTAGTGTATGTATCATTAGCACCTGTTCTATGTTTAACAGGTTTCACTGATGTAGCTTGATTACTGATAATTATCCACTCCGGGGTTCACCTGCTGGTTTTATCTTGAGCAGGTATTTAAACCCTGGGTGGTGATCTAGGCACAAGTACTGATCTTGATAAAGTCCCACAGTTTGGGACGAAACGCGTTGATCTGTGGGCTGCTGGCTGTTCCTTTCTTTCCATTTCCCCTGGGTTTGACGTCCTGTCTTCATCTTTGGCTGAATACCGCGGTCTTTTTTGAAAATACCGACCGCGGTTTCTATCTGCTGGTTGCTGTCTGGGCGGTTGCTGTACCACTCTGCACCTACTTTGTCCATCTTCACGGCTTCACCTCCACTGTGGTCTTTTTTGAAGATCCCGACCGCAGTGTGAGAGAGTTGGAGTTCCCATAACGAGGGTTTATCTGGTTGCTCTTTGATCCGCCCAACATCACCTTTATTCTGCCTACCCAGGGAGGACTTCCGGACAATTACTGTTTTTTTTCATTTTATTTTATTTCACTTAGTATTATTGTTTCTTGTCTCTTGTCTTTTATTTTTATATATCTCATTTATTCATCTTCTGGTTATATCTACCTCAGGTGGGGGCCCACACCGAGGACAGATATATATTTTTTCCATTTATTATTACTATTGTGTTTATTGGTATATAATTTTTTTGCTTTTTTTTTTTTTTTTTTTTTGTATCCACCCTACCTTCACTTAGTGATCGGACCTCTATATATATATTCTTTATATTGAGGTTATTCCATCTTTTTGGCCATTCAGTGCAGTTAGTTTGTGGATACATTTGGTGTCATTTAATTTATTTATTTTTTTTTTTTTGTTATTCTGTTTTATGAGATTTTTGTATTTAATTGTCCGGTTAAGGTATAACAGTGGTGATCGGAATTAGTCCTTTGCTGATTTATTTTTTACTTAATTAATAAATTATTTTTGATAATTTTTATACTATTTATCTAGTTTTATAATCTTAAGCGCACACACCCTATTTTCCATTTCTGAGTATATAACTCATCAAGTCGCTAGAGTGGGTGTGTAGCTGCTACTCTTCTTTTTTATTCATTTACTGATTTATTTGTGGTGTTATCACTGCATGTACCGTTTTCTATAAGTTTTTTTTTGTTCTTTAATAGCGCAGTTGGTGTGGTACCTATTTAGACAGCTTTTAATTGGTGTTTTATTTTAATTAACTATTATGAGCCTGAATAGCATTAATGACAGATTTGAGAGGAGAAAAACCTTTACCCTAGAAAATGATCATGTTTCTGGTGTTACTGGTTGTTCAGATGAGGCTGATATACGCAAATTATTTTATGATTTGGAGAAAAATTTGAAGAATGAAATGAAAGATTGGTGGGACAGTGTCCTTCTAAATAAGTACAGTGGAACCTCGGTTAACGAACGCCTCGGTTAACGGAAAATTCGGTTTACGAATGAAAATTCGTAAAAAAAATTGCCTCGGTTTACGAATTTTTTTCGCAATACGAAACAAGTGTCCCGGTTTATAGCTCCGCCCCCTGCATACTGAAGTGTGGGTAGCACGTGAGTGTGTAGTGTGGAGGTGTTGGAGAGGTTTTGGAGCCATTTGCAGCAAGTTGTTGAGCCTTTTGGAGCCATTTGCAGCAAGTTGTTGAGCCTTTTGGAGCCATTTGCAGCAAGTTGTTGAGCCTTTTGGAGCCATTTGCAGCAAGTTGTTGAGCCTTTTGGAGCCATTTGCAGCAAGTTGTGGAGCCTTTTGGAGCCATTTGCAGCAAGTTGTGGAGCCTTTTTGGTGCATCTAAAGAAGTGGAAAGGTAGGGAGCTGAGCTTGGTTGTTTGCATGCCTTTTACTGTGTGTTCTGCATTCTGGGGGTGATTTCCATGCCAGCTCATGTGCTGTGCATGCCTGTTACTGTGTGTTTTGCATTGTGGGGTTGCTTTTCATGCCAGCTCATGTGCTGTGCATGCCTGTTACAACTGTACTGTGTGTTTTGCAATGTGGGGTTGTTTTCCATGCCATCTCATGTGCTGTGCATGCCTGTTACAACTGTACTGTGTGTTTTGCAATGTGGGGTTGTTTTCCATGCCATCTCATGTGCTGTGCATGCCTGTTACAGCTCATGTGCTGTGCATGGCTTTTACTGTGGTTTCCATGCCAGCTCATGTGCTGTGCATGCCTGTTACAGCTCATGTGCTGTGCATGCCTGTTACAGCTCATGTGCTGTGCATGCCTGTTACAGCTCATGTGCTGTGCATGCCTGTTACAGCTCATGTGCTGTGCATGCCTGTTACAGCTCATGTGCTGTGCATGCCTGTTACAGCTCATGTGCTGTGCATGCCTGTTACAGCTCATGTGCTGTGCATGCCTTTTACTGTGTGTTTTGCATTGTGGGGTTGTTTTCCATGCCAGCTCATATGGGTGTAAAGCATCTTTCATTTTTTTTTTTTGCATACATAGGGACGGTGGTGTCATGGCACCCAAGAAAGCAGTGGAAGCTGGGAAGAGGAAGAAGGTGATGATTCTGCTTGAGGACAAGAAGGAAATCATCAGGAAGCATGAAGGAGGAATGCGATTGACCGACCTTGCCAAAGAGTATGGAAGGAGTGCATCCACAATCGGTACAATCCTAAAAATGAAAGAGAAGATTACTGGGAGAGATGCAGCCAAGGGAGTCACCAGGGTCTCCAAGCAACGCCCACCTGTTCTGGACGAGGTCGAGAAGTTGCTCCTGCTCTGGATTGAACAGAAGCAGCGTGCAGGGGACTCAGTGACCAAGGCGATCATCTGCGAAAAAGCCAAGGCCTTGCACGCTGACCTCCTCAAACAACAGCCAGGAACGTCAGCAGATGCAGAAGGCTTCAAGGCCAGCAGGGGGTGGTTCGAAAGGTTCAAGAACAGATCTGGCATCCACAGTGTGGTCAGGCATGGAGAGGCTGCAAGTTCTGATGTTGCTGCAGCTGAAGAATTTGCTACGGAGTTCCTGGAGGTCATAGTTTCAGAGGGCTACCTTCCTCAGCAGGTCTTCAACTGCGACGAGACTGGACTCTTCTGGAAGAGGATGCCAAAGCGTACCTTCATCACAGAAGAGGAGACCTCATTGCCTGGCCACAAGCCGATGAAGGACCGTCTTACCCTCCTGTTCTGCGCCAACGCCAGTGGGGACCTTAAGATCAAGCCTCTGCTTGTCTACCATTCAGAGAACCCACGGGCCTTCAAGAAACACAAGGTGAACAAGGAGCAGTTGAGCGTTTTGTGGCAGTCTAACGCAAAGGCTTGGGTCACACGCCTCTTGTTTGTGAAGTGGGTCAATGCGGTTTTTGGTCCTGCTGTGAAGAAGTACCTTCTGGACAATAACCTGCCACTCAAGGCCATGCTGCTCATGGACAATGCTCCTGCCCATCCTCCAGGCCTCGAGGAAGACTTGCTGGAGGACTTTAATTTCATCAAGGTCATGTTCCTTCCGCCTAACACCACCCCACTACTCCAGCCAATGGACCAGCAGGTCATCTCCAATTTTAAAAAACTCTACACAAGGGAGCTTTTCCGGCGATGCTTTGAGATGACAGATCGCTCAAGCCTCACCCTCCATGAATTTTGGAGAGAGCATTTTGACATTGTGAGCTGTCTGCAGATTATCACCATTGCCTGGGCCGGGGTCAGCCAGACAAACCTAAATTCTGCTTGGCGCAACCTTTGGCCAGACTGTGTTGTAAAACCTGCCTCCAGTGCTTCTGCACCTGCACCAGAGTCAACAGTCTTGGAGGAAATTGTTTCCTTGGGGAGGACCATGGGCCTGGAGGTGACTGAGGAGGATGTCTACGAGCTGGTGGAGGAACACAACCGTGACCTAACCACCGAGGAGCTGGTGGAATTGCAGAAGGAGTCGATGGAGGAGCAGATCGCATTTGAGGAGGAGGAGGAAATGAGTGAGGAACAGCTCTCTTCCACGGAACTCAAGGAGGCATGCCAAATGTGGGTAAACCTACAGACTTTTGTACAGCAGCACCACCCAGATAAGGCTCTAGCCCACAGACTTGTGAGCAGTTTTGACACAGACATCATGTCCCCTTTCCGAGGGATGCTTAAAAGGCGCCAGAGGCAGCAGACAATGGAAAGGTTCCTACAAAAACAGCCTAGACATGAAGAAGAACCGGCTTGTGTTAGTGCTGCCCAATTGCCCTCGTCCTCCTCATCTTCCAAACAGTGTTGAAATTGTTTTGCTATTTTCCATGTTTTCCCTGTTGACGTGTGATTTATGTACAGTTAAAGTGTACTGTACCATGTTATCAAAACTTTGCCATGTTTTAAAAGTTGATGTGTGATGTTTTAAAACATAAAGTTGGATGTTTGAAATGTTATTTCTTGATTAACCATGTCCCTGTACAGTATTTATGCCTTTAAAGTGCACTTTATAAAGAGTTTTGAACAGATAAAATACTTTATTTGACTTTTTTTCTCACCTCCGGAACGCATTAATTGGTTTTCAATGCATTCCTATGGGAAACCGTGTTTCGGTTTACGAATTTTTCGCAATACGAAACGTCCCGGAGAACGAATTAAATTCGTAAACCGAGGTCCCACTGTATATAGAAAACAAGTTCATCCCTAGAGGATTGAGGTTTGATAAAAAACCGTTCTTTGAAGATAACATTTTATTGGAACAAGAATGGCTGGGAGCACTTGACTCTTGCTCCTTGATATTAATGAATATCCTGGTTAAATATAGGGAATCAAGATTGGTGATTACAGAGAAGAAGATTGATGATCTTCAAAAACAAATTGGCTCTACCCAGAACACGGCTGAGATCTCTAAACTGGATGATGTTATCAATCAACGCCTGATTAAATTTGAGAAGGATATAATGCTCCAGAAAAATAAGAAATTTTTAAGGGATAAAAAGGACTATCAGACAGGACAGGTGAGGAGTTGGCAGCGTAAGAAAAGACTCAGGCAATCATTTGGTGACAGGAGGCGTGCGATCTTTAACACCACTGATAGCACCCCGCCAGGTCCCAAAATGGCATTTAATAAACGGTCAGGGGTCAAACAGAAAACCTATGCAGAAGTAGCGAGGAGCAACTCGTGGAGGGAGCACCCCTTACAGCCTGTGTATAGGAAGAGGGCTAATGATGGGAGATTTTATAGCTCTCCACGACCAAATAAGCATACTAAACAGACTAGGTCTGATAACCCTAATTTTATTCCTGTAACTGATGGTTCCCGTTTCACATCTAGGAACCAAGTGACGTCTGAGGCAAGGTTCCCACCTACACAAGAGTTGGGTGCCAGACCTAAGACGTCCCTTAATAGGATGAACAGGGGTAACTCGGAACAAGAGGATTTTTTAGAGATAGCTCCAGCTGGGGCAGCAAAGACCTTTCCATTATTCAAGGCTGCTCTTTCCAAAAAAAGGGGTGCAGTACTAGAGGAAGCAGAGGATGTGGTAGACAGCCCGTCCAAAGTGAGGTGCCTGTAATCAAAGGCATTTTTAATCTATCCTCGCACACCCTTAACCCCGGGGAGATGTCTCTCCTGAATAAAGGGTTGAAATTTTCACCTGATAGACTACCTAAGATATTCGAACTTTTTAAAGATCTTAATTATTTTGTGAGGAAGCTCACGATTCTGAGGTCATTTAATATTAAGCAAACTGTGGGTACCACAGAATGTCCAAGGATGTTCCATAATCCACAAGATAAAATTGTTTTCCATAACCTTTTTTCTCTATTGGAGGAGCAGGATTTGCCATCACTGGAGATGGATGTTATGCGTATCGTTGAAGCTAACATCTCATCGGGGTTGAAGGCCCCCTCTACTTTCTATCCACAGGCTGATAAGGGACAGTTTATTCAATTGTTTTATGATTTGGTCTTGAAGGAGTTTAAGGATTTATGTTTGCGCTGTGGCGCTATTAACAAAACGAAAAATAGTTCTAATAATCTTAACCAGCAGGAGCTATTAGCCATTAAGAGTCTTAAGAATAACCCTGATCTTATTATCAAAGGGGCGGATAAGGGAGGTGGAATTGTTTTGTTAAATAGGAATGATTACATTGAGGAAGCTATGAATATTTTGGGTAACAGAGAATATTATCGGGTTTTAAAGAATGACCCTACGAAGCAATATGAAAAGGAGTTGAGAGTCCTTATAGAATTAGCTTTCTCTAGTGGATGTATAGATAAGAAGGAAAAGGGTTTCTTTTTGGCCGCACAGTGTAACATACCCATTTTTTACCATCTGCCCAAGGTCCATAAATCCCTCACTCGACCGCCAGGTCGTCCCATCATTTCTGGTATAGGTTCCCTTATAGCTCCCATTTCTAAATGGGTTGATTTCCACCTTCAGAGGTATGTTCCCCATCTACCTTCCTTTATTAAGGATACAGGTCATGTCCTGTCCCTTATGGAAGAGGTTGAGTGGCAAGATTATTATTGTTGGGCCACCATTGATGTAGTTTCACTCTACACTAATATTGATCATGCTCTTGGCCTCAGAGCTATTTCATATTATCTCTCATCTGATCCTCTATTACCGGAATTACAGGCTGATTTTATTTTGAAATTCACAGAATTTATCTTAAAGCATAATTATTTTGAATTTGATGAAGTTTTTTATCTACAAACCAAGGGGACTGCGATGGGGGCGAGTTTCGCCCCATCCTATGCCAATTTGTTCATGGGCCTCTGGGAGAGCACCATGATTTTGGAAAATTCGCATTGGAGGGGGCGACTCGCCTTCTATCGCAGGTTCATTGACGACATCCTTATCATTTGGAGGGGGGGTTGGGAAGAATTAGAAGATTTTATCTCCTACCTAAATGATAATTTATGGGGACTTACCTTTACTTACCATAGACATTTGTCCACCATTGATTTTCTTGATCTCACCCTGACTGGTTTTCAGGGGAGAGTCCTAACTAGGACCTTCCAAAAGAGTGTTGACGTTAATGGATATCTCCATGCTGATAGTGGCCACCATCCCACTTGGATCCAAAATATCCCTTCTGGCCAATTCTATAGGTTAAGGCGCAATTGTTCCTCCCTTATGGACTATGAGAGAGAGTCACTCGTTTTATGTCGTCGCTTCATAGAAAAAGCGTATCCGGCTGAGCAGATCAGACGGGCTTATTTGAGGGCAGGGGCACTAAATAGAGAGGACCTTGTCCCTCCGTTAGGCCGTTTAAAGAATAGGGATGGGCCACTTGATCAAGAGTCACACTTGATTAGGGTGTCACACAGTAACAATCACGAACTTATCCTTAACCTTTTGGATGAATATAACTGTCCACAAAAGAGGAGAGCTAAATACAATATCAGTACTAAGGATGTGGGGGTGGGGATTTCTCCTGTCTTTACTACGGTTTTCAACAAATGTTATGATGATATTATTAGTGTCGTTTATAAATACTGGCCTATCCTTAGAAAGGACCCTTTACTTTGTTTTAGTATTCCAGAACTCCCGAAGATTACCTTTAGGAGAGCCCCAAACCTGAAAAATATATTAGCCCCCTCTAAACTAAGGGACAATGTGGAGGGGCCAGCTACTAGTAAGAATGGTGTCAACAATTTACGTTGCGGGCGGAGCAGATGCCTGACCTGTGGGTTTATTTGTCATAATACGTCCACCTTTAAATCATATAGGGGAGAAGAAACTTTTGTGGTTAACCATAGGATTACATGTAGTACCCCCTTTGTTGTATACCTTTTGATTTGTCCGTGTAATCAGCATTATGTGGGACAGACAACCAGACCCCTGAAATCTAGATTTAGAGAGCATAGACTGGCTATATTGAACAAAGATAGGAGATCTTCGGTTGCTCGACATTTTGAGTTGTTTCATAATAGTGACCCGGCATCTATTAAAGTGATGGGAATAGAGTTTATACCTCCCACTAGGGATTTTGCTATTAGGAAAAGACACCTGATCAGGGCTGAGTCCTTATGGATTTTTAGGTTAGACTCCCTCACACCCAATGGCCTAAACGAGGAGATAGAACTTTTTTAGTTTGAGGTCCCTTTTCTATATCTAGTTGGTTCATTGAGGAAAATTATATAGCTATATTATTGAGATGTAACAATAATATAGGGGGCATCTGCACTGCATTCTCTTTGTATGGAGATGTTTTGGTTTTTTTCCCCTGACCTAGATTTTTGCTGTCTAATAGAATTTATTATAAATTTCTTTTATATTATGTGTATAGTTTTAATGGAGCTTTATATGTTAATATTAAATCAGATTGTGTGGAAATAATTCGCTAAAAAAAATTTTTGTTTATATGCTAATGTTAAATCAGATTGTGTGGAACTAATTTGTTAAACTGTTTACCTGTGTGTTAAACTGTCAGTTTAGTGTATGTATCATTAGCACCTGTTCTATGTTTAACAGGTTTCACTGATGTAGCTTGATTACTGATAATTATCCACTCCGGGGTTCACCTGCTGGTTTTATCTTGAGCAGGTATTTAAACCCTGGGTGGTGATCTAGGCACAAGTACTGATCTTGATAAAGTCCCACAGTTTGGGACGAAACGCGTTGATCTGTGGGCTGCTGGCTGTTCCTTTCTTTCCATTTCCCCTGGGTTTGACGTCCTGTCTTCATCTTTGGCTGAATACCGCGGTCTTTTTTGAAAATACCGACCGCGGTTTCTATCTGCTGGTTGCTGTCTGGGCGGTTGCTGTACCACTCTGCACCTACTTTGTCCATCTTCACGGCTTCACCTCCACTGTGGTCTTTTTTGAAGATCCCGACCGCAGTGTGAGAGAGTTGGAGTTCCCATAACGAGGGTTTATCTGGTTGCTCTTTGATCCGCCCAACATCACCTTTATTCTGCCTACCCAGGGAGGACTTCCGGACAATTACTGTTTTTTTTCATTTTATTTTATTTCACTTAGTATTATTGTTTCTTGTCTCTTGTCTTTTATTTTTATATATCTCATTTATTCATCTTCTGGTTATATCTACCTCAGGTGGGGGCCCACACCGAGGACAGATATATATTTTTTCCCATTTATTATTACTATTGTGTTTATTGGTATATAATTTTTTTGCTTTTTTTTTTTTTTTTTTTTTTTTTTTTGTATCCACCCTACCTTCACTTAGTGATCGGACCTCTATATATATATTCTTTATATTGAGGTTATTCCATCTTTTTGGCCATTCAGTGCAGTTAGTTTGTGGATACATTTGGTGTCATTTAATTTATTTATTTTTTTTTTTTTGTTATTCTGTTTTATGAGATTTTTGTATTTAATTGTCCGGTTAAGGTATAACAGTGGTGATCGGAATTAGTCCTTTGCTGATTTATTTTTTACTTAATTAATAAATTATTTTTGATAATTTTTATACTATTTATCTAGTTTTATAATCTTAAGCGCACACACCCTATTTTCCATTTCTGAGTATATAACTCATCAAGTCGCTAGAGTGGGTGTGTAGCTGCTACTCTTCTTTTTTATTCATTTACTGATTTATTTGTGGTGTTATCACTGCATGTACCGTTTTCTATAAATGAAATATACGGTACAGAAATGTCATCATTTTTTGAATAAAAGTAAAGAAATACAACAGGCTAAACAGACTAAGCTTAACATCAAATGGGATCAAAATTTTTGCCATCTAAATTTTTGCCATGCATGGCACCCAATACTAGGAGTATGCCGGGCGAGTATTAGGTAGCAGGTTAAGCAAACCCCTTTGAGCATTCATAAAACAAGACTAGTTGTCAATTGGGAACCATACAAGGATGTAAGAGTATACGTCTAGCAGGTTAAAGGACCACTCTAGTGCCAGGAAAGCATACTCGTTTTCCTGGCACTAGAGTGCCCTGAGGGTGCCCCCACCCTCAGGGACCCCCTCCCGTCCGGCTCTGGAAAGGGGAAAGGGGTTAAATCTTACCTTTTTCCAGCGCTGGGCGGAGAGATCTCCTCCTGCTCTCCTCCTTCGATCCTCCTCTTCTCCTCCCCGTCGGCTGAATGCGCATGCGCGGCAAGAGCTGCGCGCGCATTCAGCCGGTCACATAGGAAAGCATTCATAATGCTTTCCTATGGACGCTGGCGTACTCTCACTGTGAAAATCACAGTGAGAAGCACGCAAGCGCCTCTAGCGGCTGTCAATGAGACAGCCACTAGAGGACATAGGGGGAAGGCTTAACCCATTCATAAACATAGCAGTTTCTCTGAAACTGCTATGTTTATGAAAAAATGGGTTAACCCTAGAAGGACCTGGCACCCAGACCACCTCATTAAGCTGAAGTGGTCCTTTAAGTAGTCAAACATGAATAAAAAATACATATTGTTAGTATAAGGTATATTATGATTATCTAACGTTTGCTGTAAAGGTGAATTTCCCCGGCTGTGTAATAACGTGTGGTAGAGAAGGAACAAAAGCAATTACAACTAGAAAAGCTACAATTTCTGGGTAAATTGTGTGAAGTGTTCTTGCCTCCATCAGTAGTCTACAACTGGAGTGGGCGGAGTAACTGTTATTATTTATTTATATAGCACATTTAATTGCAACGTTGTTGCCCAAAGTGCTTCACAGTTACATTAAAACATACAGTTATAAAAACATTAGCAGGTGCAAATGGCCCTGTCTATGACATCACTTGCTGCTGCAGCCTTGCACAGGTCAGAGTATTTTTGCGGTTGCCATCTTCAAACGGTCGTATTTTAAAAACTATAAATCCTACAGTGAAGAGCGTTATATTGTGAGAATCACAAGACCCAGACCTACATTTTGATGTATAGTATGTCTCTAAGATATTAACAATGAAGGCACAGTCGCAGTTTAGAAATTGCCCTTCAAATATGAGCTTTGCAGAGTGGAGTTTCAATGAATGTCAATGGACTGCGTGAGTTGCAAACAAATGGTCATATTGTGAAAACTATAAGGACTATGGCTTAGCTGTGGACATTTTTAGTGGCAGCAGGGATAGCTGAACGTTTTGATATAAGATTTGTGTAGGTGGGCTTGAAAATGAGGGAGGGGTGGCAGTTTAGAAATCATGTCCTGATTTTTCAGCTTTTGCCAGCTCCCACTCTAGCTTTGCCATTCATTCCTATGGGCCAAATTTCGCCACAAGAACGACGATATTCCGAGAACCATTCGCCGAAACGTTCCACAAAGTAATAGCAATCCGATCGGGAACAATCTGCACGTTTTGGTATATTTTTGTCTATGTAGTGTAAAAACTGTGGGAGGAGTTAGGGTGGCAAATTTGGCTATAATAATATATATGTGAGATAACATTAAGTGGTCTTGCTATGCAAGAACACAACTAGAAAAGCTACAATTTCTGGGGAAATTGTGTGAAGTGTTCTTGCCTCCACCAGTAGTCTGCAACTGGAGTGGGCGGAGTAACTGTTATTATTTATATAGCACATTTAATTGCAACGTTGTTGCACAGTTACATTAAAACATACATTTATAAAAACATTAGCAGGTGTACAAAAGGCCCTGTCTATGACATCACTTGCTGCTGCAGCCTGGCACAGGTCAGAGTATTTTGGCAGTTGCCATCTTCAAACGGTCGTATTTTAAAAACTGTAAATCCTACAGTGAAGCGGTTTATATTGTGAGAATCACAAGACCCAGACCTACATTTTGATGCATAGTATGTCTCTGCAATATTAACAATGAAGGCACAGTCGCAGTTTAGAAATTGCCCTTCAAATGTGAGCTTTGCAGAGTAAAGTTTCAATGAATGTCAATGGACTGCGTGAGTTGCAAACAAATGGTCATATTGTGAAAACTATAAGGACTATGGCTTAGCTGTGGACATTTTTAGTAGCAGCAGGGATAGCTGAACGTTTTGATATAAGATTTGTGTAGGTGGGCCTGAAAATGAGGGAGTGGTGGCAGTTTAGAAATCATGTCCTGATTTTTCAGCTTTTGCCAGCTCCCACTCTAGCTTTGCTATTCATTCCTATGGGACAAATTTCGCCACAAGAACGACGATATTCCGAGAACCATTCGGCGAAACGTTCCACAAAGTAATAGCAATCCGATCGGGAACAATCTGCACGTTTTGGTATATTTTTGTCTATGTAGTGTAAAAACTGTGGGAGGAGTTAGGGTGGCAAATTTGGCTATAATAATAATAATAAGAACTAGAAAAGCTACAATTTCTGGGGAAATTGTGAAGTGTTCTTGCCTCCACCAGTAGTATACAACTGGAGTGGGCGGAGTAACTGTTATTTATTCATATAGCACATTTAATTGCAACGTTGTCGCACAGTTACATTAAAACATACAGTTATAAAAACATTAGCAGGTGCAAATGGCTTTGTCTATGACATCACTTGCTGCTGCAGCCTTGCACAGGTCAGAGTATTTTTGCGGTTGCCATCTTCAAACGGTCGTATTTTAAAAACTATAAATCCTACAGTGAAGAGCTTTATATTGTGAGAATCACAAGACCCAGACCTACATTTTGATGTATAGTATGTCTCTGAGATATTAACAAGGAAGGCACAGTCGCAGTTTAGAAATTGCCCTTCAAATGTGAGCTTTGCAGAGTGGCGTTTCAATGAATGTCAATGGACTGCGTGAGTTGCAAACAAATGGTCATATTGCGAAAACAATCAGGACTATGGCTTAGCCGTGGACATTTTTAGTGGCAGCAGGGATAGCTGAACGTTTTGATATAAGATTTGTGTAGGTGGGCTTGAAAATGAGGGAGTAGTGGCAGTTTAGAAATCATGTCCTGATTTTTCAGCTTTTGCCAGCTCCCACTCTAGCTTTGCCATTCATTCCTATGGGACAAATTTCGCCACAAGAACGACGATATTCCGAGAACCATTCAGCGAAATGTTCCACAAAGTAATAGCAACGCGATCGGGAACAATCTGCACGTTTTGGTAAATTTTTGTCTATGTAGTGTAAAAACTGTGGGAGGAGTTAGGGTGGCAAATTTGGCTATAATAATAATAATAATAACTAGAAAAGCTACAATTTCTGGGGAAATTGTGAAGTGTTCTTGCCTCCACCAGTAGTATACAACTGGAGTGGGCGGAGTAACTGTTATTTATTTATATAGCACATTTAATTGCAACGTTGTTGCACAGTTACATTAAAACATACAGTTATAAAAACATTAGCAGGTGCAAATGGCCCTGTCTATGACATCACTTGCTGCTGCAGCCTTGCACAGGTCAGAGTATTTTTGCGGTTGCCATCTTCAAACGGTCGTATTTTGAAAACTATAAATCCTACAGTGAAGAGCTTTATATTGTGAGAATCACAAGACCCAGACCTACATTTTGATGTATAGTATGTCTCTGAGATATTAACAATGAAGGCACAGTCGCAGTTTAGAAATTGCCCTTCAAATGTGAGCTTTGCAGAGTGGAGTTTCAATGAATGTCAATGGACTGCGTGAGTTGCAAACAAATGGTCATATTGTGAAAACTATAAGGAATACGACTTAGCTGTGGACATTTTTAGTGGCAGCAGGGATAGCTGAACGTTTTGATATAAGATTTGTGTATGTGGGCCTGAAAATGAGGGAGTGGTGGCAGTTTAGAAATCATGTCCTGATTTTTCAGCTTTTGCCAGCTCCCACTCTAGCTTTGCCATTCATTCCTATGGGACAAATTTTGCCACAAGAACGACGATATTCCGTGAACCATTCGGCGAAATGTTCTACAAAGTAATAGCAATCCGATCGGGAACAATCTGCACGTTTTGGTAAATTTTCGGCTATGTAGTGTAAAAACTGTGGGAGGAGTTAGGGTGGCAAATTTGGCTATAATAAGAATAATAATAATAACTAGAAAAGCTACAATTTCTGGGGAAATTGTGAAGTGTTCTTGCCTCCACCAGTAGTCTACAACTGGAGTGGGCGCAGTAACTGTTATTATTTATATAGCACATTTAATTGCAACGTTGTTGCACAGTTACATTAAAACATACATTTATGGGGGGGCGGGCCTGACAGCCAAGATGGCTAGACGTGTTTGTTACAAGCTCCTGCTAAACTAACCTAAACCATCTGTAAAACTGAGGCAAACCTGGAGAAAACCGACCCTAGGCAGCCAGAGGATCACCCTAAACACCCTCGACTACTCCCTAAGCTTGAACCTGGGTGACCCGATGGCAACACACAGCGTTACAGCTTGCGGCCTACTACGGTCGACGACCTGGGTGTTGGGGGAGGCGGCCATGCTCCTGACCCCGGGCTCCAAGCAGCCACAGGAATCTGCACAGCCCTGTTCCCCCGCCCTTGGACCGGCGGGGGATATCCCGGTCCCTACAGAGTGCAACCCTGGAACCGCATGGCCTCCAAAGATGGCGGATGTCAAGCTCCCCTCACGAGCACATACAAACCCAAGGAGTGATCGGGGGATTGAGCCCATCGAGGCATCCTTTGAAAAATTCTGGCAAGCATTCTGGCTCCGCCTGAAACTCCGGGCACACCGGCTACCCACTCATGCGAAACCCGAACAACCGACGGCAAAGACAGCTGCGGCACTGCCATACAGGCGCAAGGCCTGCACCACGCGGAAGCCAGCCCGACGCCCTCAAGCCCAGAGAAGCCCCCGGCTAACCGGAGCCCGACCCCACCGACACTCAGGAACACCTCTCCGAGTGCCAAAGCCCAACCCAGCCTCACAGCAAAAGCGGGAGTCTCCCCAGCCACACTTCTCTCGAAGACTGGACCCAGCTGGAAACCGGGAGCGATCGGTGCCACAGCTCAAGAGGGGTCATCCACACTCCCATGCCTCACACCCGCGACAGAACTTACCTCTAGGGGCACCATGGAAGCCTCATGACCAAGCTCACACGAAGCTCCACACTCAGACCAACGACGCCCCCGGGCAGGTCACCCTCAAGATGGACAGGTCTGTACACCCGGTGGGCATAGGCTGAGGGGGATGAGTTTAAACGGCATGTAGTGCAAGGCCCCAGCTTACATGCCTGGCACCCTCAGGGACATTATTACTGCTGACGACGACCTACAGCCCAGATACCTACCTGGCCACATGTGCCCCTGCTGAACTGTGACCAACATACCATACCTTGTGTTGCGCCTACCTGCTAGTAGATACACTTGATTATTATTATTTGATTTTGCTTTGATTAGACCTCTCACATTTAAGCTAAGAGCGCTAGGTAACAGATGTATAACGCATTGCTTAGCTCATACCTTTAACTCTTTGTACTCTAAGTGTAACCCAGCATTGTAGTATAGCTATTCAGGAAAGGTCAGGTTGTTTCCCATTATAAGCATGATACTCCGCATAACTCACAGTTAACAGATTGTGCACCTTTAGAATGTTTCTGCAGTTTGACATAACATAATTTAACTACCAAGCTATGAACCAACGATAACACAAATTACTCTTACAATAGTTGATGCCTGTTTACTAACCTTCAAAAAAATGTGCACGTTATACCAATGTCCTAAAAATGTCTGTATGCTTTGTAAACTCTCTGGCTTGTTACCTGCTTTTGGGGCGGAACAAGCATGTATGTAACACTATGCACAATAAAAATAAAGAATTTAATAAGAAAAAAAAAAAAGTCCCATTATGGGACTGAAATGTTGATTTCACCTTACGTTAAAATCTGTGCTATGCTGTTGAAATAAAATCATCTGAATACAAAAAAAAAAAAAAACATACATTTATTAAAACATTAGCAGGTGTGAAAATCGCTTTGTCTATGACATCACTTGCTGCTGCAGCCTTGCACAGGTCAGAGTATTTTGGCAGTTGCCATCTTCAAACGGTCGTATTTTAAAAACTATAAATCCTACAGCAAAGAGCTTTATATTGTGAGAATCACAAGACCCAGACCTACATTTTGATGCATAGTATGTCTCTGCAAAATTAACAATGAAGGCACAGTCACAGTTTAGAAATTGCCCTTCAAATGTGAGCATTGCAGAGTGCAGTTTCAATGAATGTCAATGGACTGCGTAAAATGCAAACAAATGGTCATATTGTGAAAACTATCAGGACTATGGCTTAGCTGTGGACATTTTTAGTGGCAGCAGGGATAGCTGAACATTTTGATATAAGATTTGTGTAGGTGGGCCTGAAAATGAGGGAGTGGTGGCAGTTTAGAAATCATGTCCTGATTTTTCAGATTTTGCCAGCTCCCACTCTAGCTTTGCCATTCATTCCTATGGGACAAATTTCGCCACAAGAACGACGATATTCCGTGAACCATTCGGCGAAACGTTCCACAAAGTAATAGCAATCCGATCGGGAACAATCTGCACGTTTTGGTAAATTTTCGTCTATGTAGTGTAAAAACTGTGGGAGGAGTTAGGGTGGCAAATTTGGCTATAATAAGAATAATAATAACTAGAAAAGCTACAATTTCTGGGGAAATTGTGTGGTGTTCTTGCCTCCATCAGTAGTCTACAACTAAGTGGGCGGAGTAACTGTTAGTATTTATTCATATAGCACATTTAATTGCAATGTTGTTGCCCAAAGTGCTTCCCAGTTACATTAAAACATACAGTTATAAAAAATTAGCAGGTGTAAAAGGCTTTGTCTATGACATCACTTGCTGCTGCAGCCTTGCACAGGTCAGAGTATTTTGGCGGTTGCCATCTTCAAACGGTCGTATTTTAAAAACTATAAATCCTACAGTGAAGAGCTTTATATTGTGAGAATCACAAGACCCAGACCTACATTTTGATGTATAGTATGTCTCTGGAATATTAACAATGAAGGCACAGTCGCAGTTTAGAAATTGCCCTTCAAATGTGAGCTTTGCAGAGTGGAGTTTCAATGAATGTCAATGGAAGGCGTGAGTTGCAAACAAATGGTCATATTGTGAAAACTATCAGGACTATGGCTTAGCCGTGGACATTTCTAGTGGCAGCAGGGATAGCTGAACGTTTTGATATAAGATTTGTGTAGGTGGGCCTGAAAATGAGGGAGTGGTGGCAGTTTAGAAATCATGTCCTGATTTTTCAGCTTTTGCCAGCTCCCACTCTAGCTTTGCCATTCATTCCTATGGGATAAATTTCGCCACAAGAACGACAATATTCCGTGAACCATTCGACGAAACGTTCCACAAAGTAATAGCAATCCGATCGGGAACAATCTGCACGTTTTGGTATATTTTTGTCTATGTAGTGTAAAAACTGTGGGAGGAGTTAGGGTGGCAAATTTGGCTATATTAAGAATAATAACTAGAAAAGCTACAATTTCTGGGGAAATTGTGTGAAGTGTTCTTGCCTCCATAAGTAGTCTACAACTAGAGTGGGCGGAGTAACTGTTAGTATTTATTTATATAGCCTATTTAATTGCAATGTTGTTGCCCAAAGTGCTTCACAGTTACATTAAAACATACAGTTATAAAAAATTAGCAGGTGTAAAAGGCTTTGTCTATGACATCACTTGCTGCTGCAGCCTTGCACAGGTCAGAGTATTTTTGCGGTTGCCATCTTCAAACGGTCGTATTTTAAAAACTATAAATCCTACAGTGAAGAGCGTTATATTGTGAGAATCACAAGACCCAGACCTACATTTTGATGTATAATATGTCTCTAAGATATTAACAATGAAGGCACAGTCGCAGTTTAGAAATTGCCCTTCAAATATGAGCTTTGCAGAGTGGAGTTTCAATGAATGTCAATGGACTGCGTGAGTTGCAAACAAATGGTCATATTGTGAAAACTATAAGGACTATGGCTTAGCTGTGGACATTTTTAGTGGCAGCAGGGATAGCTGAACGTTTCGATATAAGATTTGTGTAGGTGGGCTTGAAAATGAGGGAGTGGTGGCAGTTTAGAAATCATGTCCTGATTTTTCAGCTTTTGCCAGCTCCCACTCTAGCTTTGCCATTCATTCCTATGGGCCAAATTTCGCCACAAGAACGACGATATTCCGAGAACCATTCGCCGAAACGTTCCACAAAGTAATAGCAATCCGATCGGGAACAATCTGCACGTTTTGGTATATTTTTGTCTATGTAGTGTAAAAACTGTGGGAGGAGTTAGGGTGGCAAATTTGGCTATAATAATATATATGTGAGATAACATTAAGTGGTCTTGCTATGCAAGAACACAACTAGAAAAGCTACAATTTCTGGGGAAATTGTGTGAAGTGTTCTTGCCTCCACCAGTAGTCTGCAACTGGAGTGGGCAGAGTAACTGTTATTATTTATATAGCACATTTAATTGCAACGTTGTTGCACAGTTACATTAAAACATACATTTATAAAAACATTAGCAGGTGTACAAAAGGCCCTGTCTATGACATCACTTGCTGCTGCAGCCTGGCACAGGTCAGAGTATTTTGGCAGTTGCCATCTTCAAACGGTCGTATTTTAAAAACTGTAAATCCTACAGTGAAGCGGTTTATATTGTGAGAATCACAAGACCCAGACCTACATTTTGATGCATAGTATGTCTCTGCAATATTAACAATGAAGGCACAGTCGCAGTTTAGAAATTGCCCTTCAAATGTGAGCTTTGCAGAGTAAAGTTTCAATGAATGTCAATGGACTGCGTGAGTTGCAAACAAATGGTCATATTGTGAAAACTATAAGGACTATGGCTTAGCTGTGGACATTTTTAGTAGCAGCAGGGATAGCTGAACGTTTTGATATAAGATTTGTGTAGGTGGGCCTGAAAATGAGGGAGTGGTGGCAGTTTAGAAATCATGTCCTGATTTTTCAGCTTTTGCCAGCTCCCACTCTAGCTTTGCCATTCATTCCTATGGGACAAATTTCGCCACAAGAACAACGATATTCCGAGAACCATTCGGCGAAACGTTCCACAAAGTAATAGCAATCCGATCGGGAACAATCTGCACGTTTTGGTATATTTTTGTCTATGTAGTGTAAAAACTGTGGGAGGAGTTAGGGTGGCAAATTTGGCTATAATAATAATAATAAGAACTAGAAAAGCTACAATTTCTGGGGAAATTGTGAAGTGTTCTTGCCTCCACCAGTAGTATACAACTGGAGTGGGCGGAGTAACTGTTATTTATTTATATAGCACATTTAATTGCAACGTTGTTGCACAGTTACATTAAAACATACAGTTATAAAAACATTAGCAGGTGCAAATGGCTTTGTCTATGACATCACTTGCTGCTGCAGCCTTGCACAGGTCAGAGTATTTTTGCGGTTGCCATCTTCAAACGGTCGTATTTTAAAAACTATAAATCCTACAGTGAAGAGCTTTATATTGTGAGAATCACAAGACCCAGACCTACACTTTGATGTATAGTATGTCTCTGAGATATTAACAAGGAAGGCACAGTCGCAGTTTAGAAATTGCCCTTCAAATGTGAGCTTTGCAGAGTGGCGTTTCAATGAATGTCAATGAACTGCGTGAGTTGCAAACAAATGGTCATATTGCGAAAACAATCAGGACTATGGCTTAGCCGTGGACATTTTTAGTGGCAGCAGGGATAGCTGAACGTTTTGATATAAGATTTGTGTAGGTGGGCTTGAAAATGAAGATTTGTCTAGCTTTGCCATTCATTCCTATGGGACAAATTTCGCCACAAGAACGACGATATTCCGAGAACCATTCAGCGAAATGTTCCACAAAGTAATAGCAACGCGATCGGGAACAATCTGCACGTTTTGGTAAATTTTTGTCTATGTAGTTGCCATCTTCAAACGGTCGTATTTTGAAAACTATAAATCCTACAGTGAAGAGCTTTATATTGTGAGAATCACAAGACCCAGACCTACATTTTGATGTATAGTATGTCTCTGAGATATTAACAATGAAGGCACAGTCGCAGTTTAGAAATTGCCCTTCAAATGTGAGCTTTGCAGAGTGGAGTTTCAATGAATGTCAATGGACTGCGTGAGTTGCAAACAAATGGTCATATTGTGAAAACTATAAGGAATACGACTTAGCTGTGGACATTTTTAGTGGCAGCAGGGATAGCTGAACGTTTTGATATAAGATTTGTGTAGGTGGGCCTGAAAATGAGGGAGTGGTGGCAGTTTAGAAATCATGTCCTGATTTTTCAGCTTTTGCCAGCTCCCACTCTAGCTTTGCCATTCATTCCTATGGGACAAATTTTGCCACAAGAACGACGATATTCCGTGAACCATTCGGCGAAATGTTCTACAAAGTAATAGCAATCCGATCGGGAACAATCTGCACGTTTTGGTAAATTTTCGGCTATGTAGTGTAAAAACTGTGGGAGGAGTTAGGGTGGCAAATTTGGCTATAATAAGAATAATAATAATAACTAGAAAAGCTACAATTTCTGGGGAAATTGTGAAGTGTTCTTGCCTCCACCAGTAGTCTACAACTGGAGTGGGCGCAGTAACTGTTATTATTTATATAGCACATTTAATTGCAACGTTGTTGCACAGTTACATTAAAACATACATTTATGGGGGGGCGGGCCTGACAGCCAAGATGGCTAGACGTGTTTGTTACAAGCTCCTGCTAAACTAACCTAAACCATCTGTAAAACTGAGGCAAACCTGGAGAAAACCGACCCTAGGCAGCCAGAGGATCACCCTAAACACCCTCGACTACTCCCTAAGCTTGAACCTGGGTGACCCGATGGCAACACACAGCGTTACAGCTTGCGGCCTACTACGGTCGACGACCTGGGTGTTGGGGGAGGCGGCCATGCTCCTGACCCCGGGCTCCAAGCAGCCACAGGAATCTGCACAGCCCTGTTCCCCCGCCCTTGGACCGGCGGGGGATATCCCTACAGAGTGCAACCCTGGAACCGCATGGCCTCCAAAGATGGCGGATGTCAAGCTCCCCTCACGAGCACATACAAACCCAAGGAGTGATCGGGGGATTGAGCCCATCGAGGCATCCTTTGAAAAATTCTGGCAAGCATTCTGGCTCCGCCTGAAACTCCGGGCACACCGGCTACCCACTCATGCGAAACCCGAACAACCGACGGCAAAGACAGCTGCGGCACTGCCATACAGGCGCAAGGCCTGCACCACGCGGAAGCCAGCCCGACGCCCTCAAGCCCAGAGAAGCCCCCGGCTAACCGGAGCCCGACCCCACCGACACTCAGGAACACCTCTCCGAGTGCCAAAGCCCAACCCAGCCTCACAGCAAAAGCGGGAGTCTCCCCAGCCACACTTCTCTCGAAGACTGGACCCAGCTGGAAACCGGGAGCGATCGGTGCCACAGCTCAAGAGGGGTCATCCACACTCCCATGCCTCACACCCGCGACAGAACTTACCTCTAGGGGCACCATGGAAGCCTCATGACCAAGCTCACACGAAGCTCCACACTCAGACCAACGACGCCCCCGGGCAGGTCACCCTCAAGATGGACAGGTCTGTACACCCGGTGGGCATAGGCTGAGGGGGATGAGTTTAAACGGCTTGTAGTGCAAGGCCCCAGCTTACATGCCTGGCACCCTCAGGGACATTATTACTGCTGACGACGACCTACAGCCCAGATACCTACCTGGCCACATGTGCCCCTGCTGAACTGTGACCAACATACCATACCTTGTGTTGCGCCTACCTGCTAGTAGATACACTTGATTATTATTATTTGATTTTGCTTTGATTAGACCTCTCACATTTAAGCTAAGAGCGCTAGGTAACAGATGTATAACGCATTGCTTAGCTCATACCTTTAACTCTTTGTACTCTAAGTGTAACCCAGCATTGTAGTATAGCTATTCAGGAAAGGTCAGGTTGTTTCCCATTATAAGCATGATACTCCGCATAACTCACAGTTAACAGATTGTGCACCTTTAGAATGTTTCTGCAGTTTGACATAACATGATTTAACTACCAAGCTATGAACCAACGATAACACAAATTACTCTTACAATAGTTGATGCCTGTTTACTAACCTTCAAAAAAATGTGCACGTTATACCAATGTCCTAAAAATGTCTGAATGCTTTGTAAACTCTCTGGCTTGTTACCTGCTTTTGGGGCGGAACAAGCATGTATGTAACACTATGCACAATAAAAATAAAGAATTTAATAAGAAAAAAAAAAAAGTCCCATTATGGGACTGAAATGTTGATTTCACCTTACGTTAAAATCTGTGCTATGCTGTTGAAATAAAATCATCTGAATACAAAAAAAAAAAAAAAACATACATTTATTAAAACATTAGCAGGTGTGAAAATCGCTTTGTCTATGACATCACTTGCTGCTGCAGCCTTGCACAGGTCAGAGTATTTTGGCAGTTGCCATCTTCAAACGGTCGTATTTTAAAAACTATAAATCCTACAGCAAAGAGCTTTATATTGTGAGAATCACAAGACCCAGACCTACATTTTGATGCATAGTATGTCTCTGCAAAATTAACAATGAAGGCACAGTCGCAGTTTAGAAATTGCCCTTCAAATGTGAGCATTGCAGAGTGGAGTTTCAATGAATGTCAATGGACTGCGTAAAATGCAAACAAATGGTCATATTGTGAAAACTATCAGGACTATGGCTTAGCTGTGGACATTTTTAGTGGCAGCAGGGATAGCTGAACATTTTGATATAAGATTTGTGTAGGTGGGCCTGAAAATGAGGGAGTGGTGGCAGTTTAGAAATCATGTCCTGATTTTTCAGATTTTGCCAGCTCCCACTCTAGCTTTGCCATTCATTCCTATGGGACAAATTTCGCCACAAGAACGACGATATTCCGTGAACCATTCGGCGAAACGTTCCACAAAGTAATAGCAATCCGATCGGGAACAATCTGCACGTTTTGGTAAATTTTCGTCTATGTAGTGTAAAAACTGTGGGAGGAGTTAGGGTGGCAAATTTGGCTATAATAAGAATAATAATAACTAGAAAAGCTACAATTTCTGGGGAAATTGTGTGAAGTGTTCTTGCCTCCATCAGTAGTCTACAACTAAGTGGGCGGAGTAACTGTTAGTATTTATTCATATAGCACATTTAATTGCAATGTTGTTGCCCAAAGTGCTTCCCAGTTACATTAAAACATACAGTTATAAAAAATTAGCAGGTGTAAAAGGCTTTGTCTATGACATCACTTGCTGCTGCAGCCTTGCACAGGTCAGAGTATTTTGGCGGTTGCCATCTTCAAACGGTCGTATTTTAAAAACTATAAATCCTACAGTGAAGAGCTTTATATTGTGAGAATCACAAGACCCAGACCTACATTTTGATGTATAGTATGTCTCTGGAATATTAACAATGAAGGCACAGTCGCAGTTTAGAAATTGCCCTTCAAATGTGAGCTTTGCAGAGTGGAGTTTCAATGAATGTCAATGGAAGGCGTGAGTTGCAAACAAATGGTCATATTGTGAAAACTATCAGGACTATGGCTTAGCCGTGGACATTTCTAGTGGCAGCAGGGATAGCTGAACGTTTTGATATAAGATTTGTGTAGGTGGGCCTGAAAATGAGGGAGTGGTGGCAGTTTAGAAATCATGTCCTGATTTTTCAGCTTTTGCCAGCTCCCACTCTAGCTTTGCCATTCATTCCTATGGGATAAATTTCGCCACAAGAACGACAATATTCCGTGAACCATTCGACGAAACGTTCCACAAAGTAATAGCAATCCGATCGGGAACAATCTGCACGTTTTGGTATATTTTTGTCTATGTAGTGTAAAAACTGTGGGAGGAGTTAGGGTGGCAAATTTGGCTATATTAAGAATAATAACTAGAAAAGCTACAATTTCTGGGGAAATTGTGTGAAGTGTTCTTGCCTCCATCAGTAGTCTACAACTAGAGTGGGCGGAGTAACTGTTAGTATTTATTTATATAGCACATTTAATTGCAATGTTGTTGCCCAAAGTGCTTCACAGTTACATTAAAACATACAGTTATAAAAAAATTAGCAGGTGTAAAAGGCTTTGTCTATGACATCACTTGCTGCTGCAGCCTTGCACAGGTCAGAGTATTTTGGCGGTTGCCATTTTCAAACGGTCGTATTTTAAAAACTATAATTCCTACAGTGAAGAGCTTTATATTGTGAGAATCACAAGACCCAGACCTACATTTTGATGTATAGTATGTCTCTGAGATATTAACAATGAAGGCACAGTCGCAGTTTAGAAATTGCCCTTCAAATGTGAGCTTTGCAGAGTGGAGTTTCAATGAATGTCAATGGAAGGCGTGAGTTGCAAACAAATGGTCATATTGTGAAAACTATAAGGACTATGGCTTAGCCGTGGACATTTCTAGTGGCAGCAGGGATAGCTGAACGTTTTGATATAAGATTTGTGTAGGTGGGCCTGAAAATGAGGGAGTGGTGGCAGTTTAGAAATCATGTCCTGATTTTTCAGCTTTTGCCAGCTCCCACTCTAGCTTTGCCATTCATTCCTATGGGACAAATTTCGCCACAAGAACGACGATATTCCGTGAACCATTCGGCGAAACGTTCCACAAAGTAATAGCAATCCGATCGGGAACAATCTGCACGTTTTGGTATATTTTTGTCTATGTAGTGTAAAAACTGTGGGAGGAGTTAGGGTGGCAAATTTGGCTATAATAAGAATAATAAGAATAATAATAATAATATATATGTGAGATAACATTAAGTGGTCTTGCTATGCAAGAACACTTAATAATAATAATATATATGTGAGATAACATTAAGTGGTCTTGCTATGCAAGAACACTTAATAACTAGAAAAGCTACAATTTCTGGGGAAATTGTGAAGTGTTCTTGCCTCCACCAGTAGTATACAACTGGAGTGGGCGGAGTAACTGTTATTATTTATTTATATAGCACGTTTAATTGCAACGTTGTTGCAGTTACATTAAAACATACAGTTATAAAAACATTAGCAGGTGCAAATGGCCCTGTCTATGACATCACTTGCTGCTGCAGCCTTGCACAGGTCAGATTATTTTTGCGGTTGCCATCTTCAAACGGTCGTATTTTAAAAACTATAAATCCTACAGTGAAGAGCTTTATATTGTGAGAATCACAAGACCCAGACCTACATTGTGATGTATAGTATGTCTCTGAGATATTAACAATGAAGGCACAGTCGCAGTTTAGAAATTGCCCTTCAAATGTGAGCTTTGCAGAGTGGAGTTTCAATGAATGTCAATGGAAGGCGTGAGTTGCAAACAAATGGTCATATTGTGAAAACTATCAGGACTATGGCTTAGCCGTGGACATTTCTAGTGGCAGCAGGGATAGCTGAACGTTTTGATATAAGATTTGTGTAGGTGGGCCTGAAAATGAGGGAGTGGTGGCAGTTTAGAAATCATGTCCTGATTTTTCAGCTTTTGCCAGCTCCCACTCTAGCTTTGCCATTCATTCCTATGGGACAAATTTCGCCACAAGAACGACGATATTCCGTGAACCATTCGGCGAAACGTTCCACAAAGTAATAGCAATCCGATCGGGAACAATCTGCACGTTTTGGTATATTTTTGTCTATGTAGTGTAAAAACTGTGGGAGGAGTTAGGGTGGCAAATTTGGCTATAATAAGAATAATAAGAATAATAATAATAATATATATGTGAGATAACATTAAGTGGTCTTGCTATGCAAGAACACTTAATAATAATATATATGTGAGATAACATTAAGTGGTCTTGCTATGCAAGAACACTTAATAACTAGAAAAGCTACAATTTCTGGGGAAATTGTGTGAAGTGTTCTTGCCTCCATCAGTAGTCTACAACTAAGTGGGCGGAGTAACTGTTAGTATTTATTTATATAGCACATTTAATTGCAATGTTGTTGCCCAAAGTGCTTCACAGTTACATTAAAACATACAGTTATAAAAAATTAGCAGGTGTAAAAGGCTTTGTCTATGACATCACTTGCTGCTGCAGCCTTGCACAGGTCAGAGTATTTTGGCGGTTGCCATCTTCAAACGGTCGTATTTAAAAAACTATAAATCCTACAGTGAAGAGCTTTATATTGTGAGAATCACAAGACCCAGACCTACATTTTGATGTATAGTAAGATTTGTGTAGGTGGGCCTGAAAATGAGGCAGTGGTGGCAGTTTAGAAATCATGTCCTGATTTTTCAGCTTTTGCCAGCTCCCACTCTAGCTTTGCCATTCATTCCTATGGGACAAATTTCGCCACAAGAACGACGATATTCCGTGAACCATTCGGCGAAACGTTCCACAAAGTAATAGCAATCCGATCGGGAACAATCTGCACGTTTTGGTATATTTTTGTCTATGTAGTGTAAAAACTGTGGGAGGAGTTAGGGTGGCAAATTTGGCTATAATAAGAATAATAATAACTAGAAAAGCTACAATTTCTGGGGAAATTGTGTGAAGTGTTCTTGCCTCCATCAGTAGTCTACAACTAGAGTGGGCGGAGTAACTGTTATTATTTATTTATATAGCACATTTAATTGCAATGTTGTTGCCCAAAGTGCTTCACAGTTACATTAAAACATACAGTTATAAAAAATTAGCAGGTGTGAAAGGCTTTGTCTATGACATCACTTGCTGCTGCAGCCTTGCACAGGTCAGAGTATTTTGGCGGTTGCCATCTTCAAACGGTCGTATTTAAAAAACTATAAATCCTACAGTGAAGAGCTTTATATTGTGAGAATCACAAGACCCAGACCTACATTTTGATGTATAGTAAGATTTGTGTAGGTGGGCCTGAAAATGAGGCAGTGGTGGCAGTTTAGAAATCATGTCCTGATTTTTCAGCTTTTGCCAGCTCCCACTCTAGCTTTGCCATTCATTCCTATGGGACAAATTTCGCCACAAGAACGACGATATTCCGTGAACCATTCGGCGAAACGTTCCACAAAGTAATAGCAATCCGATCGGGAACAATCTGCACGTTTTGGTATATTTTTGTCTATGTAGTGTAAAAACTGTGGGAGGAGTTAGGGTGGCAAATTTGGCTATAATAAGAATAATAATAACTAGAAAAGCTACAATTTCTGGGGAAATTGTGTGAAGTGTTCTTGCCTCCATCAGTAGTCTACAACTAGAGTGGGCGGAGTAACTGTTATTATTTATTTATATAGCACATTTAATTGCAATGTTGTTGCCCAAAGTGCTTCACAGTTACATTAAAACATACAGTTATAAAAAATTAGCAGGTGTGAAAGGCTTTGTCTATGACATCACTTGCTGCTGCAGCCTTGCACAGGTCAGAGTATTTTGGCGGTTGCCATATTCAAACGGTCGTATTTTAAAAACTATAAATCCTACAGTGAAGAGCTTTATATTGTGAGAATCACAAGACCCAGACCTACATTTTGATGTATAGTATGTCTCTGAGATATTAACAATGAAGGCACAGTCGCAGTTTCGAAATTGCCCTTCAAATGTGAGCTTTGCAGAGTGGAGTTTCAATGAATGTCAATGGAAGGCGTGAGTTGCAAACAAATGGTCATATTGTGAAAACTATAAGGACTATGGCTTAGCCGTGGACATTTCTAGTGGCAGCAGGGATAGCTGAACGTTTTGATATAAGATTTGTGTAGGTGGGCCTGAAAATGAGGGAGTGGTGGCAGTTTAGAAATCATGTCCTGATTTTTCAGCTTTTGCCAGCTCCCACTCTAGCTTTGCCATTCATTCCTATGGGACAAATTTCGCCACAAGAACGACGATATTCCGTGAACCATTCGGCGAAACGTTCCACAAAGTAATAGCAATCCGATCGGGAACAATCTGCACGTTTTGGTATATTTTTGTCTATGTAGTGTAAAAACTGTGGGAGGAGTTAGGGTGGCAAATTTGGCTATAATAAGAATAATAATAATAACTAGAAAAGCTACAATTTCTGGGGAAATTGTGAGAAGTGTTCTTGCCTCCACCAGTAGTTTACAACTGGAGTGAGCGGGGTAACTGTTATTATTTATTTATATAGCACATTTAATTGCAACGTTGTTGCTCAAAGTGCTTCACAGTTACATTAAACCATACATTTATAAAAACATTAGCAGGTGTACAAAAGGCCCTGTCTATGACATCACTTGCTGCTCCAGCCTGGCACAGGTCAGAGTATTTTGGCGGTTGCCATCTTCAAACGGTCGTATTTTAAAAACTATAAATCCTACAGTGAAGAGCTTTATATTGTGAGAATCACAAGACCCAGACCTACATTTTGATGTATAGTATGTCTCTGAGATATTACCAATGAAGGCACAGTCGCAGTTTAGAAATTGCCCTTCAAATTTGAGTTGGTTAGAGTGGAGTTTCAATGAATGTCAATGGACGGCGTGAGTTGCAAACAAATGGTCATATTGTGAAAACTATCAGGATTATGGCTTGGCTGTGGACATTTTTAGTGGCAGCCGGGATAGCTGGACGTTTTGATATAAGATTTGTGTAGTTGGGCCTGAAAATGAGGGAGTGGTGGCAGTTTAGAAATAATGTCCTGATTTTTCAGCTTTTGCCAGCTCCCACTCTAGCTTTGCCATTCATTCCTATGGGACAAATTTCGCCACAAGAACGACGATATTCCAAGAACCATTCGGCGAAACGTTCCACAAAGTAATAGCAATCCGATCGGGAACAATCTGCAGGTTTTGGTATATTTTTGTCTATGTAGTGTAAAAACTGTGGGAGGAGTTAGGGTGGCAAATTTGGCTATAATAATAATAATAATAATTATTATTAAGTGTTCTTGCATAGCAAGACCACTTAATGTTATCTCACATATATATTATTATTATTATTCTTATTATTCTTATTATAGCCAAATTTGCCACCCTAACTCCTCCCACAGTTTTTACACTACATAGACAAAAATATACCAAAACGTACAGATTGTTCCCGATCGGATTGCTATTACTTTGTGGAACGTTTCGCCGAATGGTTCACGGAAAATCGTCGTTCTTGTGGCGAAATTTGTCCCATAGGAATGAATGGCAAAGCTAGAAAAGCTACAATTTCTGGTGAAATTGTGTGAAGTGTTCTTGCCTCCACCAGTAGTCTACAAATGAAGTGGGCAGAGTAACAGTTATCATTTATATAGCACATTTAATTGCAACGTTGTTGCCCAAAGTGCTTCACAGTTACATTAAAACATACAGTTATAAAAACATTAGCAGGTGCAAAAGGCACTGTCTATGACATCACGTGCTGCTGCAGCCTTGCACAGGTCAGAGTATTTTTGCGGTTGCCATCTTCAAACGGTCGTATTTTAAAAACTATAAATCCTACAGTGAAGAGCTTTATATTGTGAGAATCACAAGACCCACACCTACATTTTGATGTATAGTATGTCTCTGAGATATAAACAATAAAGGCACAGTCGCAGTTTAGAAATTGCCCCTCAAATGTGAGCTTTGCAGAGTGGAGTTTCAATGAATGTCAATGGACTGCGTGAGTTGCAAACAAATGGTCATATTGTGAAAACAATCAGGACTATGGCTTAGCTGTGGACATTTCTAGTGGCAGCAGGGATAGCTGAACGTTTTGATATAAGATTTGTGTAGGTGGGCCTGAAAATGAGGGAGTGGTGGCAGTTTAGAAATCATGTCCTGATTTTTCAGCTTTTGACAGCTCCCACTCTAGCTTTGCCATTCATTCCTATGGGACAAATTTCGCCACAAGAACGACGATTTTCCGTGAACCATTCGGCGAAACGTTCCACAAAGTAATAGCAATCCGATCGGGAACAATCTGCAGGTTTTGGTATATTTTTGTCTATGTAGTGTAAAAACTGTGGGAGGAGTTAGGGTGGCAAATTTGGCTATAATAAGAATAATAAGAATAACTAGAAAAGCTACAATTTCTGGGGAAATTGTGAAGTGTTCTTGCCTCCACCAGTAGTATACAACTGGAGTGGGCGGAGTAACTGTTATTATTTATTTATATAGCACATTTAATTGCAACGTTGTTGCACAGTTACATTAAAACATCCAGTTATAAAAACATTAGCAGGTGCAAATGGCCCTGTCTATGACATCACTTGCTGCTGCAGCCTTGCACAGGTCAGAGTATTTTTGCGGTTGCCATCTTCAAACGGTCGTATTTTAAAAAGTATAAATCCTACAGTGAAGAGCTTTATATTGTGAGAATCACAAGACCCAGACCTACATTTTGATGTATAGTATGTCTCTGAGATATTAACAAGGAAGGCACAGTCGCAGTTTAGAAATTGCCCTTCAAATGTGAGCTTTGCAGAGTGGCGTTTCAATGAATGTCAATGGACTGCGTGAGTTGCAAACAAATGGTCATATTGCGAAAACAATCAGGACTATGGCTTAGCCATGGACATTTTTAGTGGCAGCAGGGATAGCTGAACGTTTTGATATAAGATTTGTGTAGATGGGCTTGAAAATGAGGGAGTAGGGGCAGTTTAGAAATCATGTCCTGATTTTTCAGCTTTTGCCAGCTCCCACTCTAGCTTTGCCATTCATTCCTATGGGACAAATGTCGCCACAAGAACGACGATATTCCGAGAACCATTGGGCGAAACGTTCCACAAAGTAATAGCAACGCGATCGGGAACAATCTGCACGTTTTGGTAAATTTTTGTCTATGTAGTGTAAAAACTGTGGGAGGAGTTAGGGTGGCAAATTTGGCTATAATAAGAATAATAATAATAATATATATGTGAGATAACATTAAGTGGTCTTGCTATGCAAGAACACTTAATAATAATAATAACTAGAGTGGGCGGAGTAACTGTTAGTATTTATTTATATAGCACATTTAATTGTAATGTTGTTGCCCAAAGTGCTTCACAGTTACATTAAAACATACAGTTATAAAAAATTAGCAGGTGTAAAAGGCTTTGTCTATGACATCACTTGCTGCTGCAGCCTTGCACAGGTCAGAGTATTTTGGCGATTGCCATATTCAAACGGTCGTATTTTAAAAACTATAAATCCTACAGTGAAGAGCTTTATATTGTGAGAATCACAAGACCCAGACCTACATTTTGATGTATAGTATGTCTCTGAGATATTAACAATGAAGGCACAGTCGCAGTTTCGAAATTGCCCTTCAAATGTGAGCTTTGCAGAGGGGAGTTTCAATGAATGTCAATGGAAGGCGTGAGTTGCAAACAAATGGTCATATTGTGAAAACTATCAGGACTATGGCTTAGCCGTGGACATTTCTAGTGGCAGCAGGGATAGCTGAACGTTTTGATATAAGATTTGTGTAGGTGGGCCTGAAAATGAGGGAGTGGTGGCAGTTTAGAAATCATGTCCTGATTTTTCAGCTTTTGCCAGCTCCCACTCTAGCTTTGCCATTCATTCCTATGGGACAAATTTCGCCACAAGAACGACGATATTCCGTGAACCATTCGGCGAAACGTTCCACAAAGTAATAGCAATCCGATCGGGAACAATCTGCACGTTTTGGTATATTTTTGTCTATGTAGTGTAAAAACTGTGGGAGGAGTTAGGGTGGCAAATTTGGCTATAATAAGAATAATAATAATAATATATATGTGAGATAACATTAAGTGGTCTTGCTATGCAAGAACACTTAATAATAATAATAACTAGAGTGGGCGGAGTAACTGTTAGTATTTATTTATATAGCACATTTAATTGCAATGTTGTTGCCCAAAGTGCTTCACAGTTACATTAAAACATACAGTTATAAAAAATTAGCAGGTGTAAAAGGCTTTGTCTATGACATCACTTGCTGCTGCAGCCTTGCACAGGTCAGAGTATTTTGGCGATTGCCATATTCAAACGGTCGTATTTTAAAAACTATAAATCCTACAGTGAAGAGCTTTATATTGTGAGAATCACAAGACCCAGACCTACATTTTGATGTATAGTATGTCTCTGAGATATTAACAATGAAGGCACAGTCGCAGTTTCGAAATTGCCCTTCAAATGTGAGCTTTGCAGAGTGGAGTTTCAATGAATGTCAATGGAAGGCGTGAGTTGCAAACAAATGGTCATATTGTGAAAACTATCAGGACTATGGCTTAGCCGTGGACATTTCTAGTGGCAGCAGGGATAGCTGAACGTTTTGATATAAGATTTGTGTAGGTGGGCCTGAAAATGAGGGAGTGGTGGCAGTTTAGAAATCATGTCCTGATTTTTCAGCTTTTGCCAGCTCCCACTCTAGCTTTGCCATTCATTCCTATGGGACAAATTTCGCCACAAGAACGACGATATTCCGTGAACCATTCGGCGAAACGTTCCACAAAGTAATAGCAATCCGATCGGGAACAATCTGCACGTTTTGGTATATTTTTGTCTATGTAGTGTAAAAACTGTGGGAGGAGTTAGGGTGGCAAATTTGGCTATAATAAGAATAATAAGAATAATAATAATAATATATATGTGAGATAACATTAAGTGGTCTTGCTATGCAAGAACACTTAACTAGAAAAGCTACAATTTCTGGGGAAATTGTGTGAAGTGTTCTTGCCTCCATAAGTAGTCTACAACTAGAGTGGGCGGAGTAACTGTTAGTATTTATTTATATAGCACATTTAATTGCAATGTTGTTGCCCAAAGTGCTTCACAGTTACATTAAAACATACAGTTATAAAAAATTAGCAGGTGTAAAAGGCTTTGTCTATGACATCACTTGCTGCTGCAGCCTTGCACAGGTCAGAGTATTTTTGCGGTTGCCATCTTCAAACGGTCGTATTTTAAAAACTATAAATCCTACAGTGAAGAGCTTTATATTGTGAGAATCACAAGACCCAGACCTACATTTTGATGCATAGTATGTCTCTGAGATATTAACAATGAAGGCACAGTCGCAGTTTAGAAATTGCCCTTCAAATGTGAGCTTTGCAGAGTGGAGTTTCAATGAATGTCAATGGAAGGCGTGAGTTGCAAACAAATGGTCATATTGTGAAAACTATCAGGACTATGGCTTAGCCGTGGACATTTCTAGTGGCAGCAGGGATAGCTGAACGTTTTGATATAAGATTTGTGTAGGTGGGCCTGAAAATGAGGGAGTGGTGGCAGTTTAGAAATCATGTCCTGATTTTTCAGCTTTTGACAGCTCCCACTCTAGCTTTGCCATTCATTCCTATGGGACAAATTTCGCCAGAAGAACGACGATATTCCGTGAACCATTCGGCGAAACGTTCCACAAAGTAATAGCAATCCGATCGGGAACAATCTGCACGTTTTGGTATATTTTTGTCTATGTAGTGTAAAAACTGTGGGAGGAGTTAGGGTGGCAAATTTGGCTATAATAAGAATAATAAGAATAATAATAACTAGAAAAGCTACAATTTCTGGGGAAATTGTGAAGTGTTCTTGCCTCCACCAGTAGTATACAACTGGAGTGGGCGGAGTAACTGTTATTATTTATTTATATAGCACATTTAATTGCAACGTTGTTGCACAGTTACATTAAAACATCCAGTTATAAAAACATTAGCAGGTGCAAATGGCCCTGTCTATGACATCACTTGCTGCTGCAGCCTTGCACAGGTCAGAGTATTTTTGCGGTTGCCATCTTCAAACGGTCGTATTTTAAAAAGTATAAATCCTACAGTGAAGAGCTTTATATTGTGAGAATCACAAGACCCAGACCTACATTTTGATGTATAGTATGTCTCTGAGATATTAACAAGGAAGGCACAGTCGCAGTTTAGAAATTGCCCTTCAAATGTGAGCTTTGCAGAGTGGCGTTTCAATGAATGTCAATGGACTGCGTGAGTTGCAAACAAATGGTCATATTGCGAAAACAATCAGGACTATGGCTTAGCCATGGACATTTTTAGTGGCAGCAGGGATAGCTGAACGTTTTGATATAAGATTTGTGTAGATGGGCTTGAAAATGAGGGAGTAGGGGCAGTTTAGAAATCATGTCCTGATTTTTCAGCTTTTGCCAGCTCCCACTCTAGCTTTGCCATTCATTCCTATGGGACAAATGTCGCCACAAGAACGACGATATTCCGAGAACCATTGGGCGAAACGTTCCACAAAGTAATAGCAACGCGATCGGGAACAATCTGCACGTTTTGGTAAATTTTTGTCTATGTAGTGTAAAAACTGTGGGAGGAGTTAGGGTGGCAAATTTGGCTATAATAAGAATAATAATAATAATATATATGTGAGATAACATTAAGTGGTCTTGCTATGCAAGAACACTTAATAATAATAATAACTAGAGTGGGCGGAGTAACTGTTAGTATTTATTTATATAGCACATTTAATTGCAATGTTGTTGCCCAAAGTGCTTCACAGTTACATTAAAACATACAGTTATAAAAAATTAGCAGGTGTAAAAGGCTTTGTCTATGACATCACTTGCTGCTGCAGCCTTGCACAGGTCAGAGTATTTTGGCGATTGCCATATTCAAACGGTCGTATTTTAAAAACTATAAATCCTACAGTGAAGAGCTTTATATTGTGAGAATCACAAGACCCAGACCTACATTTTGATGTATAGTATGTCTCTGAGATATTAACAATGAAGGCACAGTCGCAGTTTCGAAATTGCCCTTCAAATGTGAGCTTTGCAGAGGGGAGTTTCAATGAATGTCAATGGAAGGCGTGAGTTGCAAACAAATGGTCATATTGTGAAAACTATCAGGACTATGGCTTAGCCGTGGACATTTCTAGTGGCAGCAGGGATAGCTGAACGTTTTGATATAAGATTTGTGTAGGTGGGCCTGAAAATGAGGGAGTGGTGGCAGTTTAGAAATCATGTCCTGATTTTTCAGCTTTTGCCAGCTCCCACTCTAGCTTTGCCATTCATTCCTATGGGACAAATTTCGCCAGAAGAACGACGATATTCCGTGAACCATTCGGCGAAACGTTCCACAAAGTAATAGCAATCCGATCGGGAACAATCTGCACGTTTTGGTATATTTTTGTCTATGTAGTGTAAAAACTGTGGGAGGAGTTAGGGTGGCAAATTTGGCTATAATAAGAATAATAAGAATAACTAGAAAAGCTACAATTTCTGGGGAAATTGTGAAGTGTTCTTGCCTCCACCAGTAGTATACAACTGGAGTGGGCGGAGTAACTGTTATTATTTATTTATATAGCACATTTAATTGCAACGTTGTTGCACAGTTACATTAAAACATACAGTTATAAAAACATTAGCAGGTGCAAATGGCCCTGTCTATGACATCACTTGCTGCTGCAGCCTTGCACAGGTCAGAGTATTTTTGCGGTTGCCATCTTCAAACGGTCGTATTTTAAAAACTATAAATCCTACAGTGAAGAGCTTTATATTGTGAGAATCACAAGACCCAGACCTACATTTTGATGTATAGTATGTCTCTGAGATATTAACAAGGAAGGCACAGTCGCAGTTTAGAAATTGCCCTTCAAATGTGAGCTTTGCAGAGTGGCGTTTCAATGAATGTCAATGGACTGCGTGAGTTGCAAACAAATGGTCATATTGTGAAAACTATAAGGAATACGACTTAGCTGTGGACATTTTTAGTGGCAGCAGGGATAGCTGAACGTTTTGATATAAGATTTGTGTAGGTGGGCTTGAAAATGAGGGAGTAGTGGCAGTTTAGAAATCATGTCCTGATTTTTCAGCTTTTGCCAGCTCCCACTCTAGCTTTGCCATTCATTCCTATGGGACAAATTTCGCCACAAGAATGACGATATTCCGAGAACCATTCAGCGAAACGTTCCACAAAGTAATAGCAACGCGATCGGGAACAATCTGCACGTTTTGGTAAATTTTTGTCTATGTAGTGTAAAAACTGTGGGAGGAGTTAGGGTGGCAAATTTGGCTATAATAAGAATAATAAGAATAATAATAATAATATATATGTGAGATAACATTAAGTGGTCTTGCTATGCAAGAACACTTAATAATAACTAGAAAAGCTACAATTTCTGGGGAAATTGTGAAGTGTTCTTGCCTCCACCAGTAGTATACAACTGGAGTGGGCGGAGTAACTGTTATTATTTATTTATATAGCACATTTAATTGCAACGTTGTTGCACAGTTACATTAAAACATCCAGTTATAAAAACATTAGCAGGTGCAAATGGCCCTGTCTATGACATCACTTGCTGCTGCAGCCTTGCACAGGTCAGAGTATTTTTGCGGTTGCCATCTTCAAACGGTCGTATTTTAAAAAGTATAAATCCTACAGTGAAGAGCTTTATATTGTGAGAATCACAAGACCCAGACCTACATTTTGATGTATAGTATGTCTCTGAGATATTAACAAGGAAGGCACAGTCGCAGTTTAGAAATTGCCCTTCAAATGTGAGCTTTGCAGAGTGGCGTTTCAATGAATGTCAATGGACTGCGTGAGTTGCAAACAAATGGTCATATTGCGAAAACAATCAGGACTATGGCTTAGCCATGGACATTTTTAGTGGCAGCAGGGATAGCTGAACGTTTTGATATAAGATTTGTGTAGATGGGCTTGAAAATGAGGGAGATGGGGCAGTTTAGAAATCATGTCCTGATTTTTCAGCTTTTGCCAGCTCCCACTCTAGCTTTGCCATTCATTCCTATGGGACAAATGTCGCCACAAGAACGACGATATTCCGAGAACCATTGGGCGAAACGTTCCACAAAGTAATAGCAACGCGATCGGGAACAATCTGCACGTTTTGGTAAATTTTTGTCTATGTAGTGTAAAAACTGTGGGAGGAGTTAGGGTGGCAAATTTGGCTATAATAAGAATAATAATAATAATATATATGTGAGATAACATTAAGTGGTCTTGCTATGCAAGAACACTTAATAATAATAATAACTAGAGTGGGCGGAGTAACTGTTAGTATTTATTTATATAGCACATTTAATTGTAATGTTGTTGCCCAAAGTGCTTCACAGTTACATTAAAACATACAGTTATAAAAAATTAGCAGGTGTAAAAGGCTTTGTCTATGACATCACTTGCTGCTGCAGCCTTGCACAGGTCAGAGTATTTTGGCGATTGCCATATTCAAACGGTCGTATTTTAAAAACTATAAATCCTACAGTGAAGAGCTTTATATTGTGAGAATCACAAGACCCAGACCTACATTTTGATGTATAGTATGTCTCTGAGATATTAACAATGAAGGCACAGTCGCAGTTTCGAAATTGCCCTTCAAATGTGAGCTTTGCAGAGGGGAGTTTCAATGAATGTCAATGGAAGGCGTGAGTTGCAAACAAATGGTCATATTGTGAAAACTATCAGGACTATGGCTTAGCCGTGGACATTTCTAGTGGCAGCAGGGATAGCTGAACGTTTTGATATAAGATTTGTGTAGGTGGGCCTGAAAATGAGGGAGTGGTGGCAGTTTAGAAATCATGTCCTGATTTTTCAGCTTTTGCCAGCTCCCACTCTAGCTTTGCCATTCATTCCTATGGGACAAATTTCGCCACAAGAACGACGATATTCCGTGAACCATTCGGCGAAACGTTCCACAAAGTAATAGCAATCCGATCGGGAACAATCTGCACGTTTTGGTATATTTTTGTCTATGTAGTGTAAAAACTGTGGGAGGAGTTAGGGTGGCAAATTTGGCTATAATAAGAATAATAATAATAATATATATGTGAGATAACATTAAGTGGTCTTGCTATGCAAGAACACTTAATAATAATAATAACTAGAGTGGGCGGAGTAACTGTTAGTATTTATTTATATAGCACATTTAATTGCAATGTTGTTGCCCAAAGTGCTTCACAGTTACATTAAAACATACAGTTATAAAAAATTAGCAGGTGTAAAAGGCTTTGTCTATGACATCACTTGCTGCTGCAGCCTTGCACAGGTCAGAGTATTTTGGCGATTGCCATATTCAAACGGTCGTATTTTAAAAACTATAAATCCTACAGTGAAGAGCTTTATATTGTGAGAATCACAAGACCCAGACCTACATTTTGATGTATAGTATGTCTCTGAGATATTAACAATGAAGGCACAGTCGCAGTTTCGAAATTGCCCTTCAAATGTGAGCTTTGCAGAGTGGAGTTTCAATGAATGTCAATGGAAGGCGTGAGTTGCAAACAAATGGTCATATTGTGAAAACTATCAGGACTATGGCTTAGCCGTGGACATTTCTAGTGGCAGCAGGGATAGCTGAACGTTTTGATATAAGATTTGTGTAGGTGGGCCTGAAAATGAGGGAGTGGTGGCAGTTTAGAAATCATGTCCTGATTTTTCAGCTTTTGCCAGCTCCCACTCTAGCTTTGCCATTCATTCCTATGGGACAAATTTCGCCACAAGAACGACGATATTCCGTGAACCATTCGGCGAAACGTTCCACAAAGTAATAGCAATCCGATCGGGAACAATCTGCACGTTTTGGTATATTTTTGTCTATGTAGTGTAAAAACTGTGGGAGGAGTTAGGGTGGCAAATTTGGCTATAATAAGAATAATAAGAATAATAATAATAATATATATGTGAGATAACATTAAGTGGTCTTGCTATGCAAGAACACTTAATAATATATATGTGAGATAACATTAAGTGGTCTTGCTATGCAAGAACACTTAATAATAATATATATGTGAGATAACATTAAGTGGTCTTGCTATGCAAGAACACTTAATAATAATATATATGTGAGATAACATTAAGTGGTCTTGCTATGCAAGAACACTTACTAATAATATATATGTGAGATAACATTAAGTGGTCTTGCTATGCAAGAACACTTAATAATAATATATATGTGAGATAACATTAAGTGGTCTTGCTATGCAAGAACACTTAATAATATATATGTGAGATAACATTAAGTGGTCTTGCTATGCAAGAACACAACTAGAAAAGCTACAATTTCTAGGGGAAATTGTGTGAAGTGTTCTTGCCTCCACCAGTAGTCTACAACTGGAGTGGGCGGAGTAAATTTGGCAAATTTGGCTATAATAATAATAATAATATATATGTGAGATAACAGTAAGTGGTCTTGCTATGCAAGAACACTTAATAATATATATGTGAGATAACATTAAGTGGTCTTGCTATGCAAGAACACTTAATAATAATATATATGTGAGATAACAGTAAGTGGTCTTGCTATGCAAGAACACTTACCGTATATACTCGAGTATAAGCCGACCCGAATATAAGCCGAGGCCCCTAATTTTACCCCCAAAAACTGGGAAAACTTATTGACTCGAGTATAAGACTAGGGTGGGAAATGCAGCAGCTACTGGTAAATTTCTAAATAAAATTAGATCCTAAAAAAATTATATTAATTGAATTTTTATTTGCAGAGTGTGTGTATGAGTGCAGTGTGTGTATGAGTGCAGTGTGTGTATGAGTGCAGTGTGTATATGAATGCAGTGTGTATATGAATGCAGTGTGAGTGCAGTGCGTGTGTGTGAATGCAGTGTGTATATGAGTGCAGTGTGTGTGTGTGAATGCAGTGTGTATATGAGTGTGTATATGAATGCAGGGTGAGTGCAGTGTGTGTGTGTGAATGCAGTGTGTATATGAGTGCAGTGTGTGTGTGTATGAGTGCAGTGTGTGCAGTGTATGTATGAGTGCAGTGTGAGTGCAGTGTGTGTGTGTGTGAATGCAGTGTGTATATGAGTGCAGTGTGTGTGTGTGTGATGCAGAGTGTGATGCAGAGCCTTGGTGGGGGGTGGGCATTTTAATATATTTTTTATTATTATTATTTTTCATTTTTTTTTGTTATATTATTTTTTTTTATGACTATTTTTATTATTATTATTTTCATTTTTTTGGGTATATTATTTATTTATTTTTATTACTACATTTTTTTGTCCCCCCTCCCTGCTTGCTAGCGTGCCAGGGAGGGGGGCTCCTTCCCTGGTGGTCCAGTGGGATTGGTAGTTCAGTGGGGGGGAGAGGGGGGCTGTGAGAGATGTTACTTACCTCTCCTGCAGCTCCTGTCAGCTCTCTCCTCCTCCGCGCCGTCCGGTCAGCTCTTCTGTCAGCTCACAGTGTAAATCTCGCGAGAGCCGCGGCTCTCGCGAGATTTACACTGGGAGCTGACCGAGGTGCTGAACGGACGGCGTGGAGGAGGAGAGAGCTGACAGGAGCTGCAGGAGAGGTAAGTAACATCTCTCACAGCCCCTGTCTGTATTATGGCAATGCAAATTGCCATAATACAGACTATTGACTCGAGTATAAGCCGAGTTGGGTTTTTTCAGCACAAAAAATGTGCTGAAAAACTCGGCTTATACTCGAGTATATACGGTATATGTGAGAAAACAGTAAGTGGTCTTGCTATGCAAGAACACTTAATAATATATATGTGAGATAACAGTAAGTGGTCTTGCTATGCAAGAACACTTAATAATAATATATATGTGAGATAACAGTAAGTGGTCTTGCTATGCAAGAACACTTAATAATATATATGTGAGATAACAGTAAGTGGTCTTGCTATGCAAGAACACTTAATAATATATATGTGAGATAACATTAAGTGGTCTTGCTATGCAAGAACACTTAATAATATATATGTGAGATAACATTAAGTCTTCTTGCTATGCAAGAACACTTACCGTATATACTCGAGTATAAGCCGACCCGAATATAAGCCGAGGCCCCTAATTTTATCCAAAAAACCTGGGAAAACGTATTGACTCGAGTATAAGACTAGGGTGGGAAATGCAGCAGCTACTGGTAAATTTCTAAATAAAATTAGATCCTAAAAAAAATATATTAATTGAATATTTATTTACAGTGTGTGTATAATGAATGCAGTGTGTGCGTATGTGTGTGTGTATGAGTGCAGCGTGTGTGTATGAGTGCAGCGTGTGTGTATGAGTGCAGCGTGTGTGTATGAGTGCAGTGTGTGTATGAGTGCAGTGTGTGTGTGCATGAATGCAGTGTGTGTGTGCATGAATGCAGTGTGTGTGTGTATGAATGCAGTGTGTGAATGCAGTGTGTGCAGGGCCGGTGCAAGGATATTTGCCGCCGTAGGCAAAAAAAATTTTGCCGCCCCCTCCCCCCCCATATGTCCTGACTTCCCCTCCTCCTCCCTCAGTGGTCCTTACCTCCCCACCCCCGTGTTCCTTCACCTCCCCACCCCCGTGTTCCTTCACCTCCCCACCCCCGTGTTCCTTCACCCCCCCCTAGTGGTCCTTACCCTCCCCTCCCCTAGTGGTCCTTACTTCCCCCTCCCCTCCCATAGTGGTCCTTATCCCACCCCCTCCCTCTCATAGTGGTCCTTATCCCCCTTCTCCCTCCCATAGTGTTCCTTACCCCCCCCCATCCCTCCCATAGTGGTCCATATACCCCCCCCTCCCTCCCATAGTGGTCCTTATACCCCCCCTCCCTCCCATAGTGGTCCTTATCCCCCCCTCCCTCCCATAGTGGTCCTTATACCCCCCTCCCTCCAATAGTGGTCCTTATTCCCCCCCCCCTCCCATAGTGGTCCTTATCCCCCCCCCCTCCCTCCCATAGTGGTCCTTATACCCCCCTCCCTCCCATAGTGGTCCTTAACCCCCCCTCCCTCCCATAGTGGTCCTTATCCCCCCCCCTCCCTCCCATAGTGGTCCTTATCCCCCCCCTCCCTCCCATAGTGGTCCTTATCCCCCCTCCCTCCCATAGTGGTCCTTATCCCCCCCTCCCTCCCATAGTGGTCCTTATCCCCCCCCTCCCTCCCATAGTGGTCCTTATAACCCCCTCCCTCCCTCCCATAGTGGTCCTTATAACCCCCTCCCTCCCATAGTGGTCCTTATAACCCCCTCCCTCCCATAGTGGTCCTTATCCCCCCCCTCCCTCCCATAGTGGTCCTTATACCCCCCTCCCTCCCATAGTGGTCCTTATCCCCCCCCCTCCCTCCCATAGTGGTCCTTATCCCCCCCCTCCCTCCCATCGTGGTCCTTATACCCCCCCTCCCTCCCTCCCATAGTGGTCCTTATACCCCCCTCCCTCCCATAGCGGTCCTTATACCCCCCTCCCTCCCATAGTGGTCCTTATACCCCCCTCCCTCCCTCCCATAGTGGTCCTTATACCCCCCTCCCTTCCATAGCGGTCCTTATACCCCCCTCCCTCCCATAGTGGTCCTTATACCCCTTTTTTTTGTTATTAATTTTTTTTTTTATTATTATTTTTTTATTATTATTTTTTCTTTTATTTATATATTTTTTTTTTTCGTCCCCCCTCCCTGCTTGATATATGGCAGGGAGGGGGGCTCTCCTTCCCTGGTGGTCCAGTGGCAGTTCAGTGGGGGGGAGAGGGGGGCTGGCAGAGTGGTAACTTACCTGTCCTGCAGCTCCTGTCAGCTCTCTCCTCCTCTGCGCCGTCCGTTCTGCTCTTCTGTCAGCTTACACTGTGAACCATTCGGCGAAACGTTCCACAAAGTAATAGCAATCCGATCGGGAACAATCTGCACGTTTTGGTATATTTTTGTCTATGTAGTGTAAAAACTGTGGGAGGAGTTAGGGTGGCAAATTTGGCTATAATAAGAATAATAAGAATAATAATAATAATAATATATATGTGAGATAACATTAAGTGGTCTTGCTATGCAAGAACACTTAATAATATATATGTGAGATAACATTAAGTGGTCTTGCTATGCAAGAACACTTAACTAGAAAAGCTACAATTTCTAGGGAAATTGTGTGAAGTGTTCTTGCCTCTAACAGTAGTCTACAACTGGAGTGGGCGGAGTAACTGTTATTATTTATTTATATAGCATATTTAATTGCAATGTTGTTGCCCAAAGTGCTTCACAGTTACATTAACCCCTTAAGGACTGGACTGTTTTTGCGATGTTGTACATTTGCGACCAGGCCTCTTTTTACACTTTTGTGGTGTTTGTGTTTAGCTGTAATTTTCCGCTCTCTCATTTACTGTTCCTATACAAATTATATGTTGTTTTTTTCAGGACAAAAAAGGCTTTCTTTACATACCGTTATTTATATAATCTCATGTAATTTAATTTTAAAAAACAAACAAATATGATGAAAAATTTAAAAAAATACATGTTTTTTTGACTTTTACTTGAAAAATCTTTTACTCATCTACAAAAGCGAATAAAAAAAACTGCTAAATAGATCAAAAATATTGTCCTGAGTTTTAAAATACCCAGTGTTTACATGCTTTTTTGCTTTTTTTTTGCAAGTTATAGGGTTATAGGTACAAGTAGGATATTGCGATTTCAAAACATATATTCTTTCAAATTTATCAATAGTGACATTGTAACACTATTATCTGCCAAAAGTCTCTGAATAACACCCCACATGTACATATTTTTTTTAAAGTAGACAAACCAGGGTATTCAATATAGGGTATGTCCAGTCTTTTTTAGTAGCCACCTAGTCGCAAACACTCGCCAAAGTTAGCGTTCATATTTGTTTTCTGTGTGAAAAAACAAAAAAACTACCGTATATACTCGAGTATAAGCCGACCCGAATATAAGCCAAGGCCCCTAATTTTACCCCAAAAAACTGGGAAAACGTATTGACTCGAGTATAAGACTAGGGTGGGAAATGCAGCAGCTACTGGTAAATTTCTAAATAAAATTAGATCCTAAAAAAAATATATTAATTGAATATTTATTTACAGTGTGTGTATAATGAATGCAGTGTGTGTGTATAATGAATGCAGTGTGTGTGTATGAATGCAGCGTGTGTGTATGAGTGCAGCGTGTGTGTATGAGTGCAGCGTGTGTGTATGAGTGCAACGTGTGTGTATGAGTGCAGCGTGTGTGTATGAGTGCAGCGTGTGTGTATGAGTGCAGCGTGTGTGTATGAGTGCAGTGTGTGTGTATGAGTGCAGTGTGTGTATGAGTGCAGTGTGTATGAGTGAAGTGTGTGTATATGAGTGCAGTGTGTGTGTATGAGTGGTGTGTGTGTGTGTGTTGCATATATTTTTATATATTTTTCGGCCCCCCTCCCTGCTTGATATATGTCAGGGAGGGGGGCTCTCCTTCCCTGGTGGTCCAGCATTGGCAGTTCAGTGAGGGGGAGAGGGGGGCTGGCAGAGCTGTAACTTACCTGTCCTGCAGCTCCTGTCAGCTCCCTTCTCCTCTGTTCAGCTCTTCTGTCAGCTCACACTGTAAGTCTCGCGATAGCCGCGGCTCTCGCGAGAGTTACACTGGGAGCTGACCGAGGTGCTGAACGGACGGCGCGGAGGAGGAGGAAGCTGACAGGAGCTGCAGGAGAGGTAAGTAAGATCTCTGACAGCCCCCACAGCCCCAGTCTGTATTATGGCAATGCAAATTGCCATAATACAGACTATTGACTCGAGTATAAGCCGAGTTGGGGTTTTTCAGCACAAATAATGTGCTGAAAAACTCGGCTTATACTCGAGTATATACGGTAAATTGAATGCTAATTTTGGCCAGTGTTTGTGACTAAGTGGCTACTAAAAAAGACTGGACATACCCCATTTGCAATACCTTTTGTTGTCTTCTTTTGCAAATGGTATGCCATCATGGGGGTAATTCTCATTCCTGGGCTACCATACGCTCTCAAAGGCAACATAACCAACCTGGCCATTTTCAATGTAAAAATATTTGACCCATATATTTGACCCTGTAACTTTCAAAAACGCTATGAAATCTGTACATGGGGGTTACTGTTATACTCGGGAGACTTTCTTGAACACAAATATTAGTGTTTCAAAACAGGAAAACATATCACAACAATTATATCATCAGTTAAAGTGCTGTTTGTGTGTGAAAAATGCGAAACAAAGTCACTTTCACTGACAATGTCATCGCTGTGATAGGTTTTGCTGTTTTGAATCACTAATATTTGTGTTCAGTGAAGTCTCCCGAGTAAAACGGTACCCCCCATGTACAGGTTTTAGGGTGTCATAGAAAGTTACAGGGTAAAATACAGTGCTAGCAAATTAAATTCTCTGGAATTTCGGCCTGGGTTGGCAGGCAGGTCCCTCAAATTGCAATTAATACAATTACTTAATTATGTAAAAATATTACATAAATATGCACGTAGAATTTAAATATATATGCATATTTATATATTTGAAGTCTACGTGTATATTTATATAATTATTTATGTAATTTTGTATATGGACATATGTATATTTCGTATTATATTTATTTATTTATATATACATAGATATATATACAATTTCATTCTAAGTGTATTTTGATATAAATATATATATTTTAATATCAAAATACAGTTAGAATAAAATTGCATATAGATATGTAATTTTTAATTTTTTTTTATTATTTTTAGTTTTTTAATTTAATTTAATTTAATTTACTTATTATTTGTATTTTATAATAATATATATATACAATATATATAGTTATTATATATATTATATATATATACGTGTGTAATTTAATTATAAGTGTATTTTTATATTAATATATGTACATATTAATATAAAAATACACTTAGCATGACATTATATATATGATATATAGACGTATATTATATAGGTATATTATATGTCTATATCATATATATATATACACATATATAATTATTTTTTTTTTTTATTAACTTTAACTTTCATTTTTTATTTTATTTTACACTAGCAGGGAGACTGCCTGTCAGCACAGACAGTCCCCCTGCAGGCAGACACAGGGACACCTATTGTGACCATGTGGTCGCCCTGTTGAGCGATCACATGGCCACAGGGGTCCTAATCCGCCATGGGGAGACTGTCTGGGCTGCAGGCAGTCTCCCCACAATGGGAGCACCGCCGATCGACGCCGGGGGAACGACGGCGATCAGGTAAGTACATCTGACCCTTAGGACGGTTCAGGACCGTCAGCGGTCGGCAACGCAAAAATGCCGATGACGGTCCTGAACCGTCCTCGGTCGTTAAGGGGTTAAAACATACATTTATAAAAACATTAGCAGGCCCTGTCTATGACATCACTTGCTGCTGCAGCCTGGCACAGGTCAGAGTAATGTGACGGTTGCCATCTTCAAACGGTCGTATTTTAAAAAATATAAATCCTACAGCAAAGAGCTTTATATTGTGAGAATCACAAGACTCAGACCTACATTTTGATGCATAGTATGTCTCTGCAATATTAACAATGAAGGCACAGTCGCAGTTTAGAAATTGCCCTTCAAATGTGAGCTTTGCAGAGTGGAGTTTCAATGAATGTCAATGGACGGCGTGAGTTGCAAACAAATGGTCATATTGTGAAAACTATCAGGACTATGGCTTAGCTGTGGACATTTTTAGTGGCAGCAGGGATAACTGAACATCTGATATAAGATTTGTGTAGGTGGGCTTGAAAATGAGGGAGTGGTGGCAGTTTATTTATCATGTCCTGATTTTTCAGCTTTTGCCAGCTCCCACTCTAGCTTTGCCATTCATTCCTATGGGACAAATTTCGCCACAAGAACGACGATATTCCGTGAACCATTCGGCGAAACGTTCCACAAAGTAATAGCAATCCGATCGGGAACAATCTGCACGTTTTGGTAAATTTTTGTTTATGTAGTGTAAAAACTGTGGGAGGAGTTAGGGTGGAAAATTTGGCTATAATACTACTAATAATAATAATATATATGTGAGATAACATTAAGTGGTCTTGCTATGCAAGAACACTTAATAATAATAATAATAATAATATATATGTGAGATAACATTAAGTGGTCTTGCTAGGCAAGAACACTTAATAATAATAATAATAATAATAATAATAATATATATGTGAGATAACATTAAGTGGTCTTGCTATGCAAGAACACTTAATAATAATATATATGTGAGATAACATTAAGTGGTCTTGCAATGCAAGAACACTTAATTAGCCCACAGCTAAGGGTGAAACGCACTGCCTTTAAGTATCCCACTGCTCATCCTATACCCCTCAAGAAGTGCACCTGATGGCAGAAAGGGCAAGAGTCTTGTGTTTGGGAACCCCACCGGCCCTGAAGGAGAGTACAACCAGACCCATATGTCCCATGTGGAGCTGCAGGTAGCACTTGCGCTGGATCCTGGGGCCCATTGTTGAGCTTCCTTGTTGCATGATGAGTGAGGGCCATCTGAGGGAGGGAGTAGCACAGCAGGGAACTTCCTTGATAATCTAGTGCCTAAGGAGGCCTCAGGTAACCGCCCGGCATGACTGCACGCCTTGCGAGGTACTTACCTCCGTCTTCCCGCCAGTTGTGCTGCGTTAGGTCATCGCCCGGTGCCTTCCGGCTTGGCTGTCTTCGGCAACGGGCCAGAGGGGAGCTGGGTTGGGGTGTCTGGCTGTGGCGGCTGTTGCTGGAGTCTGTTCCAGAAGTGCTCGAAGACCTTGTTTATCCGGCCTTCCAGCGTGGCCCAAGTAGTGGGAGTCAGGAGTGCCATAGGCCTTGTGTCGGCGGCTATCTTGGCTCACAGCCTGCGGTAAGTTCGCTCCATTGGAACCATCGACTGTGGGCAAAGTAAGTGTGGCTTCACATCAGGGAGGTTCAGGATAACCCCCAGCGGTCCATGACGGAGAAGGGGTTTGAGAGCATGCTTGGTCTCCGTGTTCGACTCAAGACCGTGGAGAGCCTCTCCCCCTCTCAGCCATCCGCAGCCTGCACTTGCCTTCCATCGCGTGTCTGCTGATTATCGGCTTCAAAGTTGCTACTCTAGTTGCCACGGCTAACTTGACTGTGCCTGGCTCGTGTGGGCTCTTCAGGAAGCAGGTATTGGAGGGTAAAACCTGCAGAATTGAGGTCTCAGGCCCGGAGCTCGGGCTATGTGCGACCAGCTAGCTCTGCAGTCATCCTCCACCCCTGAGGATTTACATTTTATATAGGATTTCTATGTGTAAACGACTCATTTTAAATACATAGTGGCTCTGCCAGAATGTTGTTTATTCTGCTGGAATGACTGAATTTTGACTGAATTTACTGTTAGTAAATATGATTGTTTTTGGCCATTTTCACCACATTTTATTACTCTATACAACTTTCAGTGCCTTGTAAATAAACTTATAGACATTTGGAGCTTTTTCTTAATATTTGTATTAGTCTGATATATCTAGTCTTATGCCTATCCCACGCATGCTTAAACTCCCTCACTATATTAACTTCTACCATTTCAGCTGGAAGGTTATTCCATGCATCCACTACCCTCTCAGTAAAGTAATACTTCCTGATATTATTTCTAAATCTTATACCCCCTCTATACGTAAAGCTCTCCCTAAGAGGCACCACCATCTTCTTTCTTCAACTCCTGATGTCCACTGTCCACGTCATGCTGTACAATTGTGTATAAAGCCAGAATGGCACGGGGGTCTATGGAGAATTCTGCGAGACAAAGGGATCCTCCATATAGCAAATCTCGCAATCTTAGAGAAGGTGTCTATTCCCACTCTTGTTGTCAGTGATTGCTGTAGGAATTGACCCTATTTGATGACAGAAGCTCTGCACTTTGTCAGGTTTGTCAACTTCAGTCTCATACATAAGATAAAGTAGTACGTGCTATGATATCTTTCAAATTAAATGAAATTGCAACACAATCAATATGAGTATGTCATGGAGATTGAATCTTTATGAAATAGTCAAAATTGATATTGTGGTGACAGAACCACTTTAACACCTATTTTTAAGAATATCGAACTCCAAATCAGATGAGAGTGACTAAGACTAATTGCTGTGTAGGATGTAACTAATTAGAATGCACATTTTTAACTAGAATATATGAATCTAAAGCTTGTTAGACATGTTAAAACAAAAAAAAAAGATAAAAGGAGGAAGCATTTTTACTGAGATATTTTATGTTCACTGAGTGCTGATGGCATATGCCCAGTTATCATATTTTTGTGCAGATATACATTGAGATAAGTTTTTGTGATATATGCATAAAGCAATAATTTCATTCAACTAAAAGCTAGATAAATAAAAAAAACAATGGGGTTAATTAATTAAACAGTGAATTGTGATGAAAACAGAACTGCAAAATTTAGGCCACAATAGACAATTTTGGAAAAGCATTCAAACTTCACAAATTGGATGCGTTAACCTGCATTTTGTAATTCAGGTTAATTCACCACACTTCACATTTTAGTAAATAAACTTCTTTATGTAAATTAGTTAAATTAGAATATGTGCTATTTTGGCATAATGTCTACAATTATCTTGCATTCTCCACAATTATTTGGTCTAATGAACAAATAGCTCAATGTATCAAAGGACACAATTAAAGGCAAAATATTGCTCTCTCGGAATCCAATGCTGGACCCTGTGGCCACATATAGGACTTACAAGATTATTCACTAAAGTGAGAATTCAAAGTGAATTTCAAATTTAATGCTTAACTGAAGCACAGCTGAGGTAGAAAATTCTACATTTACAATATTCCTGATCCTATAGTGTTAAAAACACAATCTAGCCTCCCTGGCCCCATTGTCTTCCTAGATATAGTACACTCTTACTTGTATTCAGGTCTGCAGCTGCTGTCTCTATCCATGATCTGCCTGCTTACAGCTGACATCATCAGAAGTGATTCTGTGAGCCAATCACAATGTTATCTTATAGGATTGGCTGAGACTGTCATTGAGGCAGATCAGGGGCAGAGCCAGCACAAGTCAAACACAACCCTGGCCAATCAGCATCTCCTCATAGAAATGAATTGAGTCAATGCATCGCTATGAGAAAAGTTCAGTGTATCCATACAGAGGGTGATGACATTGAATGGCAGTAGTGCACAGTGTGCAGCACTGCCCCATGACGCACCTCTAGCAGCCTTCTGAGGAGTGGCCAGTGAAGTTATCAGTAGGCTGTAATGTAAACTCTGCATTTTCTTTGAAAAGACAGTGTTTACTGCAAAAAGCAAGGGAATGATTCTACTCCTCAGAACAAATACAATAAGCTGTAGTTGCCCTGGTGACTATAATGTTCCTTTACATTTGAAATTGACTTTGAATTTACCTTGAAATTTACCTTTAGTCAATCACCCCGAAAGTCTTACTGTCAGGGTTATACACTAAACACCAAATTGTTAGGAAATAACAAGGCAATTGGAAGTCAAAACAGGCGAGGTGTAAAAAACAATATATATATTTTTTAATTTCTGGCTATTTTGGTCTCCACTATGAATTGTTTTATATGAACTACTGAATAAATAGCTAATGATTGTTAAGCTTGTTTATCAAACTATTGTTCCATATGCGCTTATTAGAGTGTTGCTGACAGCAATGCTGACAATGACCAAAAGCGTTTGTTAGGTTCAGGGCTTCAGCCCTAAGCAAAACTCCATAAACTCTACACTAACAGATAAGAGAGGATATGTCATGGCCTAACTCCTCTCTCTGTGTTATGTCCTCAACTCCCTAACCATGGACAGCATTCTGCTACATTTCTCCAGAATATCAATAAAAAAAGTACAGGGTTAATTAATTAAATGAGAATTCAAGGTGAATTTAAAATTTAAGGCCAACATTTTCAACCTGGAAAAATTCTCCAAGACAACTATGTTTGTTTTCAGTTTGGATAGTCTGGCCTTAAATTTAAAAATTCACTCTGGATTCACTATGTGTTCTCACTTTAGTGAAGAACCCCGTCGTTAGCACATGTTGCACAGTCAGGTATTCAATGTGATCCTGTCAAGCTACCCAGGGCTGGTGCAAGGATTTTTGGGTACACAGGCAAAGATGATTTTGGTGCCCCCTTACCCCCAAAGCATCTTCACCTGTGTGCCTCTTAAACTGCCTTTTGTTTCTTATCCCCTATTTCTAAATGTCTTACCCCCTTTAGTATATCTTATCCCCTATTTTTAGCCACTGTGTGTCTTACACCCCCCTTGTGTGTCTCTTACAACCCCCTTTGTGTGTCTTACTCCCCTTAGCCCCTTTGTGTGTCTCTTTCTCTCCCAGACCCTTTTTCTTTTACTCTTACCAGCTCCTTTGTGTGTTCTCTTTCACCACCAGCCTGTCTATTTCCCCCCAGCCTTGCTGCATCTATGTTTCCTCTTCTCCAGCTCCTCTGTGTCTCTTTCACTCCCAGCCCCTTTGTATTTCCACCCCCAGCACTTTTGTGTGTCGCTTTCATCAGTGCCGGACTGGCCCACTGGGATCCTGGGAAATTTCCCGGTGAGCCGGGGCACTTGGGGCTGCACAGTGCAGCAGCCCTTCCTCTCCCCACCTAGTACACACTCTCATGTAGGGGGCTTGATGAGCTGAGCTGTGAGTGAAGGTCCCCTCTCAGCTCCAGATCGCACTGTATGCAGGGCCGGACTGGGAGAAAAATTCGGCCCGGGCATTTTTTTATCACAGCGGCCCACTAAGAAGGGGGCATAGAGGGTGTGTTTCGTCATCACTAATGACAAACACGCCCCCTCTCAAAGTGAGCATGTTGGTTCAATACTCTTCCAGGGCAGACCATGCGCAGAACTCTGCTAAAGAGCTCTAGCATGAGAAAAAAAGCCCTATATTTGTTCTGCACAGTGCAAGCACATTTAATAACATGCTTGCACTGTGTTTCCTTGCAACTTGTCTCTGGTGTCTCTATAAATGGATACCAGGAGACAAAAGGAAAGAGTATTGTGCATGTGTTTGGAACCTGCTTGTGGGATTGCGTGTGTGTAGAGTGAGCTGATTGTGGTGTGGTATTGTGTAATAAGGTCGGTTTTAGTCGTGTTGTGCTTTTGGTGTAATGTAGTGCATATGTAGCTAGGGGCTGTAGAGAATGTGTGTATAGGGGATGTGGTAAGTGTGTGCATACAGGCTATAGTGTGTGTGTGTGTGTATATAGGTGATGTAGTGTTTGTAGGTATTGTAGAGAGTGTGTGTTTAGGGGTGTATTATGTGTTTGTTTACAATGAATCTAGTGTGTTTATAAGGGATCCAGAGTGTGTATTTTAAGAATGTAGTGTGTGTGTGTAGGTGGTGCAGTGTGTGTGTATACAGGAGTCTAGTGTGTGTTTGAAGGACCCAAAATGTGTAGGAGATCTAGTGAGTGTGTGTATATAATGGATTCAGAGTGTCTAAAGGGATCTAGTGTGTGTGTATATGATCCAGAGTTGGGTAAGGGATCTAGTGTGTGTCTGGAACGTAATGTGTTTAGGAGTGCAGTATGTGCGTGAGGGGTGCTGTTGTGTAAATATGTTGTGTATAATATAAATATGTTCGGAAGTATTGTGTGTATGTGTGAGGGGTGCAGTGGGTGTCTGTGAGGGATGTAGTGTGTATGTGATGGATGCCGTGTGTGTGGCTGCTGTGTGTGAGGGTGCTGTTTATTATGTGTGTGAGGGTGCTGTGTGTGATGTGTGTGAGAGGGCTGTGTTGTGTGAAAGTGCTGTGTTGTGTGAAAGTGCTGTGTGTGAAAGTGCTGTGTGTGATGTGTGTGAGAGTGCTGTGTTGTGTGAAAGTGCTGTGTTGTGTGAAAGTGCTGTTTGTGATGTGTGTGAGAGTGCTGTGTTGTGTGAAAGTGCTGTGTGTGATGGGTGTGAGAGGGCTGAGTGTGAGAGTGCTATATGTGATGGGTGTGAGAGTGCTGTGTTGTGTGAAAGTGCTGTGTTGTGTGAAAGTGCTGCGGTGTGTGAAAGTGCTGTGTGTGATGTGTGTGAAAGTGCTGTGTTGTGTGAAAGTGCTGTGTGTGATGGGTGTGAGAGTGCTGTGTGTGAAAGTGCTGTGTGTGATGGGTGTGAGAGTGCGGTGTGTTAAAGGGCTGTGTGTGCTGTGTGTGATGGGTGTGAGAGGGCTGTGTGTTAAAGGGCTGTGTGTGCTGTGTGTTAAAGGGCTGTGTGTGCTGTGTGTTAAAGGGATGTGTGTGCTGTGTGTGATGGGTGTGAGAGGGCTGTGTGTTAAAGGGCTGTGTGTGCTGTGTGTTAAAGGGCTGTGTGTGATGGGTGTGAGAGGGCTGTGTGTTAAAGGGCTGTGTGTGATGGGTGTGAGTGCTGTGTGTTAAAGGGCTGTGTGTGCTGTGTGTGATGGGTGTGAGAGGGCTGTGTGTTAAAGGGCTGTGTGTGATGGGTGTGAGAGGGCTGTGTGTTAAAGGGCTGTGTGTGCTGTGTGTGATGGGTGTGAGAGGGCTGTGTGTTAAAGGGCTGTGTGTTAAATGGCTGTGTGTGCTGTGTGTGATGGGTGTGAGAGGGATGTGTGTTAAAGGGCTGTGTGTGCTGTGTGTGATGGGTGTGAGAGGGCTGTGTTGTGTGAAAAAAAAAAAAAGTAGGCATTATGTCCCCCCCTCCCTTCTTACCTTTAGCCTGGGAGGGGGGGACCGGCAAGCTGGTACCTGGGAGAGAGAGGGGGGGACCGGCAGAATCACACAACAGAATCCCTGGTGGTCCAGTGGTAAGTGAACTCTAGCTTGCGGGCTAGAGTTCACTCTCGCAAGATCCGGTCGTTGCCATGGCAACGCACCGGATCTCGCGAGAGGAACCCGGCGGAGCTGCAAGATAGAGCTCCACCGGGTCCTCTCCCTCCCCAGCCGCATGTGCCGCAGGTCTGTCCAAGTGGGCCGGTGAGGGAGAGCTTTGATCTCCCCACCGGCCCATCATGGAATACAGCGGGGCCGGCGCTCGGATGGTGCCGGCCCTGCATAGACCGGCTGGGGAGATCCTGGGACTTCCCCTGCCGGCCTCGGCCCCACGGCCACCGCGGCCCACCGGGCATTTGCCCGGTGTGCCCGATGGCCAGTCCGGGCCTGACTGTACGGTATCCATTCGCGAGCAGCAGGCACTCCAAAGTGAACTGTCAATGCTGCTCGCGGGGCATGGGAGGGAGGTAGTTCTGTGCCTGCCTGACAGCCTTCACACACAGGAAACATGTGACCCGGTAATCAGGCAGAGCAGGGCTGCCCACGCGGGTCGTCTGACATTTTGCTTCCTGTGTGTGCTGGCAGGCAGGGAGAGGAGTGAGCAGGGGGCCAGACAGAGCTGCAGGCAGGCTGCTTCTCAGCCAGGAGCTGAGCAAGCACAGATCAAGGAGCAAGGTGGGCTCAGTGAGCAGTGGCACCCAGGTATTTTATGTTCATTTCCAGGATTCTTAGGGTGTGTGTATATTTGAGTGTGTAATTGTGTGTGGGAGGTGTTTTTGAAGATATTATGTGAGTGTCAGTATGGATCAATGTATGTGTGAGTGTCAGTATGGATCAATGTATGTGTGAGTATGGATCAATGTATGTGTCAGTATGGATCAATGTTTGTGTGAGTGTCAGTATGGATCAATGTATGTGTGAGTGTCAGTATGGATCAATGTATGTGTGAGTATGGATCAATGTATGTGTGAGTGTCAGTATGGATCAATGTATGTGTGAGTGTCAGTATGGATCAATGTATGTGTGGGTATGGATCAATGTATGTGTCAGTATGGATCAATGTTTGTGTGAGTGTCAGTATGGATCAATGTTTGTGTGAGTGTCAGTATGGATCAATGTATGTGTCAGTATGGATCAATGTTTGTGTGAGTGTCAGTCTGGATCAATGTATGTGTGAGTATGGATCAATGTATGTGTCAGTATGGATCAATGTATGTGTGAGTATGGATCAATGTTTGTGTGAGTGTCAGTCTGGATCAATGTTTGTGTGAGTGTCAGTATGGATCAATGTATGTGTCAGTATGGATCAATGTGTGTGTGAGTGTCAGTATGGATCAATGTTTGTGTGAGTGTCAGTATGGATCAATGTATGTGTGAGTATGGATCAATGTATGTGTCAGTATGGATCAATGTATGTGTGAGTATGGATCAATGTATGTGTCAGTATGGATCAATGTTTGTGTGAGTGTCAGTCTGGATCAATGTTTGTGTGAGTGTCAGTATGGATCAATGTATGTGTCAGTATGGATCAATGTGTGTGTGAGTGTCAGTATGGATCAATGTATGTGTCAGTATGGATCAATGTATGTGTGAGTATGGATCAATGTATGTGTCAGTATGGATCAATGTTTGTGTGAGTGTCAGTCTGGATCAATGTTTGTGTGAGTGTCAGTATGGATCAATGTATGTGTCAGTATGGATCAATGTGTGTGTGAGTGTCAGTATGGATCAATGTTTGTGTGAGTGTCAGTCTGGATCAATGTATGTGTCAGTATGGATTACTTTGTGTGAGTTTTAGTATTGATCAATGTATGGATCAATGTATGGATTACTGTGTGTGAGTGTCAGTGTGGATCACTGTATGTGTGTGAGTATGGATCATTGTGCGCCAGTGTATGTGAGTGTGTGGGCATCAGTACGTGCCAGTGAGTATCCATTAATCAAAAATCTGTGTTTATGCTTATATATGTTTTTTTATTTTTTTAAATGACATGTTGATTTAAAAAAATGAAATATGGGGGGGCGCGGGGCCTGACTGCCGAGCCGGATGGACACGGGGCACTTTGGCTCCCCGGGGAATCCCTGCAAATTGCCCCAAAAACACCCCATCTCGACCTGAAAAACCTGCAGCAAGGCAAGGGGACCTGAGCAATAACCCTCGGGGCGGCCAGTGACTCTCGTCCTGCCGCGACGCCGACTGAGAGGCGGGCGGGATTGCGGCCTGCCGTGAGGCCCTGGCGGGGGAAGCGGACGATCCCCTGCACTTGGTCCGGCGGGACCTCTCGCTTGCCTGCAGAGGGCCCCGTTCTCCCCCCCTGTGGGCCAGGGGGGTTATCCCGGACCCCACCGGGGAAGTAAAGATCACCATCACCCATGACACCTGAACAGGGGGAAAAGTCTAACCTGAGACCGCATGGCAGCAACCAAGATGGCCGCCGCGCCTACTACAAGCCACAACATCGGAGCAACGGCGCTGATAAATACACAGCGTACTGAAAGCGGCCAACTGGCAACAGAGACCATCGGATAACCTTGAAAGGTACATACTCACCACGCCGGCTTAGCTAATTTCCACAGCATCCGAAACAACACCCCCCACTGTCACCGGCGGGTCTGTGGGGACTATAATCGGAATCTGACCCTGCCGCAATTTAGCGGAGCTATGGACACGGGGCACAAGCGCTACTCCCAACCCAAAGCTGGTACCAGCGAACACACTCCTGGCCGGCAGGTACCCAAGCATTTCACAGCGTGAAACACAAGGAACTTGATCACAACCAGGAAGCCAGCCGACCAAACACAGCTGCAGGAATGACCACGCGACTGCCAACCCCATACACCTAAAGCTACAACAGATCAATGTGTAATCTTTATCTTAGCGCACCATTCTTAATACCACATATAGTTTACTACAGTAGATTTTATCTATGCAGTCCCCCACAGAAAGCACTTAACATTATTAAGCTTCCAGATGTACCCAACTTGACAAGCCCGGCTCTTCGCTGTCCCCTGGTGGTTAAATCTCATCAATATATAGAAAGCTGTAACTGATGTTATCGTGCATAGCCAGTACTCCAACTTACTTAGACTATACTAATTTCTAGCTCTATGTTAATAGCGAGCATGTTCGGTAATCCCTTTCAGATTGTTTAGCCTATGTTTAAAGGTTTACAGCGAAAACCTACTCAGCTAAGCTGGAAACAGATAATACTTTAATTCCAATTGTTATGTTTAAACGTCATGCCATCTAATAACAAAAATGATTGTCTAAGCTTGTTAATATAATATAAAATGTAGAACGGTTCTGGTGTACCTAATGTACCACACAGGAGAGAGGGAGACGGACTAGCACTAAGCTGCTCGAAAACTGGTAATGATAGGGATTCACTAAAAACCTATACAGAGCAAGGGAAAATAACTCTCTAGAAGAGTGGGAATACCAGGAGCTGGCTCGGTGACTAATGGCTAAAATACTACTAAATAGAGAATAAAAATATAAAAATATAAATATGTGGTACTATGCCTTTAAATCTGGAATAGACAAAGTATCCCTATAAATGTGCAAAAATGTGAATAAAGGTGCTATGAGTGGAGATCTCAAATAAACGTAATATCCCTTTAAATGTGCAAAAATACAAAGAGAATGCTGCTATACCTTTAAATATCCTTTAAGAATGTGCAAACATGCAAAGCAGTGCTATATAGGGGGTGATAAATAGAAAAAAATCATATATATATATATATATATAAATAAATATATATATATATATATATATATATATATATATATATATATATATATATAAATAGATACAAAAATACAAAAAGGAAAAAATGAGAGACCAAATTCTCTGCTGGATGACCAACAAATATGTATGAAACTGGTGTCTATATCCCAAACAACATGAGGGATAAATGATACCTGTTGCAAATAATATACTTAGTAAAAGATAGAAGTAACAAATAAGCTATACAGTACAAGGAACTGTTAGCTTTAGGCAATAAAAATGGAAACAATATATCGCTGGAAAACTGAAGCATAAAACTGGATCACTTCATATAAAAAATGCCAGTTTATTGAATATATTAAAATAACTTGGAAAAAGTTAAATATAATAAAAATACAGGTCACACTAGATTCAGAAGTGCATTACCAGACTGATGCATAGAAAAATAACAGCAAGGACCTTCGGATTGTTAAGGATGGATACGGATTGTGATGATTCAATATACAGCTGCCGGTGAGGATGGCTTGTGTCTGTGAGCACGTCCCGAGCAGGAGCCTCACTTCAGGGGACGTGCAGGACAGATGCCTCCGGTGGCGGTACTTTCCAAACAGGTCCTGCGTATGGAGATTAGTGGTGCTGCTGGTACATGCGTCTGATCCCGTGTGTTGCTGGGACGCCTGTCTTACGCGTTTCGTAGGGAATGGGCCCTACTTCATCAGAGACATAATGTAGGGATACTTTGTCTATTCCAGATTTAAAGGCATAGTACCACATATTTATATTTTTATATTTTTATTCTCTATTTAGTAGTATTTTAGCCATTAGTCACCGAGCCAGCTCCTGGTATTCCCACTCTTCTAGAGAGTTATTTTCCCTTGCATAATATAAAATGTGTCTATTATCTCTAAGCAGCCTGTATCACCAGTAATAATTAATCTAACGCAAGACCAAGCTTGAATTTCTTACTCTTTAGATTAAAATCGCATCTCTTATTCTTTTTTTTTTTTTTTTTTGTCAATCTCTTTTTTATTGAGGCATAAAAGTATATGGGATACAGAATGAGAGAGGGGAGACGATAATGCTTCATACATAATGGGTATAATACAATGCAGTATATATCATCTGTGCTTAACTTTGAGCCTCATTTTTTATTAATAGGAGTTGGTCTAGTAAGTTTAACGTAGTAGTAAAGAGAGTAGTGGTTGGACTTAAGTGAGAAATTAGGCAGCGTCATAGCAATAACACTAAACAGGCATATAAGGTAAGCATATGTTAAGCTACGTTACCACTTATAGTCGAGTCGTAAAAGTCTACAAGGTGTTAAAGTGAGTTAGAAATAATTCTTATTACTTGCTCTCGTGCCTACTATGTGATTAATACGGCTTAAACAGTGGAGATTAATACTCGAGTGCCAGTCAGTCTGGTTCAGCTCCTTTAGATTGGTACATTAATAAACAGGCTTGTGGCGTTTGTCCAATTGAACGTCACTAAGGTTAAAGTGAGAGCAGGCATAAAACATTTAGCGATAGGGACCTCGCTTGGTACACGTTATCAGGAAAAACAAGATTAAACATGTGCAGAGTGAGACAGTAAACAATATGAGCCATTTAACAAAACTACAAAATCAATGTAACTCTTTCTCAGAGCTAAACTGTGGTATAACAGCAGTCCAACATTCAGACTTTACATGCTTGAGAACCGCCGTGGTTCGGGGCTGCTTGTATATTTGCCCTCTGCTCTCTGTGGGTGTCAGTCCCGGTCGTGCAGTCTGTCAGATGAAGCTGCTAGTTGGCGGGCCCGGCTGACCTTATAGAGGCTTTGTGTGGTATGGCTCTTTCATCCGATGCCGTCTCTGTGGGAGCAGCTAGCGTTTGGTGGTGAGGTATTTGGGGCCGCTAGAGCAGTGGACAGTATGGCGGCATCCCTCCTGCCCCAGGCTGTTGTATGGGCCTGCATCTCTGTGCCACGAACTCTGCAGCTTCTGGAGCTCGAGTTTTCGCCCCGTTCGGGGGTAGTGGAGGGCCTGATGTACTTGGGCCACTTACGGCGCTGAAGCCTCCGTGGATGTGGGCGATGCTTCTGGGTCTTCACCCCTGTGGCCTCCAGCCCGGGTAGGCTCTGTGGTATGGGGTTGCGTGGGTTGTCTGTCGCTGTGCCCAAGGGTATGCCTCCCTGTCTCCGCTGCCGGCCGACCCGTTCACCCGCTGTTTGTGCAGGTCCCTGCCTGGGTTGCGTAGTTTGCTGGCGGTCTTTCAACCTTCGTCGGGAGGCCGCCCTGGGAGCTGCTGGTGGGTGTCTGCGTAGTTGGCGGCGGATGGTGGGGCGTATCCATGCCGCTGCTCGTTTCATAGCTAGCTGAAAGATCTGGCTTTTGGTGTGGAGTGCTGACCAGAGGCTTTCGCCAAGCCGGTCAAAGAACTCCAGAGTGTGTATAGGTGGTTTGATGCGGGTTTTCACCTGCACGGATTGCGTCCGAGCCGCCATTTTGGTTGGGCCCTGGCAGTTTTGCTTGTCTTCAGGCTCTATCGCTTGTTTGGGGGTAACCGTCCCCAGCGAGGACCGGGATGACCCCCGCCGGTCCAGGGGGGGGGGTAGCAGGGTTGAGTGTGTTTCTCTTGTGTGAGCGGGTCCCTTGCCGGGTGATCGGCCGCCTCCCCCATGCTGCAGGCTCCGCTCCGTTGTAGGCCGCATGGCCGGTACAGGCTCTCTTAGTGCCAGTCTGCGCATCTCTTATTCTGACGTAACTGTTACAACTCTGATATTAACAAAAAAAAAAATGTGCAGTCAAATCGTATGCCATGTCAACTTCATTGTACCTAAGGGGCCTGCTAATGCTATCGTGGCATCGCAAGGCAAATGTTAACTGTATAAACATGCACAAGAAAAATGAAGAATAAAAAAAGAAAATGAAATATAGCTTTGCTTTATCTATGCTATTTGTGAAAGTATGCTGCATAGATACATATGCACAAATGGTATTATATCACTATATGTAAATATGTATGTGTATATATATAAATTGCAAGCATAATTTTATTAATTATTATGTTTATAATATATTCATGCATAATACACTTGGAAAACAAGTGAAAATCTAAATTTCATAATTTAAACGAAAATAGCGGATTTGAAACAAAATCTTTATTTAGGTATAGTGACAGCTTGACTATTGTAGCCTAAATTTAGCAATTTACATTTTCATTCACAAAAATATTAGTTTAGTGGATAACCCTGCCTTTCTCTCAGTCTTTCATTCCCTGGTATCAAACTACATACAACGAAGAGTGCGCCCATAGGAATGAGGACTAAACAAAATAAGATTAATTTAAATCAGACGTGCAGCAGCATTCAGTCAATGTTTCATTCCCATTACTGGACCTTGCAAAATTATAAGGATGAAACGTTGAAGTAAGATGTTGCACATAGTTTTATGTTTTCATGCTAAACAAGAGTCCACCAAAAAACCCATCCTCTCTCTTGGGCTAATGAAGAAGTGTCACCCCGAGTAGCTATGGGTAGGAAAGATATGCACTAACTGTTAGGATAAGAAAGATAGATTTATTATATTTATATATACACTCATTCATTCCAGCAACGGGTGCTCCGATAGGCTAAAAGCAGTCAGCTGACACTCTTAACCAATCACAGCTGTCATTCGCTGCTCAGGGTGATACTTCCTCTTTAGTCTTCCACTTCCACTAAATAAGGGTCCCCAGCATAGCCACTACTGGAGATATGGGTTAAGGCCTAACCCATATCTCCAGTAGGGGCCATGCTGGGGACCCTTATTTAGTGTTACACTGCTAAAAAACAATGGCTTAACAATGTATGGAGGAACAGTGCCAGAGGACTACAAGCACTATAACCAATTCAACAATATTTAATGATTATAGTGACTACAATGTCCCTTTAAAGGGGACCAGTTATGCCCCAAATAACTTATGCTCATTTAATTAAAATTTGATCTATACTTTGTGCTAACAGTTTTGCTAGCAAATGTATAGATTTGGAGAAAAACCTATTTAAAAATAGTTTTTTTTCTCTCAGCTGTGTGTCAAACAGCTGGCTGACAAGGGAGAGCAGAAAAGACCTCCTACAGAAGGTCCCTCTGCTCTCCATCCACAACATACACTGTGGTTGCTATGGAAACTCCCTAGCAGCTGCTTCTATATCTAGCTAGGGAGTATTGAAATGGAGTGATATGATGTCACTCGGTTTCGTCGCAGGCACGCTGGCAACAAAGTCGATATCACTGTCAAGGGATGCGTCTTAAGAGGGCAAATCAAAGAAGAGACCAGGTGGAGCAAATTATGGCGTGGACGTGAGTGTTACACAAAGAATAACACCCACGAAGAAATGCTGGAATGGAGAACAATTGAGTAAATCTCTACATTTTACATGGAATACACCATGTATCTTAGTGATATAACGGGAATTCGATGTACACTGGGAACTCGGTTTACGCCTCGGTTAATATAATTTTCGGTTTACAAATGAAAATCCATTGAAAATAATGCCTCGGTTTACTAATTCTTTTCGCAATACAAAGCAAGTTTCCCCAGGATGCATTGCACCTTGGAGCTTTATAACACCGCCCCCTGCATGCTGGAGCCTGTGGGTAGCACGTGGTGTCGAGTGTGGAGGTGTTGGAGCGGCTTTTGCATCAAGTTTTGGAGCCATTCTGGAAATTGTTTGCAGTTGTTTTGGGACTTTTTGGTGCATTTCTCAAGCTGTGGAAAGGTAGTGAGCTGAGCTTCGCCGTTTGCATGCCTTTTATTGTGTGTTTATTTTGACTTTTTTCTGACCTTCAGTTTACAAATTGAAATTCAGTTTACAAATCTTCTTCTATGTTCTAAAGGGAGTGGAGTTCCATAATTCATAGTTTCCAACGTTACATTGTTAGGGCAACACCTTCTTTTAAAATGTATCTTTAATGGTGTCTCTGGCAGGAAGGAGAGCTGAGTGACTGGCAGGAGGGAGTGTGCCCTCCTGCCAGTCACTCAGCTCTCAAAATGTATGTTTTGTATAATTTTGCACAACAGCTTCACAGCAATAAAATGTAATGTATCTTCAAGTTACAATAAATGTAATTAAATATGTTTCAGTTTATTATATGTGTGCTTAAAAATCAGTTTAAAACAAGGGAAGTGAATGGCGCTTACACAGTAAAAACCAAAACACAGTACTGGAGTGAGAAAGGTGTTCCCCAACACCCTAAAGTCAAAATGTACGAAAGGTATTAGAAGCAACAAGTGCCAAAATACACACAACACTCCCTGTGTATAAATATATAAAATAATACTTATACCTGTACAGGTATATGTGGGGGATGTCCCATGTAGTCAGTACCTACAATAATAAAAAAGGTACATAGTATAGACCAGTGATGGCGAACCTATGGCACGCGTGCCACAGGTGGCACGCCGGGCCCTCTCTGTGGGCACGCGGCCATAGCTTTGCCATCACTGCAGAGTAGGCGCCTGCCTGCCCAAAACGGCAGGCGCCTACTCTGCTTCCGTGTCGGCAGGACCGGAAGCAGGGGGGAGGGATCGAGGAAGCAGCTCTCCCGTCCTCCCGCGAGCTGTGTGGAGCGTTGCCGCACGTTACCATGGCAACGCTCCACACAGCATCGCGCGGGAGGACAGGAGAGCTGCAGGACCTGTCCTGTCCTGCATACCACCACCGGACCACCAGAGATGACTGTGTTCCCCCCCTCCCATTCACCAAAGGTAACAAGAAGGGAAGGGAAGGGGGGGGGATACTGATTTAATAACCTACCCCCCTACTCCCACTACCCCCAGCACCCCTACTCCTTCTACTCCCACTACCCCCAGCACCCCTACTCCTTCTACTCCCACTACCCCCAGCACCCCTACTCCTTCTACTCCCACTACCCCAGCACCCCTACTCCTTCTACTCCCCCTACTCTCAGCACCCCTACTCCCACTACCCCCAGCACCCCTACTCCCACTACCCCCAGCACCCCTACTCCCACTACCCACAGCACCCCTACTCCCAGCACCCCTACTCCCACTACCCCCAGCACCCCTACTCCCACTACCCCCAGCAACCCTACTCCCACTACCCCAGCACCCCTACTCCCAGCACCCCTACTCCCCCTACCCCCAGCACCCCTACTCCCACTACCCACAGCACCCCTACCCCCAGGACACCTACCCCCCTTACCCACAGCACCCCTACCCCCAGCACCCCTACCCCCTTACCCCCAGCACCCCTACCCCCCTTACCCACATCACACTTACCCACAGCACCCCTACCCCCAGCACCCCAACTCCCACTACCCCCAGCACCCCTTCTCCCACTACCCCCAGCACCCCTACTCCCAGAACCCCTACTCCCCCTACCCCCAGCACCCCTACCCCCAGCACCCCTACCCCCAGCACCCCTACTCCCACTACCCACAGCACCCCTACCCCCAGGACACCTACCCCCTTACCCACAGCACCCCTACCTCCTTACCCCCAGCACCCCTACCCCCCTTACCCACAGCACCCTTACCCACAGCACCCCTACCCCCAGCACCCCTACTCCCACTACCCACAGCACCCCTACCCCCAGGACCCCTACCCCCCTTACCCCCAGCACCCCTACCCCCCTTACCCACAGCACCCCTACCCCCCTTACCCACAGCACCCCTACCCCCAGCACCCCTACTCCTCCTACCCCCAGCACCCCTACTCCCACTACCCACAGCACCCCTTTGCCCACTACCCACAGCACCCCTACTCCCCTACCCCCCTTAACCCCAGCACCCCTACCCTCCCTTAACCCCAGCACCCCTACCCCCACTACCCACAGCACCCCTACCCCCACTACCCACAGCACCCCTACTCCCCTACCCCCAGCACCCCTACCCCCCTTAACCCCAGCACCCCTACCCTCCCTTAACCCCAGCATCCCTCCCCCCACTACGCACAGCACCCCTACCCACAGCACCCCTACCCACAGCACCCCTACCCCCAGCACCCCTACCCCCAGCACCCCTACCCCTGCACCCACAGCACCCCTATCCCCCTACACACAGCACCCCTACCCCCCTACACACAGGACCCCTACCCACAGCAGCCCTACACACAGCACCCCTACCCCCCCCACACACAGCACCCCTACCCCCCCACACACAGCACCCCTACCCCCCCCCCACACACAGCACCCCTACCCCCCCACACACAGCACCCCCCCACACTCACAGCACCCCCCCACACTCACAGCACCCCCCCCACACTCACAGCACCCCTACCCCCACACACCGCACCCCTACCCCCCCACACACACACAGCACCCCTACCCCCCCACACACACAGCACCCCTACCCCCCCACACAGCACCCCTACCCCCCCACACACAGCACCCTTTCCCCCAAACACACACAGCACCCTTTCCCCCACACACACAGCACCCTACCCCCCCACACACACAGCACCCTACCCCCCCACACACACAGCACCCTACCCCCCTACACACACATCACCCTACCCCCCCACACACACAGCACCCTACCCCCCCCACACACAGCACCCTACCCCCCCACACACAAAGCACCCTACCCCCCCATACAAAGAACCCTACCCCCCACACAAAGCACCCCAACCCCCCACACACAGCACCCCACCCCCCCCCACAACATTACACACAGACACATACACTGCACCCCTCAATGCAGTATATGTGTGTGTGTGTTCAGCAGTCTTTATGTATTCAGCAGTGTGTGTGTGTGTGTATTCAGCAGACTACGTGCGTGTATTCAGCAGACTGCGTACTCAGCAGTATGCGTGTATTTAGCGGACCGTGTGTGTATTTAGCAGTCTGTCTGTGTCTCGGTGTGTGTGTTTGTATTAAGCAGTTGGTGTGTGAATGTGTTCAGCAGTCTGTGTGTATGTATTGCATTTGTTGGAGATACTAATATAAGCTTAATTTATATCATTATTTTAAATTTTTATAATTTAACTCTCTGTTGTGTTCTTCTTTTAAAACAAAAGTTGTTAACTGTACGAGTAGTTTTTTCTAAACGTAAACCTCAGTATTCAGGTTTAATTGCCATGTTGGCACTTTGAGGGAAAAAAAGTTGGCATGTATTGCGGTTTGGGCACTCGGGCTCAAAAAGGTTCGCCATCACTGGTATAGACTGTACATACAACGAGAGAAATATGGAGGTAATTGGATACACTCACGGATTTCAGAGCCGTGCCAGGCTCTGTATTTAGTGCCCAAGGGTGCCTCAAAAAGGCTTTGCTGGAGAATCCTGGATGATATCCCCCAGAGGTAGAAGGAACAGCAGCAGAGTGATGGTAAAAAAGTGTAGATTTATTGTAAATATAAATTAAAATAGTAACTGTGCAGGTCCCATATGGTGACTCACGAAATCACAGTCATGCAGACGCGTTTCAACTCAGTCCGAGTTTTCATCAGTGCATAAAATCATCCAGTTGCTGTTCCGTTTTAAATTCTCCGCTATTCTGATTGCCGGTCACATGGGCGGAAGTTCGGGTGGCCGGCGTCTGGCATCACTTCCGGTATTTCGGCGCTCATTTTCCAGCTTGATTGTGTTTAGTGCATTTGCCCATTCGAGGCTGGAAACTCCATCTTGTAAATGGGCATCTGATATAGTTCTTAGCATGCTCGCATAGAAAGAAACTTGCAGTATTGGAAGTGACACAATTGTATATACGAAATAGCGGTAATAATGCAATGCTATGCATAAAAGGAAGGACATTGTAAATACCTAGTGTGCAATATCAGTATGGGATTAATTAGTACATTTGTCCAACTAGGGCAGAAGGGTTTCATATTGAGGATGGACATCTGTCATATCTTAAAGGATGTATACATATAAACAGTAATTACTAAAATACAATGAAATAAGAAGTATAATATAAAATAAAATAAAATAAGATAAAAATAAACATAAACAATGTTAAAGCAGCAGCAGCAATATAGTAATATATACAAAAAAACTGAGAATATGTGTATATATTAAACAGCATGTGGGTATATAATACAAAATGATCCCATCTAGGTGGTATAAATATAGCCCATATAGAATAAGATTGGTGGGTGAAAAAAGGGCTAAAAAAAGAGTCTCTATAAGAAACTATAAAAAATTATAAAAATTATAAAGTTATAAAATATTTTATAAAATTATAAAAAATTAGCCAACTCGAAATCTAAATTTAGACCGTAGGGGGATAGGGTATTCAATTCAAAAATCCACCTACTTTCAATTTACAAAGTTCTTTAAAATTATCTTCACCCCTCCAATCTTTTTTCTTTTGGGCAATGGCAGTGAAATTGACATATGAAGGGTCACTGTTGTGGCATTGTAAAAAATGTGCAGAGACACTGTGTTTGGCATACCCCCTCTGTATGTTGCCCAAGTGTTCCAGTATGCGGGTTTTTAGAGTCCTCGTAGTCATTCCCACATACTGGAGTCCACAAGGGCACCAGAGGAGGTATATCACATTACTGGAATGGCAAGTGAGAATAGAATTAATCTTATACTCCTTTTTAGATATATTGGAGATAAATTTAGTTTGTGTATCTTTCTTAAATTTTGTTCTTTTGCAGGCTGTGCACATTTTGCATGGATAGAAACCATGTTTTTGGTTAAAAACGTTGGTATTAGCGGTATGTGTTTTTATGTGGTTTTTGACCAGCAGCGTTTGTAAATTTTTAGTACACCTATATATAATTTTTGGTTTTTCACCAATGATGTTATTAAGACCCTCATCGGTTCTCAGAATGTGCCAGTACTTCTGAACAATAGATTTTATATGTTTAGCGTCACCACTATAATCTAAAATTAAAAGAGGTTCCTCTGTTTGTTTGGTTACTTGTTTATCCTTATATTCTAATAGGGACTCTCTATTTAGTTGTCTGGTTTCCTGAATTTGATGATCCAAAATACTTGGATCATATTTCTTTTCAATGAAGAAATTTTTCAAACGTCCGCCTGTTCCTCATATTCTTTAATGTCACTGCAATTTTTAAAAATCCGGTTGAATTGGCTCTTGGGCACATTGCGCAACCACGGATCGTGATGACAACTCGTGGTGTCAATGTACCCATTGACATCCACTGGTTTGAAATAAGTTCTAGTGGAAATATGATTGTGTGAGACATAAATATCCAAATCTAAGAACTGGACTGATGTTTGGCTAATTTGACTAGTCATAACAATGTTATTATGATTGTCATTAAGGCCCTCCAGGAAGAGATCCAAGGACATTCTGGACCCCTTCCATATAAAGAAGATGTCGTCGATATATCTGCGATAGAGGACCAGACCCGCTCCCATGATGTCCCGAGCTGGGAGGAAGGTACCCTCCCAGTGAGACATAAAAAGATCCATCAAGAAAAGCAAATAGCAAAGATCCACCAAGAAAAGCAAATAGCAAAAAAGAAGATTCCATCAAGAAAAGCAAATATATTAGGGATAAGCATGATTATGCTTACAATAGAGTTCGCTCATTTGCTAGGCATAAAAGAAACCACTCCAACCCTGGATTTAAATCTAGTGGGTACAACAGGAACTACAACGTAGATAACCAAAAAACAAATGCAAACACATATAAAAAACCCTATTATAAGGAGGTTAATAAACCAACCTTTAGAGATTCTCCTAAAACTAGTGGTGCAAATAGGATACAGCTTTCTAAGCGAAACCAGCAATATACCCCTAATTATGGAAGTAGATATAGATCCTTAACAGACGAGACAACAAATGATCATACTACTAAAAGTAAACCCCATGCCTACCATTCATCCCATTCTTTTTTAGTACAGGATCAACCCCCCCGCCCACAAAGGTCCAAAAGACCGTGGGATCAGGGAGAAGGGGATGCCGAGCAGGAAGACCTTTGGACATTGAAAAAAAGAGGGAAAAACCACCATTAGGTATTTTTAACCTCTCAAACAAAGTATTAACGAATAAAGAATTAGAAGTCCTCGATAAGGGCCTAAAATTCGCACCAACTAGTTCCAACAAACCTTTTAATACTTTCATAGATATCCATAAATTCATTCGGAAACTCTGCTTAAAGAAACATTTTAAAAAATTCCCTACTAATGAATTAAGAGATACTAACAGTGATAATTTTATACACACAAATTTGAAAGATAAATCCCAGTTTTTTCCCAAAAACCACATTAGCGGTGAAATGAAGGTTTTTGAGAAATTGGTCACTAATGATGTGAGACAGATATCCAAAAAGAAAAGAAATAACTTAAATTATTCCCAAACTAAAGCTTTGAGAGATCTTCAACAAGATCATAATATTGTTATTAAGCCAGCAGACAAGGGTGGGGGCATCGTTGTGCTGAATGTTGCGGATTACATGGAGGAGGTATACAGACAGCTCAACGATGCCTCCACCTACACCAAACTTAAAGTGGATCCTACTCCAGAAATAAGAAAGAAATATACATCATTATTGAGTAAGGGTATGGAAGATGGAATTCTCAACAAGCAGGAATATAAATATCTAAATGTCTCGGTATGCCGTATACCAGTCCTCTACATCCTCCCAAAAATCCATAAGGATACAAAGAAACCCCCTGGAAGGCCTATAGTATCCGGGATAGGCTCCCTACTAAGTAGGTTATCTGAATATGTAGATAAACTACTTCAACCTTTGGTGATATCACAACCATCCTATCTCAGGGACTCTACACAGTTAATAAAGACCTTACAGAATATCCAATGGGAAGAGGATTACTATCTGGTCACATGTGATGTGACCAGTTTATATACTATTATTTCTCATGAGTTGGGTTGTACGGCTGTCAAGCATTTTTTGATGCATAGTAATAAGTTTGCTGAGAGCCAGATTAATTTCATCATAGACAGTATCTATTTAATTCTTACCAACAACTTTTTTTGGTTCGATGGTTCCTTTTTTTTTACAGCTAGTCGGTACTGCGATGGGGACCAGATTCGCTCCCAGTTATGCTAATCTTTTTATGTCTCACTGGGAGGGTACCTTCCTCCCAGCTTGGGACATCATGGGAGCGGGTCTGGTCCTCTATCGCAGATATATCGACGACATCTTCTTTATATGGAAGGGGTCCAGAATGTCCTTGGATCTCTTCCTGGAGGGCCTTAATGACAATCATAATAACATTGTTCTGACTAGTCAAATTAGCCAAACATCAGTCCAGTTCTTAGATTTGGATATTTATGTCTCACACAATCATATTTCCACTAGAACTTATTTCAAACCAGTGGATGTCAATGGGTACATTGACACCACGAGTTGTCATCACGATCCGTGGTTGCGCAATGTGCCCAAGAGCCAATTCAACCGGATTTTTAAAAATTGCAGTGACATTAAAGAATATGAGGAACAGGCGGGACGTTTGAAAAATTTCTTCATTGAAAATAAATATGATCCAAGTATTTTGGATCATCAAATTCAGGAAACCAGACAACTAAATAGAGAGTCCCTATTAGAATATAAGGATAAACAAGTAACCAAACAAACAGAGGAACCTCTTTTAATTTTAGATTATAGTGGTGACGCTAAACATATAAAATCTATTGTTCAGAAGTACTGGCACATTCTGAGAACCGATGAGGGTCTTAATAACATCATTGGTGAAAAAACAAAAATTATATATAGGGGTACTAAAAATTTACAAACGCTACTGGTCAAAAACCACATAAAAACACATACCGCTAATACCAAAGTTTTTAACCAAAAACATGGTTTCTATCCATGCAAAATGTGCACAGCCTGCAAAAGAACAAAATTTAAGAAAGATACACAAACTAAATTTATCTCCAATATATCTAAAAAGGAGTATAAGATTAATTCTATTCTCACTTGCCATTCCAGTAATGTGATATACCTCCTCTGGTGCCCTTGTGGACTCCAGTATATGGGAATGACTACGAGGACTCTAAAAACACTTGGGCAACATACAGAGGGGGTATGCCAAACACAGTGTCTCTGCACATTTTTTACAATGCCACAACAGTGACCCTTCATATGTCAATTTCACTGCCATTGCCCAAAAGAAAAAAGATTGGAGGGGTGAAGATAATTTTAAAGAACTTTGTAAAATTGAAAGTAGGTGGATTTTTGAATTGAATACCCTATCCCCCTACGGTCTAAATTTAGATTTCGAGTTGGCTCATTTTTTATAATTTTATACATTTTTTTATAACTTTATAATTTTTTATAGTTTCTTATAGAGACTCTTTTTTTAGCCCTTTTTTCACCCACCAATCTTATTCTATATGGGCTATATTTATACCACCTAGATGGGATCATTTTGTATTATATACCCACATGCTGTTTAATATATACACATATTCTCTGTTTTTTTGTATATATTACTATATTGCTGCTGCTGCTTTAACATTGTTTATGTTTATTTTTATCTTATTTTATTTTATTTTATATTATACTTCTTATTTCATTGTATTTTAGTAATTACTGTTTATATGTATACATCCTTTAAGATATGACAGATGTCCATCCTCAATATGAAACCCTTCTGCCCTAGTTGGACAAATGTACTAATTAATCCCATACTGATATTGCACACTAGGTATTTACAATGTCCTTCCTTTTATGCATAGCATTGCATTATTACCGCTATTTCGTATATACAATTGTGTCACTTCCAATACTGCAAGTTTCTTTCTATGCGAGCATGCTAAGAACTATATCAGATGCCCATTTACAAGATGGAGTTTCCAGCCTCGAATGGGCAAATGCACTAAACACAATCAAGCTGGAAAATGAGCGCCGAAATACCGGAAGTGATGTCAGACGCCGGCCACCCGAACTTCCGCCCATGTGACCGGCAATCAGAATAGCGGAGAATTTAAAACGGAACAGCAACTGGATGATTTTATGCACTGATGAAAACTCGGACTGAGTTGAAACGCGTCTGCATGACTGTGATTTCGTGAGTCACCATATGGGACCTGCACAGTTACTATTTTAATTTATATTTACAATAAATCTACACTTTTTTACCATCACTCTGCTGCTGTTCCTTCTACCTCTGGGGGATATCATCCAGGATTCTCCAGCAAAGCCTTTTTGAGGCACCCTTGGGCACTAAATACAGAGCCTGGCACGGCTCTGAAATCCGTGAGTGTATCCAATTACCTCCATATTTCTCTCGTTGTATGTACAGTCTATACTATGTACCTTTTTTATTATTGTAGGTACTGACTACATGGGACATCCCCCACATATACCTGTACATGTATAAGTATTATTTTATATATTTATACACAGGGAGTGTTGTGTGTATTTTGGCACTTGTTGCTTCTAATACCTTTCGTACATTTAAAAATCAGTTTGTGTAAATAAAGAACTATGTTAATAATGAATGAATGCTTTCAATACAATACGTTGTCGATCACACACAATTATCAGATTTATTAATTAACAATTAGTGAACACATTGACGTAGGCAAAACTTCCATAATTATTTATTACCTTATCATGTGATTATCCATAATTGCTGTCTGCCAGCTAACGTTGGAAAAAAAATATCGATGTAAGGTACAGCATACATTCTTAGTCACTGTGACATCACAGAAAGGTCTCCTAGCAACCAAAGAAGGTGCATTATAACCACTGGGGTGTAAATAGCTTGTCCTTAGCAAACCTCTGAACCGACTAGTCAAATTGTCAATAAGTTTAAGGATCACATAAAATAAATTACATCTGTTGGTAAGTGCCATAAGTTTTGTCTATCTATCTATGGAAGCAAATAATTAAAGGAGCACTATAGAAGTAATACAAAGCACTATATTGTCCCTCTATCCCGTTAAATACTCTTTAAACACTTATCAGCCTGATATCCCTCGTGCTGGGTCATGCTCCTACTTTGCCACCATCAGCCAATGAGAAGCGCATAATATGCATGTGCAGCAATGCTTTCCTATGGGGTTTTTAACCAAGTTGGATGACCTCATGCAAGCGTGAGGACATCCAGCATCGTTTCATGGAGTCAAACTCTGTGTAAATGCAGGAAGCACCTCTTGTGGCTGCCTGAGAGACAGCCACTACAGGGAGGCTTAAAGGGACACTATAGTCACCTGAACAACTTTAGCTTAATGAGGTTGTTCAGGTGAGTGCAACAGCTCCATGCAGCCTTTTTCTTGTAAGTACTGTATTTTCATAGAAAATACAGTGTTTACATTGGAAGCTTGGAACACCTCCACTTGCAGTCAATCAGACTGCCACCAGAGGGACTTCTGAGTTCAGAAGCCCTAAAAAGGCTTCATTCACGTCTGACGTATTCACGCATGGGTGAATACTTCAGACTGTGAACGCGCTTTGTATCCTGTGTCAGCACTGCGTGGGAGTGGCTTGAGCTGACAGGTCTGACAGACTGAAGACCGAGGAGGGGAGGATTCAAACTGTAAGTAAACTTATTTAGTGAGTGTGGGTGGGTGAATGAGGGTGAGTGGGTGAGGATGGATGGATGGGTGATGGGAGTGGATGGGAGTGGATGGATTTGGGGATGGATATGAATGATGGGAGTGGATGGATATGGATGATGGGAGTGGTTGGATGGGATGATGGGACTGGATGGATTTGGGGATGAATATGGATGATGGGAATGGATGGATGATATGGATGATGGGAGTGGATGGATTTGGGGATGGATATGGATGGTGGGAGTGGATGGATTTGGGGATGGATATGGATGATGGGAATGGATGGATGACATGGATGATGGGAGTGGATGGATATGGATGATGGGATTGGATGGATTTGGGGATGGATGATGGGAGTGGATGGATTTGGGGATGGATATGGATGATGGGAGTGGATGGATGATGGGAGTGGATGGATTTGGATGATGGGAGTGGATGGATATGGATGATGGTAGTGGATGGATTTGGGGATGGATGTGAATGGATGATGGGAGTGGGTGGATTTGGGGATGGATGATGGGAGTGGATGGATTTGGGGATGAATATGGATGATGGGAGTGGATAGATTTGGATGATGGGATTGGATGGATGATATGGATGATGGGAGTGGATGGATTTGGGGATGGATATGGATGATGAGAATGGATGGATGATATGGCTGATAGGAATGGGTGGATTTGGGGATGGATGATGGGAGTGGATGGATTTGGATGATGGGAGTGGATGGATTTGAATGATGGGAGTGGATGTATGATATGGATGATGGGAATGGATGGATGATATGGGTGATGGGAGTGGATGGATTTGGGGACGGATATAGATGATGGGAATGGATGGATGATGGGAATGCATGGATGATATGGATGATGGGAGTGGATGGATATGGATGATGGGATTGGATGAATGGATATGGATGATGGGAGTGTATGGATGGGGGTGGATGGATATGGATGGGGATAGATGGAGAGAGAGTGTGTGTATGTCTTTAATTTTTACTACTTGTGTGTTTGCATAGAAACACTATACAGTTGCAAGAAAAAGTATGTGAACCCTTTGGAATGATATGGATTTCTGCACAAATTGGTCATAAAATGTGATCTGATCATCATCTAAGTCACAACAATAGACAATCACAGTCTGCTTAAAGTAATAACACACAAAGAATGAAATGTTGCCATGTTTTTATTGAACACACCATGTAAACATTCACAGTGCAGGTGGAAAAAAGTATGTGACATGAAAAACATGGTTTCCATTACTTTCCCCACTTCTGAAGTAAGGCTTACTGGCATATAGTTGCCCGACTCTTCCCTATTACCTTTCTTGTGAATGGGCACACCATTCACTAACTTCCAATCTTCTGGGACTACTCCTGTTAACAATGATTGGTTAAATAAATCTGTTAATGCTAGTTCTGCTAGTACACCACTAAGCTCTTTTAATAACTTTGGGTGTATTCCATCAGGTCCCATTGACTTATTTGTCTTTGCTTTTGACAGTTGAAATAGAACATCTTCCTCTGTGAACTCACATGTAATAAATTACTCATTTGTCCTTTTTCCTAACTGAGGTCCCTTTCCTTCATTTTCATCTGTAAATACTGAACAAAAATATTCATTGAGGCAGTCAGCTAGAGCTTTATCCTCTTCTACATACATTCCTTCTTTTGTTTTTAATCTAACTAATCCTTGTTTTACTTTCCTTTTCTCATTTATGTATCTAAAAAATGTTTTGTCCCCTTTTTTTATTGGCTGTGCTATTTTCTCTTCTGTGTGTGATTTGGAAGCTCTTATAAATTGCTTAGCCTCTTTCTGCCTAATCTTATAGATCATGCTGTCTTCCTCACTCTGTTTTTTTTTTTAAATTTATAATTACTAAATGCTAACTTTGTTTTTTACTATTTTGGCAATATCTGCGGAGTACCACAGTGGTTTCTTGAATTTTTTGCTTTTACTGACAAGCCTAATGCAATTTTCTGTTGCCTTCAGCAGTGCAACTTTTTTATAGGTTCCCCTTAACCATTAGTCTGCAAGAGAACTCAGGCAGTTGCAAAGTTCAGCTCTAATCCAAGCACTGTAGGGTCTACTGAAAATATGTCTTCGAAACCCCACACATTTGTGTCTGATGACAGTGTGTCACACAATCCCCGCACTATGTATATCTCATGAAGGATGCTACAAGACTATACCGTAGTACTAAACAAGTTAAATATAGCAGTTCTAGAAAAACATCAGCAATCCTTTATAAATCCACGCTTAGTAAATTATTTGAATGTGTAATTTTCTCAATAATCAATAATTATTCTTAATACATGATTCACAAATGCCCAGCTTTCTCTCTACATGTGCAAAAATCTCTTCGGTCATTAAAGATGAAAGTGTCCATAAGAACTCTACTCTACTATAACAATTTAGTTTCAAACCTAGCCCTAAATCATTAGCCACTATTTAAATACTCCAGACACTTGGCAGTTTAACCCCTTAAGGACACATGACATGTGTGACATGTCATGATTCCCTTTTATTCCAGAAGTTTGGTCCTTAAGGGGTTAAATCAGAGTTCTAGAGACAATGGGTCACCTCTAAATGTTAAAATGTCAATCAGGAGTTTTAATGTGAACTTTTTAAGTAGACTTGTCAACTAAAATGCTTCACTGAATTACTCAAAATACACTACAATAAGAATATGTGCAAAAATCACAAAGTGACAGGCTCAGCAGGACTAATTTATCTTTCCACTCACCTAAAAGCTAAGTGATATAAGTTATGCTTAAAAATCTCTTTGGAGGGTTTAGACCTATGCTGCTTTTCTTAATCTCTATGAAACAAGATATGAACCACCTCAATGATCTTTTCCATATTGTACAAGTCAAACAGTTATCTTAAACACATTTCTATATTATTTTATTAATTTATTTTTTCAATTAAAGATTCGATATGCACAACCTTTGATTCCTGGAAATTAAATGCAGTATAGACAGGACGATCGATACAAAGCCTGCATACACATATAATGTTTAGACAATAGGAAAACAGTAACTATCCAGGGCCATGAATCATCATATTTGAAAATGGCTTTGCAGTTTCTCATTTCACTGTGAGTCTAGTATTTACAATGTTATGACTGAGTCAAGACTCCCACAGGGAATAAATGTGCCTCCTACATCAAATGTTTAAACAAAGCACCAGGATTTGAAATGCAGTTAAATTTTTTAGAGATATATTAGTTGCTAATAATATATCAGTTTATTAAGCTCCAGAATGCTTAAAGCAGCAGTGTAGGCAGTATAGCATTTTTATCTCTTTAAATTCTTTATGTTCCCAATATTCCCTGGCACTGTCCTTACAGTGTGCCTTTAACATATTTTATTGATGTCTACATATACTATTCTAAAAACATCTAACTCAAGCTCATAAACAGATCCTTCCCAGTAGCATTGTTCATCAGGGCAAACAACACATCACATTAGTTATCTATTTATTTATCAATTATTATGTAACCATATCCCTTTACATGTATTAGCAGTGATACGGTTATACATTGGTTAGAATAATAGGTGTAATAATACATATTCAGTATGTAATAATCTATATACTAAGCTTTATAATGGGATGGGGGTTTAGTTAAATAAGCTGGAATGAGAAAGACCAGTAAGGGGACTAAGTAATAAATTGTCAGGTAAGGATCGGCAGAGGAGAGTCTTCAAAAGAGAGAAACATGGCTGACTGAATGCGTAGAGGGAGCTATTTTCCAATAATAGGGAGTTAGGTGTAAAAAGTAATGGGATCATGAAGGAGCCTATAGATAAAGGGGCGGAGTAAGGAATGTAGAGTATCGGCATAAGAGAGGCTAAGTAGGGATATGGTGACAGATGGGCGAGGAAAGATAGGAAGAAGCAATAAAGGGAAATGTATAGAAAGGTAAGACATCTGAAAATACAATTCTGATGGATTTGAAGACACTTTGAAGAAGGAGTGTGGCATAAGTGTACTTGAGCATGTTGAGAAGGGAACTTCCTATTTCCTGGTGAGGAAGAAATTATTTTTAGAGATGCTAGATGCTAGTGGCGGAAGAGATGCTAGTGGAGGAAGAGAAACTATTCTGGGGGAAATGAAAGCAGCGGTGTCCATTGCCTGGCAGAGCAGCATATGAAAAATCAACACTTTGGCCATCTTTTCTGTAAAGAACAAAGCTGTAGACATGCAAATGACATAGACCTAAATTTAATATTGTTGGATAAAGTTTGAAAAAAATGAAATATTAGGAAAAAAAACTTTTAATTGTATTTTGATATTTTTGAGATAGTGATTGTGGCGAAACCAACCTCGCCACTGGGCCCTGGAGAAGCCTGTTTGCCTGCCTCCTACCTGCTGACTTTGGCCCCTGAGTTATTTGGGGCATATTGTATTTTATTGTGCGACTGCTGGCCCTTTAAGCACAGTGCACAGTATTTGGCCCTTTAAGCACAGTGCACAGTATTTTATTGTACTGCTGCTGGCCCTTTCAGAACTGTCTGGGGACATATTGAGACTTTGGGTAACAATACCCTTTAAGACTATGGCCCCTGATAACGTATGGACTTTTATTCAGTGATTATGGCCCTGTGTGAGTGGTGATACCCCAGATAGCTATACCATGGAGCCTATTCATATAATGAAAGACTATGGGAAAGACTTTAGCTCCATGGAAATTGTACTGTGTGAATAGGATCTGCGCGCTATTCGGTAGTTTTGTGCGCTCAGATCCCAGCTATCTGGGGATATGTGAAATGTCTGTGTGTTATGGATAAAAAGTAACTTTCTGTATTTTAAAGTGTTTTATGTCTTTCTGTAACCATGTGGTTAATGGAGTCTGTCTCTGTGCTGGAGATAATTGGATTACTTCTCCAGCACAGAGAAGGCTCTGTAAAAAACGGTCTGAGCTGGAAAGCTAGGGGTTTTAAAAGATACTTTATTAACTTTTGAACCCCTGGTCTGATCCATGCCATTGTTTAATATGTTGTTCCCCTGAATGGATTAATTATGGATATGTAATTTTGTGTGAATGTGATGTATGGTTTTGAAGTTATAAATATTGTGTAAAAAGTATATTTTAAACTGTATGAATAATGGGATTATGTGTCACACTAAGGGGAGGGGATGTGTGGGTTGTACCATATCTCGGATTGGTTATTTTATGCCTCCCCCTGGGTGTGGCCTGTATGTGTGAGATGGAAATAAAAGCCAGGCTTTTTTTTTTTGTTTTTATTGTAATATTTTGAGAAAATCAGAAAATCATATTATAAGTTTATCCAAAAATATTAAATTATTTTAAAAAAAATGTACACAGCAATATTAAAATAAGGCCCTCATTATTTGAGGGAACTCCTTTATTTGTTTTTTTTTAAGCATGTTCAAATCTACAGGTTTACATTATTCATAGATGTATCAAGTAGGCAATAACATTCATTTATTAACATCCCATACTTTAAAGGGACACTGTAGGCACACAGACCACTTGAGCTAATTGAAGTAGTCTGGGTGCTGTTACCCTTTTGCACTTAGTGCTGCAATGTAAAACATTGCAGTTCCAGAGAACTTCAATGTTTACATTGCAGCTCTAAGTCTGCCCTCTGTAGCTGTCTACCAGAAAGCAACTAGATGGCTTCTAGAATCCAAACGGACTTTTGGTTTATTATCTGATGCTGGACATCCTCACGGACCTCCAGCATCAGATTTTCCCTTTAGGAAAGCATTGAATTTTTTTCTATAGGTGAGGTCTAATGCGCGCGCGCGCAGTCATTGCTGTGCATGCGCATTAGGTTTCCTCCATGGGCTGACGTATGCGTGGGAGGAGCATGGGCAGAGCCTGACCCAGCACCGAGGGAAATTGGCCCTGGATTCAGGTAAGTGGCTGAAGGGGTTTTAACTATAGGATCCCTTTAATATCAAATCCTCTACTCCTGTCAAACTTAAGTTAGAAAATATGGATAATATATTCTTACTTACTGTAAATTTAATTTCATTGCTATTACCCACGGAGGAAGGAACTAACTGGTCGACTTTTGACAAAACAGAAAATTAAAGATTTTCAACCAATTAGTTCTCCTACTAATGTGAGAAAAACAAGTAGCATTAGAGGTGAAAATGGACAACAGCTCAAGTAGCCTGCGCTTCGGTGGGTCCCCGCTCAAGATCTCAAGCTAGTTTTAGCTCACCTTGTGCCATTACAGAGAGAACATATATGAAGAATATCCGACTGGTCCCACCCATACGGGTAGTCCGGGTTCGAAATGCCAGCAAGTTCCCTCTGCACGAGAGATACGGTAACCCTAGATGATCATTTCAACCTTGTAAGATATCATCAATGAGGTATATCCAATATCCCTCTAGGCAACGTGAACAAGGGGTCCACGTCTGGATTGCCCTTTAAACTTAAGGAGAGAAAAACAAGTAGCATGAGAGGTGAGAACGTACTGCAGCTGAATTAGCCTGTCCTTCAGTGGGTCCCCGCTCAGATCTCAAGCTAGTTTTAGCTCACATTGTGCCATTAGAGAGAGAACATATCTGAAACATATCAGACTGGTCCCACCCATACGAGTAGTCAAGATTCGAAATGCCAGCAATCTCCCTTCTGCACGAGAGATACAGCAACCCCTAGATGATCGTTTCAACCTTGTAAGGTATCATCAGTGAGGTATATCCAATATCCCTGTAGGCACCGTGAACAAGGGGGTCCATGTCTGGATTGTCCTTTAAACTTAAGGAGAGAAAAACAAGTAGCATGAGAGGTGAGAACGGACTGCAGCTGAATTAGCCTGTCCTTCAGTGGGTCCCCGCTCAGATCTCAAGCTAGTTTTAGCTCATCTTGTGTCATTAGAGAGAGAACATATCTGAAACATATCAGACTGGTCCCACCCATACGGGTAGTCAAGATTCGAAATGCCAGCAATCTCCCTTCTGCACGAGAGATACAGCAACCCCAGATGATCGTTTCAACCTTGTAAAGTATCATCAGTGGGGTATAGACAATATCCCTCTAGGCACCCTGAGCAAGGGGGTCCATGTCTGGATTGTCCTTTAAACTTAAGAAGAGAAAAAAAACAAGTAGCATGAGAGTTGAGAACGGACAACAGCTCAATTAGCCTGCCCTTTGGTGGATCCCCGCTCAGATCTCAAGCTTGTTTTAGCTCATCTTGTGCTATTAATTACCCCGGACACATCAAATCTGGACACAATCAAAATTAAAATAAACAATACCAGAAAGATGGACAATCCTTCCGCACTAATACATGACACAATATATTAATATCCCCTAACCTCCACTGTTTATTCTGTTACCCGTCCCCTGTTACTCACAATATGACACAAAGGTATAAATGAAGAATGTATAGAAACATCACACACCTAGCAAACCCTGATGGTTCTCCCCACCGTGGGGAGCATAATCACCTAACCACTAAGCAACACAGAGTACAACTGATAGCACCACACTCTGGAAATAACACACAATGGATTGTATAACTATACCCTGCTGTATCTTCCGAGATCCTGAGTGTAAAACTTTAAAATTATGAATATACCTTCTGACACCCTTTCTTTTTTCTGTAGCCCCTACCCCGTTTATAAAAAAAAAAGTACAAAAGTCGAAATAAATAAAGAATTTATATGTAAAAAAAAAAATAACATTAGCTGGATGTGTGTGAAAACATGTGAGTTGTCAATCTTCAATTCAATATGTTTACCTTCCCTACCACAGTATTATGCTATGTGCTTTCCCTCATTTTTGTCTTTTATATATGCCTTGATATCCATTGGATCTGAATATCATCCAAGTATGAAACACTTTGTCATATCCCTATTTAGGGTAGATGGTCACATTTCCACCATTTTTACGCTCCACTTTTGAAGTTAAAAGATTTTGGGGCTTTTTTACACTTTTTCATGTGCATGTTTTGGTGGGTAAGAGGGATTCCCACTAGAGTGTTGTAGCGTTATTAACAATGATATATTTTCTGTACTTTTTTCACAGAGGAAATTGTATAAATATCTTTATGTTGCTAATAAACTATTTGATTATTCATGCATCTTGAAAACTTGTACTAATACTTGCTAAGTATACTGATCCTATTGGTGGATAATTTCTGTTTAGACTAATACTTCTTAAGTGATTTAGAAATTATCTTTGTGGTGGTTATTCACAAAATAAGTGTCAGCACTATATATGATAGCCTTACAATAGGCAATCAGTGTGGATGTGAAAAATCAACAGTTTATGACTGTGAATTAGTAGTATATATCTTACACTTTATATATCACAATAAGTTTGATTATGCACAAAACATATTAAAAAAACTTGCATAAGAGTCCAAAGTTCTGGGTAAAAGTCTTTAAGGGGTTAATCTTGTCTTGTAGCAGAAGTGTAGCATCCGTAGATACACTGTAGCTCAATGTAGATTGCACCTTGAAAGGATACAAAAAAGCTTTCCATAGTATAATACTGCTTGAATTAATATACAAAGATTCCCAAAGAAACCCTTACATCAGCAAGTTGTGGTACTCGTCTTCAAGATACCACAAACACATTTAAAAGAATCAGAGGCTTCGACAGCCGTTTACCGTCCACTGGTCCCTGCAGTACAGTCTCCCGCCCGATCTCAGCGCTGATAAGGCAGAGTATTGCGTGTAGACTGGAGACCTTGGTGTGTGGTCGATGTAAATCAGGCTGTTATCGTTAGACCTCTGTTTCCTGAATGCCGATTGCACTTCACTGGTTAAAATAGTGGGTATCTCGTCGCTTAAAATCAATACAGGGGATTGCCAAAATACCAATTTTTTATATTCATACAAATGATTAATTAGTTTTGGTAATTGTTATAAAATATTATTTTACCCCATAAATATCCTCACTATATATATATACACACACACACACATATATATGTATATATTTTATATATCTATATATATAATCTATAATAAATGGCAGCACTCAGAGGACTTCCAAAAAAAGAGTGTTTACTAATTCATTTCCCCCCCAAAAATCGATGTTTCGACACTATAGGATCATCATGTAGACCCTATAGGCTCAACATCTTGATCTTGATTATGACGCTATAAGGTAGAAACGTTAACCCTCCAGGGTCCTGATAATAACCCTATAGGGGAGAAACATTGATTTTGTTGGACATGTATTAGTGATGACTTCTTTTTTGGAAGTCCTTAAAGTGCTACCAATTAATATTAGGTTTATTCATATTTGTGTGTTAGCACATAGGCATATTGCAGAGTACTGATATTTTTGTTGAGTGCTGGAGCTTGTGTATATATATATATATATATATAAATATCACTATTAGTGTAGATTGGGTTAGCTGTATTAGTCCAGTAAACAAGATGCCAATATACCAGAATATTGCAGTTTGCAATGATACCTTTTTTATTGGACTGCTCAGGTCTGAAGCAATACTGATCAATCTGATAATAAAACAACTGTGTTAAACTCTATAAGATTGATCAGTATTGCTTCAGACATGAGGAAGAGAGGAAAACTCTTGAAAGTTTGTCTTTGAAAATCCTTGAAAGCTTGTTTTTTATATATATATATTTATAACTACTGCATAGATTATTACATTGCTATATTTTCGTTATTCTTTACAATACATTTTGGTTATATTAGTATTGATAACACCTAGTAATATTACTTGTAATAGAATATTATAATAATAGAATACCCCAATATTACTAACAAGCACACTCAAAATGCTTTCAATGTTTAAGTTGAATTTTATTGGGAATGGAAAGGCATTAATATGTTAATAAGTGGCCTGCCAAATGCACAGCATGCTCCCTTACTTTCCTCACCATCTAGTCTATGCTTCATAACATACTGTCCAGCTGTGCATACAAATTATATACTAGAAATGGCCACAATAACAGTAATTACTTCTTTGAATTCAGAAACCCCTTCATTTTCGATTCTGTATTAGGCTGTAATAAATAAAATAAAAGTACAATAATGCCATTTCTAAATGAAAAAAATAATATTTTTAGATAGTAAATTGTAGTGTAGAACTGCTATATTTATTGTAGAATAGGTAGAATGGCTAATATGTCAATAGGAGCAAGTGCATAGGACAGGAAATAAATATGTTTTTTTTTCTTTGGTTTTTACTATATGTATTTTGGCTGATGTATACTATGGTCGTTGCTGCCGCCCAGGAGTAATGGCAGTTTGAGCGCAGGACTTGCTTCTTTGTATTTGTATTCACTTTTGTATCACACAACTAGGTTACAATGCTGCTACCCATCCCATGTGTTCCCTATTAAGGGTTAATACGCATGTAGGGATGTATATAAAAAATACCCCTTTCTGTCTCATTAGAGATATCTTTGCCAGAAGCTCAAGGAAGCAAGGTGAATGGTTAGCATTAGGACCCACCTCAGAGGTCTGCCTTGACGTGGCAGGTGGGCATACCCTCTCATGGTCATTGGAGGTAACTAAAAACCTCCATTTGTTTAAAAAAACATACTGATGTGGAAGGAGCGCAGGTAACTTTTTTCTTCAATTTAATAATATAACTGTATAATAGGTAAATAGCAATGTATTGTGCTTTTGTGTATGATTCTTCATATAATAAACATCATGTATGACCACCTTATAGGAAATCTATTACATAATTGAACTTTTTGCAACAGAGACAAAATATATTCTATTCCATTTATAGGTCTCACATACACTAAATAAACTCTAATCAATAGCCTCTATTTTCTCCAGCAAGATTTGAGAGGCCTCACTTACACTGAATCCACTCCAAGAAAGAATCCATCAATTTAAAGCCAGCTATGAGAAGCCTCATATACATCAAATCCACTCCCAACAATATCTTGCATTTTCACCAGCAATGCTCTAAGGCAGGGCTTCCCAAACTTTTATGGCCCGAGACCCACTTTTCAAAATGGTAATTTTTCGAGACCCACTTGCTTTTTTTAATGCATATTTTAAAAAGTGAACACCATGACAATCCGCTTTAGAGGCATACAATTGGCACACCATAGCAATCCGCTTTAGATGTACACCATGGCAATTGCTTTTAGAGGCATAAATCTGGCACACCATAGCAAACAGCTTAAGAGGCATACAATTGGCACACTATAGCAATCCGCTTTAGATGTACACCATGGCAATTGCTTTTAGAGGCATAAATCTGGCACACCATAGCAAACAGCTTAAGAGGCATACAATTGGCACACTATAGCAATCTGCTTTAGAGGCATACAGTTGGCATACCATGGCAATCAGCTTTACAGGCATACAATTGAAACATTATGGCAGCTTTAAATGCATAAAATAGGCATACCGTGGCAATCAGCTTTAGATGCATAAAATTGGTACATTATGGCAATCAGTTTTAGAGGCATACAGTTGGGCATACCATGGCAATCAGCTTTAGAGGCTTACAATTGGCACACCATGGCAATCAGCTTTACAGGCATACAATTGGAACATTATGGCAGCTTTAGATGCATAAAATTGGTACATTATGGCAATCAGTTTTACATGTATAAACTTGGCACATCATGGCAACTTTAGGTGCATAAAATTGGCACACCAGTGCAATCAGTTTTAGAGGCTTACAAATGGCACACTATGGCATCCAGGTTTAGAGGCATACAATTGGAACATCAGGGCAGCTTTAAATACATAAACTTGGCACACCATGGCAATCAGCTTTAGATGCATAAACTTGGCATATCATGGCAATCACTTTTAGATGTATAAACTTGGCACATCATGGCAATCAGCTTCAGAGGCATACAATTGGCAACCAGTCAGATGCATTAAATTGGCACTCCATGGCAATCAGCTTTAAAAGCATACAATTGGCACACCATGGCAATCAGCTTTAGATGCATAAAATTGGCATATCATGGCAGTTTTAGAGGCATCATTTGGCATATCATGGCAGTTTTAGATGCATAATGTTGATATATCATGGAGTTTTAGAGGCAGAATCTTTGCATATCATGGCAATCAGTTTTAGAGGCATACAACTGCTTACTCACAGACTCAGTCAGAATCAGACATTGATTACCCCAGTGGTGGAACTAATGTAGAGAGAGCCCTGGTGCAAGTATGCTTTCTGGGGCCCCCTCTAGTGCAAGTGTGGCCAAAAGGTTGATCCATCTCCATCTGTCGGAGAACTTCAACAATGCTATGCCTGCTGGGAATCTACCATTTGCCCATCGTGTTTGAGCGTTTAAATGTAAGCATGTTTGTGTATTAAAGGACCACTATAGTGCCAGGAAAACAAACTCGCTTTCCTGGCACTAAAGTGCCCCGAGGGTGCCCCCACCCTCAGGGTCCCATTCCCACCAGGCTGAAGGGAGAGAAAGGGGGTTAAAAACTCACCTTTCTCCAGCGCCGGGCTCCCTCAGCGCTGGGGACTCTCCTCCTTTAACCGTCATCGGCTGAATGCGCATGCGCGGCAAGAGCCGTGCGCGCATATAGCCAGTCCATAGGAAAGCATTCTCAATGCTTTCCTATGGACGCTGGCGTCTTCTCACTGTGAAAATCACAGTAAGAAGTGCTGAAGTGCCTCTAGCAGCTGTCAATGAGTCAGCCACTAGAGGCTGGATTAACCCATTAGTAAACATAGCAATTTATCTGAAACTGCTATGTTTACAGCAGGCAGGGTTAATCCTAGATGGACCTGGCACCCAGACCACTTCATTAAGCTGAAGTGGTCCTTTAAGTATGTGTGTGCATGTATGGGAGTGTTTGTATGTACTGTTGCCATTGGAATGTAGTGGTGTACTTGTTTGTAATGTTTGCGTCTGAACGCAGGGGTGTTTGAATGTAGTGCTGGACTTTAAATGCAGGCGTGCTTTTTGTGTGTAGTGTCGGTGTTTGAATGAAGGGGTGTTTGTATATCATTTTAGTGTTTTAAAACATGGGTGTGTTTGTATGTAATGTTTGCGTTTGATTGCAGTGCGTGTGTAGTGGATGCAGTGTGTGTATATTGTGTATATAAAATATACATATACACAATGTATGTTTGGATGTAAGCATGTTTTTTGCATGGAGTATGTGTGCAGTTTATACACATACAGAGATACACACATACACATACTGACACAGCGATACACACACAATGACACTTATTTTCCTACACACAGATACACATACACTCATGTAAACAGATACACACTGACACACAAATACACACACACTGACACAAAAGGAGACTCAGATACACATACACGCAGAGACAGGTGAGGGTGACCGTGTGGTAGGGAGTGTGTGTGCAGGTAACAGTGTAGGGGGGCAGGGTGAAAAAGGGTTACAGTGGGCGGCGGGCAGGGGGAGAAAGTGTTACAGTGGGTGGGCAGGGGGAGAAAGGGCTACAGTGTAGGAGGCAGGGGGAGAAAGGGCTACAGTGTAGGGGGCAGGGGGAGAAAGGGCTACAGTGTAGGGGGCAGGGGGAGAAAGGGCTACAGTGGGGGCAGAGGGAGAGAGGGCTACAGTGGGGGGGCAGGGGGAGAGAGGGCTACAGTGGGGGGCAGGGGGAGAGAAGGCTACAGTGGGGGGCAGGGGGAGAGAAGGCTACAGTGGGGGGCAGGGGGAGAGAAGGCTACAGTGGGGGGCAGGGAGAGCAGGGGTTACAGTGGGGAGAGGGGGGCAGGGAGTGAAGGGGTTACAGTGTGGGGAGGGGGGCAGGGAGTGAAGGGGTTACAGGGTGGGGAGGGAGAGGGGACAGGGAGTGAAGGGGTTACAGTGTGGGTAGGGGGAGGGGGCAGGGAGTGAAGGGGTTACAGGGTGGGGAGGGGGTGTGGAGGGGGCAGGGAGTGAAGGGGTTACAGGGTGGGGAGGGGGAGGGGGCAGGGAGTGAAGGGGTTACAGGGTGGGGAGGGGGGCAGGGAGTGAAGGGGTTACAGGGTGGGATGGGGGACTGGGAGGGGGCAGGGAGTGAAGGGGTTACAGGGTGGGGCGGGGGAGGGGGCAGGGAGTGTAGGGGTTACAGGGTGGGGAGGGGGCAGGGAGTGAAGGGGTTACAGGGTGGGGAGGGGTACAGGGAGTGAAGGGGTTACAGGGTGAGGAGGGGGCAGGGAGTGAAGGGGTTACAGGGTGGGGAGGGGGGCAGGGAGTGAAGGGGTTACAGGGTGGGGAGGGGGAGGGGGCAGGGAGTGAAGGGGTTACTTACAGGGTGGGGAGGGGGCAGGGAGTGAAGGGGTTACAGGGTGGGGAGGGGTTACATGGTGGGGAGGGGGGCAGGGAGTGAAGGGGTTACAGGGTGGGGAGGGGGCAGGGAGTGAAGGGGTTACAGGGTGGGGAGGGGAAGGGGCAGGAAGTGAAGGGGTTACAGTTGGGGGGGGGGTAAGGAGAAAATTATTCACATTAGGGGGCAGGATCTGGGGGCTGTGTCCTACCTTCATTTAATTCCCTGGTCCAGTGGGATAACTCTTCGGTCTCAGCTCCGCCGGGTGCAGAGCTGCAGACAGTGTAATAAGAGTCTTGCGAGCTCCCAGAGTAGGGGTTACAGGGTGGGGAGGGGGCAGGGAGTGAAGGGGTTACAGGGTGGGGAGGGGTACAGGGAGTGAAGGGGTTACAGGGTGAGGAGGGGGCAGGGAGTGAAGGGGTTACAGGGTGGGATAACTCTTCGGTCTCAGCTCCGCCGGGTGCAGAGCTGCAGACAGTGTAATAAGAGTCTTGCGAGCTCCCAGAGTAGGGGTTACAGGGTGGGGAGGGGGCAGGGAGTGAAGGGGTTACAGGGTGGGGAGGGGTACAGGGAGTGAAGGGGTTACAGGGTGAGGAGGGGGCAGGGAGTGAAGGGGTTACAGGGTGGGGAGGGGGGCAGGGAGTGAAGGGGTTACAGGGTGGGGAGGGGGAGGGGGCAGGGAGTGAAGGGGTTACTTACAGGGTGGGGAGGGGGCAGGGAGTGAAGGGGTTACAGGGTGGGGAGGGGTTACATTGTGGGGAGGGGGGCAGGGAGTGAAGGGGTTACAGGGTGGGGAGGGGGCAGGGAGTGAAGGGGTTACAGGGTGGGGAGGGGAAGGGGCAGGAAGTGAAGGGGTTACAGTTGGGGGGGGGGTAAGGAGAAAATTATTCACATTAGGGGGCAGGATCTGGGGGCTGTGTCCTACCTTCATTTAATTCCCTGGTCCAGTGGGATAACTCTTCGGTCTCAGCTCCGCCGGGTGCAGAGCTGCAGACAGTGTAATAAGAGTCTTGCGAGCTCCCAGAGTGTTGCCATGGTAACGCTCTGGGAGCTCGCAAGACTTCTATCATACGGTTTGCAGCTCTGTACCCGGCGGAGCTGCAGACCGGAGCTGCTGGGCAGACTGATTGGAGGGAGCCCGGCGGCATACAGGGCAAGCCGCCGGGCCCCCTCCTTATGTCAGTCTGCCTGACTGCCCGGCGGCCCTGGATGTGTGGGTCAGCGCGACCCACACTTTGGGAACCGCTGCTCTAAGGTACTGAGACAGCTTTGAACTCCGCATAATTACCATTATTTTGCCTTTTGTTTATTCTCTCTGTGGCTACATATTTTTTTTTCTTGTTGTTTTTTTCATTTTTACTTTCTTTCTATTACTTTTGTAAAAAAGCGTTTGTTTGGTGTTGCTGTATCTCTCATGCAGAGAGAGACGGCCTGCATTTTGGATCTGGACCACCTTTTTGGGTGGAATCAGTCTGATATGCAAGTGGCCTAGGTTCTCTTTATAATGGCACAATATGAGCTAAATCTAGCTTGATATCTGAGGGGGGACCCAGGGCAAGTTACTACTCTATGTATTTCGTTGTTTTCCTCTCCTACATGTTTATTTCTCCCTCCTCCTCCTTTGTTCCTACCTTGCATCACCCCTTTTTCCTCAGCAGTACATACCTTCATCTAAATATTTTCTCCTCATTGTATGGCATCTAGAGGCCTCACATACATCAAACCCACTCCTAGAAATATCTTCCATTTTCTCTGAGCACTTCTCACCCTCTGTCTCCTCTTCACACCCATTCACCTAGTTTCTACTATCTGTTTCTTTTATAGTATGCTTTTCCAGGCCTTTGACATCTTCTCTAATAATTCTTCAATCACATCACAAATTTGCAGTGTGTGCAAATGATTTCAATGGCTTCTATTACCCAAATTTCTTTCTACTTTCTCAAGACCCCATCATTTAATATTTGATTTCTTAGTGTAGGACTAAGTTAGACAGGAAAACATTGTTGGCAGGATACGTATTAGTACAATCAATGAGATTGTGTTGTGTATTTGTCAAGAACGAAAGCACCCTACTTCAAGAGTGTGCGTGACGTAGTTGTCGTGGTGAAAGGGTTAAGGTTCGCTATTTGTCTGCACTAGACCAAAACATAATTAGTCTCTTCAAGTAACGGGATTCTTAACCAGACAAAAGCAGAATTGAATAAAGGAATATTTATTATGAGCAAAAAATAGTCAAGGTACATACAAAAACATAGATGACAATCAAATTATTTACACCAACAACAGATAAAACCAAAAGGGATAAAATAACAGAAGTCGAAATCACTTACTCAAGTTTTCAAAGTAAAATTTCTGCACAGGGGGTCTCTGGCAAGGAAGATGGCGACTCACTCAAAATTAGATTTTTGCCCCAAGCAAGTACAATACACACTTCAGTAACATTAGCTATATACCCTATGGATTAGGTCAGAGGTGGAGATAAAGCGTACCTATAGTAACTATAAGTGACCACCCCTTTGTGTTCCAGACCAACATCAATCCAAATGGAAAAATTTGGTTCTCTCTCCTCTTATGTACTTGCCACAGAAATTATAATTGCATCTGTGAATTTGTTACCATTTTGCCATCCCATAGATATTCCACACTCCTTACTTGTGGCCCAATATAGGAGACATCACAATCCCTTGCCCTATGGTTAAGTTACACAAATCATGTGTAGGCTTGATTAGAAGATTGTGGTTGTCCCATTCTAAATATAATAAAAAAAATAAGGCTTAATTATTCATCTGTGGGGAGGTATTAATGTTTTTTTTGGATATGATACTGGAACAAAAGGCTACTGGCCATTAACATATCAAAGGACCCCCTATCTAATAGGGAATCTAGACATATGGCAAATTAGAAAGTTAGTTTATATTTAAACCAGACTTCCAGGCCACTTATGTGTGACTTTTCACACCTACAGAGTAGCTCTGTTGAGGTCCCAGCTTCAAAGAGGAATTTAGGCTGTAAACCTTCTGCCCTCCTTCACAACACAATAACCCCTTTTGGAATTGACAATACCACCTCTACCAAGCAGCCAGTTCATCTATGCACTACACAAATTACAATAAATGACAATATTCCATTGTGCAACAATGAACATACTGTATGTCACACATCTCTGTGACCCATTACTTCTTACTGTGTCAACACTTGATTCTTATAGTTTACTTATCTTCTACTAGGTTCACTGTCATGCAGTCTCCATCTTTGCAATTCTCCCTAAGCATCCTCTGATTCCACAAGCTTTCCTCTTTCTTTGGCCACTAGTCAAACAACTCCTAATCTTGTACTAAAAGTGAAATTAATACTAACACCAGTATCACTACCATACCTACTCCTTTTACTATAGTGGCATGTGATATCATACCTAACCATCTTCATTACCCACTGTATCACACACCTTTCTTCTATTACATGTTAAAATATGTATTTTTTTGGTAAATATACACCCATTTAATACTTTATGACAAATTCAGCTATGCATTACAAAATCCTAATTCATGGAATACATTTACCATTATTTATGATATAAAACCAGTGTATGGGTGAAGCGCTATATAAATGGGTAACCACAGTGTAAAATACCAGGTGATTTAAACCAGAAAGATTGACAAATACCTTCTGTGTTATCAATTTCACAACAACTCTTAACAGGGGTTTCCTAAAAACATAAACAGAAAAATCCAAACATAGTGCAAACTGTAGTGCTAAATTAAATGATATAAAATATCCACAAATTTCCCACTAACACTTTTAGGAGCTAGAGGGGTATAGCTCAATAGAAGCACTTTCAGAGTCCGTAGAGGCGACTCTAATCCCTTCTTTTATTGCTTCCTTCCTTGTATTCTGGAAAGTATAAGGGAAAATACCTCTGGTGCAATAACGTAGGTACACTTATATATCGTTAAAGGAAAAAAGGGTACTTACAAACCCAGAGCCATCCGTATCGGCTCTGATCCAATAGCATATGTGGATTAAGGACCACACTCCTTCTTTAAGAATAGCAGGAAAAATGCCCAAAGTGTGTATCAAAAATGTAAACTTTATTGACTATGTAAACAATTAGTACAATAAAAATATAAAAAAAAAAAAAAATATATATATATATATATATATATAAAAACACACTATAAGGCATAAAAAGTCCAGTAGTATAAGAGTCCTTTGCTCACACAGTTTCCAGAACGCGTTTCGCCGTGGCGGCTTCCTCAGCTGGATGTGCAAAAAGTCTGTATCCTTCTTGTACTGGCTCCTGGTATTTGTACCCCTCCAGGGGTGAAAATGATCGCTTTTCGGCTTGTACTTTTGCGGGCTATCACCATAGTAACGGTGACGCCCCGCGTGTCAAGCCTCTTCTCCTATCCATTTCCGGGTATTGCTGTCGGTTCGTCACTTCCGTTTTTTTCGATCGCAAGCCGTTACGTCATATCTGTGCGTTCCAGCTTGCGTTTCAGCTTGCGGTTCAACTCTCTTATCACATATTGAACCAGCATACTCACGGACCGAGAGAGAGGGGAGAACACATCCTTTACTACTTAATCTGCTTTAAACAATCCCATTAAATTCTTACAACACTTTTATACAATTTGTCTTCCTATTTTCTTCTATGCTTAATAGTTAGGTATAGAGAATATAACAGTTTTTTATAATCCAAGCTAATAATCTTTTTTTTATCTCTTTATTTCAAGGGGACTATGCCATAGTACTATTTTATCCATTGTAAGATCCCAACTAGTATCTTTCTTCTTCATAAGGTGCATTTTCAATAAGGTTTTATATACAAGGAATATTGTAATACACTCCCTTTAGCAGCCTTCAGTCAGGCTAGGAAAAATTATAAACATCTACAATCTTCTTACAGTGTAAAAAACGAAAAGCATAAGACCTATTTAATACCACATGCTCTAAAAACCATATATCAAAAAAATCATATAAAAAAATCATATAAAAAAGCATATAAAAAATAGGGATAAAAAATTCCTGGAAGGCGGTGACTAAAAAATCTTATTTTAAAAAAATGGCACATTTCGAAGTCTATTATTTATGATATGATTATCTAGTGTGGAGAAATATGACCACATACACCCCTTTATGCAAATGGTGTTCCCTGATGGCAGTGGCTTCTTTCAGGAGTTTAATGCACCCTTTCAAACTGCAAAAATTGTTAAGGGATGGTTTGAGGAACATGACAACGAGTCCAAATTCCCAAGATTAAGCATCTGTGGGATGCGCTGGAACAAAAAAAATCAGATCTATGGAGGCCGAACCTCGCAACATGCAGGATTTAAAGGATCTGCTGCTAAATTCTTGGTGCCAGATACAACACGACTCGTTCAGAGGTCTTGTGGTGTCCATTTCTCGACTCAACAGAGCTGATTTGCCAGCATTAGCGGTACCTGCATGATATTAGGCATTTGGTTTTAATGTTGTGGCCAACCACAACTATATATCCAGTTGTACTCAAAAGGTGGCATACCATTGGAGAATTGGAAATATATGTACCACTTTTTTTTTTTTTTTTTTTTTTAAACATGAGTGAGCAGGCAAAACGATTATTTTATTTCTTATGGGATGCATATTCAACTGTAGGTTATAACAGAAGGACACAATCATAAAACAAAACATGGCAACAAAGAAAAAAATGAAATGACCCCTGTTCAAAAATCTGCATACCCTTAGTTCGTAATACTCATTAAAAAGCCACAGGTGTGGGGAATTAACCTTTAATTGCCATTTTAACCTGTGTGTGACACCTTGTGTGTCTGTTACAAGGCCAAACATTCAGGGGTATGTAAACTTTTGATCAGGGCCATTTGGGTGATTTGTGTTATCATTATGATTTAAAAAGGACCCAAACAACTATGTTGTAATAAATGGCTTCAAATGATCAGTATCCTTCAATAAAATACATTGTTTTGCATGATCAGTCATATTTTCAAAATCAATGCCAAAATTTCACAATTTCTGCCAGAGTATGCAAACTTTTGAGCACAACTGTATATATATCCAGCTTGGCAACAATGGCAATATAGCATACATTTAACAAACTACATTTTCAATTCATCCCAGTTTGCTATTAGAAGAATACATTTCTAACATCTAGGTTTCCGAACAAACCCAAACTCTCCGTCAGAATATAAAGATATTGTAACATTTTGTAACATGTTCACGTCTTGTAATGCTGAATCGGAACTTGAGTATATAAGTATATTTAGCATTTGCATTTAAATAGAAAATAAACTGCTTTGTAATTCTCGTAAAATTGCATCATGGGCATCACATTCCTTTTGTAGCTCAGTACATTATACAGTATGGCTTAGAAGAAAAAAGGCTCATGTTGACAGATAGAATATAGCAGGTGGGATAACTAACAAGGGAAATACAAATAGCATGGTTACATCCGTTATAATACCTTTCAAAAGAGCACGTTTGAAATTTTGCAGACACAGCTATAAAAAATCGTATAACACATCACTAACAATACAGCAATTAATTAGAAAATGCAAATGGTAAATATGTTCATTTTTGTCACGGATGGCAAGAATGTCACATTCTATCACTTGGTTGATGTAATTAATTTGGCTTAATAAGCATATTGTATGAAATACCCAATAAGTAGTCATGTACCTGTATACTCTGTGCCATTTATTATTGAAATTATAAAAGGGCAGTGTTGAAACTGTAACAATCTGGAAAAAAATAAATGCATATTTACAATACATGATTTGCTTTGTTAATATAAAGTTTAACAAAAACATATTTACAATTTACCTGTATTTTAAGTTATTTATGCTTTCATAATTGTGTTGTCCTTCTTTCCTTCCCCTAGACGTTTCATTAAAGTAGCTCTGTCACCTCAAACCTTTCTTCTATTGTTTCCTCTTCTCTTCCACTTCCAGAATCTGTTCTTCTTTTCTTCATTTCCGATCTATTTTCTTTAAAACTTAAGACAAAGTAAGGACCACTTTATTTTTCTTAAAGGGAAACTCTACTTGCCAAAATGAAAGCTATTTGTTATCCTAAACTCAATTATACCCTGCCCTTGGACCCTTGTAACCCCCCTTTTAACCTATAAAAACGTACCCAAATATCCCTTTTCTTACCTTATTTCTAGCGCCGCGTCACACATCCAGCCTCCATCGTCTACTCCCCCTGCCACGTCATCCGGTCAGCTGACATTCCTTGCTTCGCTCCTCCAATGAGCTTATTCTCATTGGGAAGCATTGAGAGATTAAAGCGCATGTATATCAAGCGCAGCGCCCTGCCTATAACACGCTTCACGTAGAGATTCAGCAGTAGCAGTAAAACAACACATGGTGTGATGTGCTCTTCCCTGAGAGGCGAGCATGAGGACATTGAATGCCATTTAAACCACTTTTGGTCCAGTAAGAATCTGGAAACACCATCTAACGGCTGTTCTAGAGACAGCAACTAGAGGTGGGATTAGCCCTGTAATAAAAAACACTGCAGTTTCTCCAAAACCACAGTGTTTTGACTAACAGGGCTAAGGGGAGAGGGGTAAGGCACCCCGACCACTTTAATGAGCAGAAGTGGTCTCTGTGCCTGCAGTGTCCCTTTAAGCTTGACAAAGGGTGGATCTTAAGGCACACTTCACTTCCTTAATGATAACTTTTCCCACAATACTTATCTCTCTAGAACCAATTGCATACTGTGGGCAATAGAAGACAGTGAAGTTACGTCATTGCCAGCAAGAAGAAGATGGTGGTGCCGTGAAATAGAATCTGGCACTGCAAAGACTGCAGAGTTGGAGATAAAGGAGGTGTGGGGGTGAATTGGGAGCCCTTTAATAATAGTTCAGAACAGTTAGGAGATAAATAATTGGTATAAACAATCTATGCAATCTTTACAGGAGAAATTATCCAGATGAACCAAAATGGTGGGAAAATACACCTATTAATGTACTGCAAAATATGTACATATAATTATTATGCATATATTTTGCAGTACACTTACAGGTACATTTTGTTGCATCATTTGGTTCACAGATCAAGTAAAAAGTAACCAATTGGGAAAAATAGGAGGAGCAACAAATATATATATACCGTATATATTTGTATATTATATATTTATAATATATAAATCACAAAACAAACTAAGCAAGTCATTCAATTAGTTTACCTGCTTCGGTAATATGGCGATATGGAGTAATGGAATTTAAATGACTTGCTAATTTCTTAAATTCGGATAAACTTCAATACGTTTGAACCTGAATGCACAAATCTAATATTCAGTTTGACACCAACAACCTACTTCTAGTCTCCTCCCTGTCTGTTAGTTGGAATTCAGCTTTCTATATATTTCCAGATAATTGTCTGTTCCTCATTCCATGTAATATATGCATTCTAGATTCTCTTCTTTGTAGCCCATCCATTTAAAATGATACGAAATGCAGCTATTTTGTTGTTTCTTATTCTGTATGATTGATGTTTGCTTCTGATGACTCAATGAGTATGCAATTTTACATTTGATTATGCTATAATATATTATGTTGCCTCTTTTTGTGTTGCTCGAGTCACATTGTTACTGTCTGTATTGATTTATTCATATTATTTTGCTTCTTGTAATCAGAGCTCTTGTTACTTCACTTTATTCCTGTCCTGTTATATTACACGTCACTTAACGCAAGCTTTGATTGTTTACTAAGCTTTGATCTTCCCAGCAGTATTGTTATGTCTGCATTGTGGCTGCTGCTGCCACAACTATCCATGCCTGACATTGCTGACTTATGGTTTAATATATGGCAATCATTGGCTCGCGTCACTTCAAGTTCTTTGTCGTTTCCACATTCTATTAACATCTATGATTAATTCTTATTAATGCAGGAATTAAAGGGTGGATTGTGTGCTGTCATACCTTATAGGTTAGTTTAATTAAAAAAAATGGTTTTGCTCATAATATCCAGGAGTGTGGCAAAGCTATTACCTGAAGTTTATAAAGACACTTTACAAAACCACTAAATGCACTCACACCACATCCCACCATGCCCAGCCACCGTCCTGCAAAGTAAAGGTAAGAGACAGGAGGGTGACTGGAAAATGAGCTCTGTGTGTGTGTGTGTATGTCTGTATGTATGTCTGTCTGTATGCATGTTTGTATGTCTATGTCTGTCTGTATGTGTATGTATGCATGCATGCATGTATGTCTGTCTGTATGTCTGTCTATGTATGTATGTGTGTGTATGTATGTATGTATGTATGCATGCATGTCTGTATGTATGTATGTCTATGTATATATGTATATGTGTATGTATACATGTATGTCTGTATGTATGGATGTCTATTTATGTATGTCTGTCTGTATGCATGTCTATGTATGTCTGACTGTATGTCTGTATGTGTGTATGTATGTATGCATGCATGTATGTCTGTGTGTATGTATGTCTGTCTGTCTGTATGTCTGTCTGTATGTGTATGTATGTCTGTATGTCTGTGTATGCATGTCTATGTATGGCTGTCTGTATGTGTATGTATGTCTGTACGTATGTCTATGTATGTGTGTGTGTATGTATGTCTGTATGTATGTCTGTTTGTATGTGTATGTATGTCTGTATGTGTATGTATGTATGTCTGTATATGTATATATGTATGTCTGTATATATGTATGCATATATGTATGTCTGTCTATCTGTCTGACTGTATGCATGCGTGTATGTCCATGTATGTCTGTCTGTCTGTATGTATGTATGTATGTATGTCTGTGTATGTATGTATGTCTGTATGTATGTATGTGTATGTCTGTATGCATGCATGTATGTATGTCTGTATGCATGGGTGTCTGTCTGTGTGTATGTCTATGTATGTCTGTATGTCAGTATGAATGTATGTCTGCATATCATTATGAACGTATGTCTGTGTGTATGTGTGTATGGATGTCTGTATGCATGTATGTCTGTCAGTATGTCTGTATATATGCATGTATGTCAGTCTGAATGTATGCATGTATGTTTGTATGCCATTCTGAATGTATGTCTGTGTATGTCTGTATGCCATTATGAATGTATGTGTTTATGGATGTCAGTGTCTGTATGTATGAATGTATGTATGTATGTATGTCGGTGTCTGTATGTATGTATGTGTCTTTATGTCCTCATGCATGTGTGTCTGTATGTATGCTAGTATGTGTCTGTCTGTCACTATGTATGCCTGTGTGTATGTCTCAGTATGTGTTTGTCAGTATGTATGCCTGTATGCGTGTATGTCTGTTTCAGTATGTGTGTCTGTTAGTATGTATCTGTGTCCTTTTGTATCAGTGTGTGTGTTTGTGTCTGTGTGTGTATTCCTGTGGGCGGTATTTGGAGGCGGGCCCCAGGGGGCCCAGACCCTGAGCTGAGTTAGGGACCCTAAAATTTCTGGTGGCGGCCCTGTCTCTTGGGATTTGCTCTAGGTCACCTGGGCTCCAGGGACTCAATGTAGCTTTATCAGCACCCGGAACTGTTGGAGTAGCTGGTGTGTGGAAGTAGATATCAATACTCTTGCTGCCTCTGTAGATCTTAATTTTTTTTTGTCTTTGATTCATTAGCTTTAAATTGATGAGCCTCCTGCCCTGCCTTAAAATCGTTGATTATACTAGCCTCTGTGTTTGATTATCTGGATTTTTAATAATGATAGCAGGCAAATATTTTTCTTTCCCTGCCATTTGCTCGTTTTCCTTTCTGGAAGTGTTGTGCATGTTCTTTGCCTTTTTTACATTCTACAATTGCATTGTTGGTTATCTGTTTTATAGTCATGCATTTTTTACTTGTTGACTATGATCTATTTGTCCGATTTTATGAGTTTATGGGTTTATTTCACTGAGCTGCTTCTTTGCTCAGTTTGTATTCAATTTCATGACTTACTGTCTGGTTTTGTTTTTGATTTCCTTTATCTGTTGTGAGCTTTCCATTATAACTTATTTATGAGTAGTTATTGCATTTACATTTCTTGTTTATTTTCAGTTTAATCCATCTCTCCGAGTGAACCGAAATCTGCCTGACGTTTCTTTAAAGCCGCATCTCCTATCTTCGTTGCCGTGGAGTCTACTGGATCAGCTTTTTGTGCTGTTGAAATGTATATTTCTTTATCTGTTGTGTTTTTAAGCCTCAAAGAAAGTAGTGTATCATTAAGGGTCTGATTATATGGTTCTCTCCTGCGGTTTTCTATTGGTTCTTCTGTTGACATTTTGCTACAATTGGAGGTAGCAGTAAAGCAATTAATGCAAAATATCCACCTTCTGTCATTATTAAAATTCAGATTACCAGGCACCAAACCTAGGATAGGATAATCTATCATTCATAAATTCCTGACTCATATTAATGTGTGCATACCTTTGTTTAACTGTACAAAGGATTTATTGGACTAATACTTTCTCTATTGATTTTACAGGAAAATATAGCAGATTTTAAATTATGCATTTAAAGCAATTCTGGACACTGTGAGTTATTCATTTAAGATTACTCCAAACACCATGACCACTTCAGTGATAGGAAATAGTCAGGTGCCTGGTATGCTCCACACACCGAGTTTAACTTTTTTTGCTGCCAGAGGTGTAACATCACCTCTAGTAGCTTCATTGGGGCATCATTAGCCAGCTGGGTACAATAATTCCAGATTGGCTCATATGAATACCGTGCATATTGCTATACACAGAATTGTAGTAATTGGCTGAGGGCAGTCAGCTTATGCTCTCAGAAAATGTATGGCCAATAGGATTGGCATCTGTAGCGCTTATTTATTTAAAACAGTAATAAAATGTAATTATTTATTATTTAAATGGAGAGGCAAGTTATTGCACCACGGGACCAAGGGTTGCTTATATACAGTCTAGCTTGCTTGCAGTAACTTTTATTGCTTGAACAGACTGTCTTTCAAATTTCAATTATGCTGATTTATTTGCTGACAAACAAGTCCTCATATGACATGTCATGTGATACTAATTGGTGTGTTCAACCAGCTGAAGTTTATTCTCTGTCTTTTATTTCCTCTGTCTATGTTCAAGACTACATGCTCTCTTTTTTCTGTCATTAATATTTTATTGAGTTGTGTGCATTACAAAATAAAATAAGAACAGGAAACCATAGTGACATTTGGTCATCTAATCAAAAGGTCACAAAACAACATTAACACTAGGGACAAAACCCTGACCCTGGTTTTTGAACCCTGACCCTGTACATACAAAAATGGAAACCCCATCTGCCTTATAAGTGGCCAGTGGAATGGTCAGACAGGAAGGGGAAATAATAAAGAGACAATAAAGATACAGCAGGCTAGGATTCGATGACAGGGTTAAACCACTAAGATCTTCATATTAAAGGAATACTTCAAACACCTAAAACTCTGCCATTGCCAGTCCCAAGCCCTGATGAAAATGGAGGAGGGTTGGACATGGGACTAGCAACCTCACCCTGGAAAAACCTCAACCGCTACAGAAACACAAAAAAGAGAAACAGAGACTAAGGTGGAGGACCTCTGACAATTCGGAGATGCATGACGATAGGTGGTGAAAGACGAAAGAAAGGAAGCCACCAATCCAATTACCCTTCTTTCGACCAGGAGAACCCACATCGGCACATGGAATGTTAGGACTATGTACGAGACAGGCAAGATGAAGCAGGTAGCTGCCGAGATGAAGAAGAACAACTTGATCATACTGGGCATCAGCGAAACCAGATGAACACAAGCAGGACAGAGGAGACTGATGACAGGGGAGCTGTTGCTATACTCCGGGCAGGAAGAGAGTGAAGCACCCCACACGCAGGGAGTAGGCTTTATGTTGTCCAAGCAAGCACAAAGGGCACTGATTGGATGGAAGGTGCACGGCCCCAGAATCATCACAGCATCCTTTAGAACCAAGCAGAAGAAGGTTAAGCTCAATGTCATCCAGAGTTACGTTCCAACCAATGATTCCAATGAAGAAGACAAGGACGAGTTTTACAATAGTCTGCAGAAACCCATAGAGACATTCCGACCCAGAGACATTGTCATCCTTATGGGAGACTTCAACGCCAAGGTTGGACCAAGTTTGGACCCGACAACACAGAATATGAACAATTCATGGGGATACACGGGCTGGGACTGATGAACGATAATGGAGAGAGATTTGCGGAATTGTGTGCGCTCAACAACCTGGTCATTGGAGGTAGCATCTTTTCTCACAAATGAATCCACAAAAACACCTGGGTATCAGTGTGACAGAGAACCAGATTGACCACATTTGCATTAGCAAGAAGTTTAGAAGATCCCTGCAGGACGTTAGAGTTACAAGAGGAGCAGATATGGCGTCCGACCACCACAACTATGAGATGAACAAACAGACTGCCTATGTTGAGAATGATATTGGCGTCCGCGTGACGTCACGTGCGCGCACATTTTGGGGTCAAAGGCTGATTACAGCCAATCGGAATAACAAGAGGGTTATTTAAATTAATTTTTACTTTCTCTCATTGCCCTGTTGTGGTTTCTGCCTGATGGTAATCCGAGAGTGCATTCCTGATCTTGATTTTCTGGTATTTGATATTGGTTTTGTTCTGACTTCCCTGATTTCTGGTATACTTGACTTTTGGCTTTTTCTCATTGCTGTGTCTGATTCTCTATCCCTGACCTCAGCAAGTATTCTGACTATTCTTGGGTACATTAAGTCCGGCCATTCTATGGTCCGGTTATACGTTATCCTTAGTCCTAGGTGTGATACAATTCTGCATGCGGGAACAATTAGTAATCCTGACACTGGGCTGGGGAGGAATGGAAGGGTTTGCAAATAGATCTGTAGTTTTTGCAAGCTGATATACCAGCAATGAATAAAATGTATAATTAGTATATCTACTAAATGGTGATTTAAGAAAATCTTTTGGGCAGTGGGTTGTCCTTTGTAAGGCCTGAGGGACAAAGGGTTCCACATTCTCAAAAAGTGAACAGTGGTTTTATTGATCTAGTTGCTCTCAATTTAACAATTGAATCAATATTGGCATCAGTCTAGACTTGCAATGCTGGATCTGTCTTGTGGCCACCGAATCCTTCACGATGAGGTGGCAAATCTCAGTGAGGCCCTTTCTGATCCACCATTGAAAATGCCTTCAGGAAATGCTTGGCTATGAAAGTGTTACGGTGCCTGATCGGCACCACGATGTGACCGCATCTGATCGGTGCGGTCACACTAAAGGAGGGAGAGGTTACTCACCTTACCTCCAGAGTATCTCCCTCCGTGCAGTTCTTAATATAGTGGCCGGGTTCAGTGTTAGGAAGGATGCTGGCCACTGCAAGGTGGTGCTATATAATAACGCCGCCCACTATGATGTCACTAGTGACATAAAAATGCGTGCGGCATCACGTTTTCTCCGTGCACACATTGTCTGGGGTCATGGGACCCAAATCAGCCATTAGCAGGGATTATTGGGTTATTTAAATCCAAACCTTCAGTTGTTTAGTGCCCTGTCGTGGCTTCCATCCTGTTGGTCAGCCGAGAGCGCATTCCTGATTCTGTCTATTGGTTTTTGATCTTGGCTTGGCTTGACTTCCCGTATTTCTCGTATCCCTGACCCTTTGGCTTTGTTCTTACCGTATTTGTTCCTTTCTGTATTCCTGACCTCGGCTCGTGACTGTTTATTCTATTACGTTAAATCCCGCCATTCTAAGGCCCAGTAATACATTGTTACTGTTTGTCTTTGTTACATGTTTTACTTAATTCTGCATGTTGGGCCACTGGTTCATCCTGACAGAAAGAGAGGATACAATCTACTTTTTTTCTGAGGAGAAAATACTCACAACCCTATAATTTCTCCATTTTGCAGCATGAACATGTCCATAGAATGAGATTTGGTAACATTCACATTGTGAATCGAGTTGACCTAGGTGGGTGACCATTGGCTTATAGTTTTATTGCACCATGTCCACCCATTGTGGAGTAACACTAAATACTGAGAAAAGTGAAAGTCCTAGTTTGCCATCAAAAGGTGAAGTTCATCTCCAGGTCCTGCACCTGGGCAGGTACAAGGGTAAACAAAACAATACTATCACCGCAATCACGTGTGAATAGTGTAAAATAAGTATACAATATACTTATCAGATAAGCCAAGTGAACAGCCACCCTAAGATCACTTTCCAGGCAGTGATCTTTTAAACCAGAATACAAGCAGAACACATATGGGATACGGCTGGAAAATCTAGAAGGAACATAAACAAAACATTTAAACCGAAAATGTGTGCTGTACAAGAATGCACGTATTATGCGCTCAAAGGGTGCCTTCCCCGATTTAATTTGGGGGCCATTTATCCCTCTCCTCTGTCTGCAGGTAAAACAGAATATCAAGACCCCGGATGGCTGTATAAAATAATGGCTTTTTATTATAAATCAAATAAAATTGATAATGCTATTAAAACAGCAGTAGTTCTGGTCTTACACGTTTTGTCCCACACTTCGAACTTTCTCAGAGACCATAAAATCAAACTAGGTAACAAGTGGTTATACAAATATAACAGCCTAACAATTTCCACCCCAGAGCCCCTTTAAATAAGGCTAATCCCTGAGTTCATTGGTGGTTCACTGAGAAGTGTCAATTATTTATTGTTATGTTCTAAACAATAATTGAAATGAATTAATATAATATAGTGTAACCACACATACATATTTTTATAATACATGACTGCATAAGCTGTCCTAAAATAACAACTGATTACATTTGATATCCCTACTTCAAGGGTAAAAAGAAACATATTTATATTTATATTTTTCTTTTGCTACAACAGTTTTAATCATAAAATTGATTATTAAGAGTAACAATGGATATATTAAGGTGAGTAAGTACATTAAACCATAAATACCTAATATTTAAATGTATTTATTGTATTCTAAATAATAATTGAAATAAATTAATATAATGTGATGTTACCATACATACCCACTTCTATAATATATAACTGTATAGCCTATCATAAACCAATAATTGGTATCCCTAATACAGAGAGAGGATATATGGAGCATATGTATGTACAGAGGAAGAGAGTACACAGAAAAAAATACACAGAAAAAAAGATACATCAACCTGAAGTGAAGATGGAGAAGATGTAAAATTGGAGAGATGGTCCAAATCATAAAAAAACAAGCTAAATCAAAGTCCACAATCAGTCCCTTTGGTTCTAACATTTGGAGTTTGTGAATCCAATAGGTTTCACGTTCACGTTGGACAAGTTTTTTTTTACCCTATTACCACCATTCCAATATGGTGTCACCCTTTCAATACCTATACATTTAAATTTTTAAAATGAGAAATAGGGACAGGACTTACAATGACCAAATGTGTTATAAGGCCTTTCTTTATATTGTTTAGATGTTCTAAAACCTTGACCTTAAGGATTCTTTTAGTACGTCCGATGTACTGTTTACCACAAGGGCACTGCAGCAAATAAACTACAAAGTCTGTGTGGCATCCAACCTGTGGGGATATTTATGGGATGATAATAGTAAACAGTTGAGATTTGCCCACTATTTCAATTCTCAGATCCCAAAGATTGTTATTGTGTAAGTGAAATGTATTCCATATAAATAAAATCACAATTTGTTATAAAAATATATACAATTTATTGTGACAAATTAAATAATAATAATATGTAACATGCGTGATAATAATCAATGAATATTTAGTATAACATGAGTATGCAATACAAATGGCAATACATTTTACTGGTTAACACAGCCAATTGTCATACAATGATTTATGATGGGCTTCACAGAGAAACGAAAGGGAAACTTACACACACAGAACTTGCAGTTTAAGGCCATAAAACTTTAGCTGACAGTTAGAATAACCCTTTCAATGATGGCTAGACCTCCTAGGTAATTAAGACCTATTCTCATGTAATTTTAAATAAAATAACATCTAAACCAGCTCATTAGTCATTTCCTGGAACCATCCAATAAGAGTAATCTACCATGTTCTATAAGCAGAATCTTAACTTGCCTAAACAGATATTTTATCTTATTTTAGAGCAAATCAATACACCTGGATAAATATCACGATAAGCTAACATGTGATATATCACATTAATATATATAATTATTCCTTTCCATCTGCAGAATAGAATGCTTAATTATATATTCTTTAGTAACTAAGATTTCTAAATATCGAAATCTGATCGTGATTTATCCAGTCATATATCATGCTATTAGAAAATTTTAATTAATTTAGATTAATTAAATGAAACCAGTATAATTACCAGTTGAGTAGACATTCTCATCTGATGAGTAGGTAGTCTCAGGAAATGAATGGATGTGTGATGGTGTGTAAGAAATTCTGAGTGCCCTGGAGTGGATATCTGTTATGGATTTCTCTGCATAGCCGAATCTGAAACCCCTTCTCCTTCCTACTTTGCTTCCTTTGCATACCTCTCTCTTCCCTTTGTCTTAACTTTTTAAAGGGAAAATTCACTAGGTGATAGACCAATAGAAAACTGGAGGTGTGGATACCTTTCAGATAGCAATTTAAGTATTTGGTCTATAGAGGGCAGTCTCGTCCCACTAATCTTTCCTATCCAGGAAAGAGTTAACTTTTCCTGGTGGCTATTTTGACGTCATTTACCTTATCTTTATGGTTGTCTATAACTTAAGTTTTCTGTCAGTTCAAAGAGTTTCTTTGGGCTTTCTTCAGACTATGTGTCTTGCAAATTCTGCTATAATTTGTATTATGACAGTTATAACTAAATATGACCCCTAAACTTCCAATGGGACGTTATACAATATCGAAAGTAAAATTAAATTATTTAATCTTCTCTGTCATAAATGTCTGGGTTTAGAATTAATTATATTCCATAAGCATTTAGACAGTCTGTCCATCCCCCGTTCTCATTTCTTATCAATTTGGTTTGTATATACTAAGCATTCCTTAGCTTCTGGCAAAGTGGTTTGTTTTACAGAAGGGATAGAAATCTTGTGTCTTTTGTTTACTTGAAAATAACAAAATGGAGTCTGCTCTGTTCAGAGTGACTCTGACAATATACATTTTAATTTCTATCATAGCACAATATGTCTGCCGATATAAATACCCTGACAAACCTTGGACTTAATCTTGAAAATATTTCCTGTTATAAAGCTAGGAAATTGGTTTGTCCTATCCAGCGACATGGTGGAACAAGCTTTACAAGAGTTGCATCCTCTAAAAGTACCAGAGTGCCCCATGATGTTCCCAACATCAGTTTTTATTGTGTAACTGGCTAACATATTTTTAAGATTACATATAAAAAAAAAAAAAAAAAAAATTATGAGTGTAGGGTAATCCGGTAGATGTGTTCCCAGGACTAGATCCTGCAATAATATGGACCAATGTTTTTGTATGCTATTTCTTATTTTTCCATGATCCAAATTATACTGGGTCACAAATGCAGATTTGAATGTATTTCTCTCTGTAAGGCATTCCTCTTATATCCATTTTCTAAGAGTTTATTTTTTATAAGATTGATTCTTAAAATCCTGCAAATTGGAACAATTGCGCCTTAGGCGCGTGAATTGTTCTTTAGCGATATCTTTAAGCCACGGTTGATGGTGACAACTATTCCGATGGACATATCCATTGCCATCCGTCGACTTAAAAAAGCATTTGGTTTTTATTTGCCCATTTTCACAGAAAAGAGTCATAGCAAGAAAATTGATCTAATCCTTATTCCACACAGGGATACATTTACGATTTTATTGGTTATTATTTCGAAAATTAACAAAATCCTGAAAAAAAATAGAAAACCCTCTCCAAATAATCATAACATTATCAATGTATCTCCGCCAGAGCACCAGGTTGTCCTGGCAACACCACACAAATAACTCCTCCCATCTCCTCATGTAGGTGTTTGCATAACATGAGGTACCCATGATTTGCAAATAAAATTCCCCATTAAAAACAAAATAATTGTGCTCCAAAATAAATTTGACTGAAATTAAAATGAACTCCCTTAAACCTGATGTTAGGTCCGGGTCTAGGGTTATAAAATGATTAATGGCCTCCAAGCCCAGATCGTGAATTATAATCGTATATAATGAGGTCACGTCTAATGTCGCCCAACTGTAATCAGGATCCCACTCAATGTTTATAATTTCCTGTAAAAAGTATATAAGTGTCTCTTATATACGATGGAGCTCCTTGTGCATATTTTGGAAGATACGCATTTGCAAAAGTTGATAAGTTGGCGGTTAATGAGTCTACCCCACTGATTATTGGGCGGCTTGGAGGATTGAAAAGCCGTTTATGGGTTTTGGGACGAAAATAAATAATAGGAAAAATCTTTTTTTTGTTTGTTTTTTATAAAAAATCAAAATTGGGTTGTGATATGATATTTTTAGTCTTGGTTTGTGCTGTCTGATCCTTTTTAAGTGTGACATAGGATTTTTGTCACTTAAAATATTGAATAACGTCTGTAAATAATAATCTGTTGTCTTAAGACATAGTTCCTCTTTTTTTGTAAGGTTATAAATGCATTGTATTTTTTTTAGTTCTTCTGGTCATAGCCTGGAATTCTATATGCTTAAAGATTTCCAAGTAGGGACCCCTACTTTGAATCGGGAAAAAATGTGATTTGGGCTTGAATCGTTGGTTAAGTTGTATAGTGTAATCTGTAGTGTCAGCCCTTGGAGAAGAAGGATGCAAGAGGAAGTGCCTCTTGATGGTCATAGATCTAATATATTTTTTAAGATCAATATAAACATCAAAATCGTTGGCCATCTTATTTGGGGCAAATTTCATGCCTTTAAATAATTAATTTCTTCATTGGATAATTCCACTTTCAGTTAAGTTAAAAATACCCTTATCCGTTTCCCTCTTACTTAGATGGTGCTGAATCTGAACATACTAGAATCCTAAAGGTCAGGGTTTTAGAACATCTAAACCATATAAACAAAGACCTTATGACACATTCGTCCCAGTTCATTGTAAGTCCTAAATGTATAGGTAGTGAAAGGGTGACATCGTATTGGCGTGGTAGTAATAGGGTAAAAAAAATGTGCCCAAGTGAAACCTTTTGGATTCACAAACTCCAAATGTTAGAACCAAAGGGACTGAATGTGGACATAGATTTAGAGGTATCCAGGTACAAGGGTAAAGCTTAAGGCTTTGTATTTAGAGTAATGGATTGTAAAGCCTGAGGACACTCTGAATTCTGTCAAGACCCTACAGAAGCTGGGCAAAGATACTATTAGGGAGGACAGCAAAAGCAGAATGTCATATCGAAATAAGTACAGTTTGTATTCCGCTGCTCCCACTGATACACCTTCAATATTAGCACAAACTTGGACTCTTCAAGCTAGCGACTCAATAGCCGGAAAAAACAATAAGGGTGACAGGGGACACCCCTGCCTATTTTTCTTTCGGGTAGACAATAATATCAACCCTTGCCAGAATACAGAGCTTGAATCCCTCTCAGAAAGGCTCTCTAAAATCGAAATCATTTCAGGGTCTTCCATAGGTACCACAAGTTTACCCAGTAAAAAGCAATGTAATTGTCTATAGACAGACAAGGATTAAGTCCCAAAAACAATGACTGCTTAAATCAAATCCACTGTCCTCCAGATATTGTTCAGCTCCTCCCTTTTCGGGATAAAGTCCACCGGGTACATATGCAGCACAGTAGACTAGTGTATAGCCATGATTTTATCAAAAATTCTGCATCAATATTGATGAGGGAAATAGGACAGTGATTTTGGCACAGTGTATGATTCTTCCCTTCCTTAGGAAGCATGACAATAGCCTCTAATAGAGCTGTAGAGGGTACTTCCAGGCCATGTAAGAATCTATTATAAAGAGTGGTGTGATATGGCAGGAGGATATCCTTGAATCTCTTGTATTAAGAGAAGCCATCAGCTCCCAGTGCTTTTGTGTTTTTTATTTGCTAAAAAACTACCTTAACCTCATCCTGTAGGGTGTCTTTTAATGAGTTATTAATAGAGCCTTTCCTTTAGAGGTGGATGAGGGCCCATAATGGTCGCTTCATAGTGGGATTTCCTCAAATAATGAGAAAATCTCGGTATGGCTGTAGGAGACCACCCACCTCATAAACCATACATTATATTGTGTTAATTTGCTTTTTCAGAATACCTGGTCGTCAGTGTCCTTTCTAATTGTTCATGCTCACACTTTCGTCTCACTGCTATGGCAATAAGGTGGCCATGTACTAATGCTTTATGGAAGTCCCATATTGTAATTTTGGAGACCTCGGGCATCTCGGTAGTTGGGAAATAGGAGCTTCATTTAGATTACACAGTCATCGCGATATCTGGGTCATGCAATATGGAATTGTTACTTCTCTAAGTACGGCACGATATAGGTGCCGCCAGACCAGAGAAGTGTGTCTCCACTATTGTATGGTACACCTTACATTCCCCAACATTCTACATGAAGATTGTCATCAATAAAAATAAATTAGGTATGTTAACTGTAGTAGCAGTTATATAATCTATTTGAATACTTGTAAAATACTGTGATTGTTAAGAGTGGGTGTTTAAAACATAGCCATTATGTACCAGAATCTCAGTAGGACTGATTTGCGCAATTCTTGAAGTCACATTAAAAATGAAGTATACAAAAGATGGTGCAGAATGTTCTCTATTCCATGTAAAAAAAAAAAGATATATTATTTTATTGCACTTAACTTAAATAAAAAGATTATTATAGATAACATCAACCAATCTTCTAGATAATTGATCTGGATAAGTGATCTGGCCAAGCCCTACGTGTTTTGTCACTCAGACTTCTTCAGGGAATTCCCATTAATTGATATTTAGAGTAATACATACAATAAAAACTAAAATAACATTCTGGTGCAATGGAGAACCGTCATCTAGACTACTGCTTTTTTTTTTTTATTATGACATTATAGAAAACAACTACAGTTAGTGCCTGTTCACACAATTCTTTAAAGACTCTAATTATTAACTTCTTAATCAAATAAAATGTGTGAGGCTCTTTTGAGTCCATTCATGAAAAAAGTGCTATATAAATTACATATTTTTTATTGTTAAAAATGCTGTAAGATATGCAACACAAAAAAACTTACATTATTTTATTTTGTTCCTTTTAAAATCCACTCCAGTTTTCCAAATACATTTGGCACAGAACATTTTTTATATCAAGGAAAAATGTGTTTTTCTTTCATGAACATATATATTAAGCTTTTTTGAATCTATCATATTTATTTAATATTGAAACATTTTACACATTTTAAACAATAAATCATTAAAACACATGACATAATTGTAAAATAGTTTGGTGCATAGTTCATGCTTACTGTCAGAAAATACTGTAAAGATAGAAACAAGTCTCACAATATGTAACATGAAACAGTTAATAACTTAGGAAACATACAAAAGTTTAGCAAAATAGAAAACCATACCAATATCACAGAAAAAACAATCAATACTACAAATATAAAGTAGACTATCAGTAGACACTTAGGTGTATTTTGTTAGTTTTTTAAACTGAAACCACAACATTCATAGCCAAACAAAGTAGCCCAATGGTCTATTGTCCATCGCAATTAGGTGGCGTGACAGATCCATAAATTTGGAGATTAATGAAGCTCTTATCATTGCTGATGGAAGACGTCCATGTACAGTTCAGAACAAAAATAAAGTTAAAACAAAACCAACATAATAGAATTTGATCATTGTTTTACATTGGAACAGAACATTTTATGGCAAGCAAAATCTTCTTTGATGATTTCACTTGAGTGGAATGTTCATGCTTCTGGGTCATAATCTTGATATTCCTCCTACAAGCATCAAACACAAAGACATCATTTAGTAGGTTGCAATCAAGAAGCATATTGTCTGCTTTGTTCCCAGCAACAAATACTCTCATAGTAAATTTCATAGTAAATAGAAGAAACTAAGATCATGCAGTATATACTTATACAAATAACTTGCTATTTTGAGATCCTAAAATACCATCAAAATGTTATCCCTATTGTGACTATATAATTTTATTGCTTAAATATACGCTGAACTTTGTTGATTTATATTATTTTGGAAATATTACTAATAACAAATTGTGTAGATTTAAAGCATGCCATGTCTCCCTGGATTTGAGAATCTTAGTTATGCTTGCTTTGATTAATTTATTTCTGCAGACCCAACTATCTTGTCTTTGGTAAACCCTATTTTTTTTCTTATGTATTTGAGTGTTTTCCTACAGTTTTTTTTTTTTTTTTTTTACTTATGTCGATACAACTCTCAGAAACCAGTGTATTCATAAATCCCTGCCCTGCTATGGGTGCATCAGAATTGACTGAGTCACTTATTGGTCTGATGGAACTATATTGAAGAAGCTGTAAACCCCTAATGCTTAGTAGCAATACCGGAAACTTCAAATTAATCTTTTTATTACGTGTTTTTTTTAAACAGTAAGCTTATTTGTTTTGCATATTTTCTTTAACATGTCAAATAACATAATTTTATCAAGGGATTAGGTCTTCAGGCAAAATTCATTATAGATTTTATTTTTGCCTTTATTATAGATTTTTTTTTTTTTTACTTCAAGTGGATAAAACTTGAAAAGTAAAATCTTGAAAGTTGAAAATGTTAAATGTAATTATTTTTCCATATTCACAGTAAACACACACAACAAAATTGTAAGATGTATGGGCTTCCTCGCTCTGATAACATCCATTGGTTTAGTTTTAATAAATTCCTAGCAATTAAAGGACCACTATAGGCACCCAGTCCACTTCAGCCTAATGAAGTGTTCTGGGTGCCAGGCCCCCTAGTTTTAACCCTGCAGCTGAAAACATAGCAGTTTTGGATAAACACTGAAGGGTTAATCCAGCCTCTAGTGGCTGTCTCCCTGACAACCACTAGAGGCACTTCCGCGATTTACACAGAGTAAATCGCACTTATTTGACGCTGGACGTCCTCACAGACCTCCAGAATAAAAAAAAGATCCCCATAGGAAAGCATTGAGTAATGCTTTCCTATGGGCAGGTTTCAATGTGTGCGAGTCTCTGGCCGCACATGCGCATTCGGCTCCACTCGGGAGCTGAAGTCGGTGGGGGAGGAGAGGTCACCAGCGCCGAGGTAGCCCGGCGCTGGATTATGGTAAGTGGCTGAAAGGATTTTAACCCATTGATTCAATACATCTCTATGAGGAGATGCTGATTGACCAGGGCTGTGTTTGGCTTGTGCTGGCTCTGTCCCTGATCTGCCTCTTTGACAGTCTCAGCTTATCCAATGTGAAAGCATTGTGATTGGCTCAGAACATCACTTCTGATGATGTCAGCTAAGCAGGCAGATGAGGAGCAGATGAGCTGCAGACTTGAACAAATGTAAGATTTTACTATATTTAGGGGTGCAAGGGGACCAGTACTATAGGGTCAGGAATACATGTTTGTGCTCCTGACCCTATAGTGTTCCTTTAATTTGAAGATGTAATAAAATATATGGTTTTCCTAGACACTCTTAGGAGAGAAAACAAAAAGCATAATTACCTCAGGTGGCATTTCATAGGTCTCGTTATCTTGCTTGTTTGTTTTATCCTGTACTCCCTCTTGTCCAAAGCCACCTTCATTCTGAAAATGTAAAGACAAGTAAAAATGTAGATAAATAGATACATATATTTCAATACTTTAGTCATTTCATTTTTAGAATAGATTTCAGATGTTTGAGACACATGTTTTTTTTTGTTTTTTTTTATTTCTTTATTTTTCACTTGACAGAGCTTAGGTGAACACAGTTGCATTACGGCTTTCACCGACATGAATAAAACACAGTTGCAATATGGCTTTCGTCCAACATGAATACACACAGTTGCATCTTGGCTTACGCAGAAGCCCAAGTAATCCCGGTTCTGACCAACATGTGCTTTTCCATAATATAAACATTAAGCTGTGTAGCTGTAAGTCCTCTTGTCTCCGCGTCAAGGTTTTTTTTTTTAAATAAACAATAAATGAATAATATCATACATAACTTGTAAACGCTTTATCATTAATATGTATAATAAACAATGGAAATCAATAAATGTGTCACATTTGTCGACCTCGAACGTGGGCTTAATATAGTGTACAGTGTCTAGGTAGGTTGATACCCTACTTTTGCTTAGCATATTACAATTTATGTTATCACCATGAGTATATAGAGATAGAAGTAAGAAGAGTAGGAAGTTAAGTATACGAGTAAAGGGCAGAAGAGAAGATTGAGTAGAGGAAGAATGCAGGGAAATCAGGGGGGGGGGGAGAGGGGGGGGTGGGAGGGGATTGAGTCCTGCAGCAGTGCAACGCATCCATATACATTATCTATGTCTGCGGTGGTATGTCCAGAACGTAACTGGGGTACTACTTGTGTTCTGTCCTGAGTCGTTCCCCCCCTTTACGCAATTGGGTCAGGGTGGGTGGGTTTGTCATACTACGTCACTACTGTGCCATGGGTCCCATTATTTGTCGAAACTAGGTAATGTTCCCTTCAATCGGGCGGTTAAGTTGTCCATGAGGTGTGTTTCTTTTAGGTTGGATATAACCCTTTGTATGGGTGGTAGTGTCGTTTGTAGCCAGACCTGTGCCATTGCCTTCCTTGCTGCTAGAGTGATCTTATGGATCAGTTTTTGTTCCCGCTGTGTCCACCCATCTACAGGTCGGTTCAGTAAGTACGTCCATGGGTTCAGGGCCGGCGCTCTGTGGAATATCCTTTCTATTAGGTGGCGTATTTTTAACCAATAGGAGTGTGCTAGGAGTGGCATTCCCACCACATGTGGATATAAGTACCCTTTATTCCACAACCCCTCCAACAAGTGTTGGTGGGTGTTTGTCTCATAGAGTGCAATTTAGCAGGTGTGGTATACCACCGAAACATAGTTTTATACGCCTGTTCCTGGTGGGTGACACACATGGATAGCGAGGTGTTGGCCTCCCATATTTCCCTCCATTCCACTCCCTCCAGCACCTCCCCCAAATCTCGTTCCCATGCATCTGTGTATGTTAAGGTTCCCCATTCTCGTGTTTCTGAGCAGAGGTGTGCATATATAATAGTGATGAGTCCTCGTTGTGCAATTTCTTTAAGACACATCTTCTCAAAGAAAGAGGGGGTACCTCGGGCTGCCTGTTGTATTTTTGGTTGTTGTACGTAATCCCTAATTTGGATGTACCTAAAGAAGTCTGTGTGGGTGAGGTGTGCTAGTTGTTGTAATTGTGCAAAGGGTACCAATTGGTCTCCGTTGTACATATGACAAATTCTTTGTATGCCCACCCTCTCTATGTTCTTATAATCCCTTGCCGATATTCCTGGCGGAAAACCCCTGTTCCTCAGGATGGGAGTGAGTGGTGATGGGGACGATGTATTTTGTACATTTTGAACAATTTGTATTTTATCGCCGTCTGGTCCCAAATTCTCAGGGAGTTTAAAATTGCTGGGCACGTGGCTCTTAGGATAGGCCTGTCCTGTTCTGGGAGCCACATGTGATATTGTGGAAGATCTAGGCCAGTCATCAGGGATTCTAGGTCCACCCACCGTCTCTCCTCCAGAGGCGCGTGCCACATTGCCACCTGTGCTAGTTGGGCTGCTAGGTAGTAATAGTATAAGTGTGGCAGGCCCATCCCACCTCTCTGTTTATGTCTGTACAGGATATTCCTGGATATACTATGGCGACGATTTTGCCAGATGAAGTTCCCTATAGCCCTTTGTAAGTGGGCAAGATCTGATTTTAGGATCTTTACCGGTAGTGCCTGAAAAAGGAACAATATGCGGGGGAGGACATTCATCTTAATGGTATGCAGGCGGCCTATCCAGGATATGGGTTTATCCTGCCACTCATCTATGTCTCGAATCAGGGTTCGTATAAGTGGGGCGTAGTTGAGGATATAAAGCTTATCCTGGTCACTCGGTAGTAGTACCCCCAGATATTTGAGATGATCTTTAGCTATTGGTATATGGTAGGTGTCCCCCAATGCCGCCACGTCCCCCGCTGGGATCCCCAGCGGGAGAGCGCTGGATTTGTCTAAATTGGCTTTGTAGCCGGAGAAGACCCCAAATCGGGCGAGAGTTTCTTGTAATGCACTCATGGATTCCGTCTGGTCTGTGAGGGTCAGTAGGACCTCATCAGCATACGCTGAGACGAGAAACTCACTACCTCCCACCTTTATCCCCTTGATGTGCGGGTGTAGCCGTAATGCTTGTAGCAATGGTTCCAGAGTGAGCACGAACAGGAGTGGGGATAGGGGGCATCCTTGACGTGTCCCGTTTCCCAGTTTAAAGGGTTCGGGGCTTGCACCAGGTGTTTATTAGTAGAATCAGTACTAATTAATTTTAGTAGAATCAGGCTGGGTCCTGGCTAGTCAGTAATAGTGAGCATTTCAGTCGTTTAGGTTCAGTAGCTGAAGTGTAATATGTGTGTTGAAATTGTCGCTTTAACATTTGTCGCTTTAACATTAGTCGCTTTGACATTAGTCGCTCTAACATTAGTCGCTCTAACATTTGTCGCTCTAACATTAGTCGCTCTAACATTTGTCGCTCTAACATTTGTCGCTCTAACATTTGTCGCTTTAACATTTGTCGCTTTAACATTTGTCGCTTTAACAAGTGCCGCTGTAACCTGCGTCGCTTTAATGTGTCGCTTTAATATGTGTCGCTTTAATATGTGTCGTTTTAATATTTGTCGCTTAAACATTTGTCGCATTAACATTTGTCGCTTTAACATTTGTTGCTTTATCGTCAGACTTTGCAGTAGTATCAGAGCTTAAGGTAAAATAATAACATAAAGTCATACGAGTAGGCAACCTGGGAGGCATATGCATAAGTGAGTCCAGCAAGGAGAGTCCATGGGGGGATAAAGTGGTGGTGGTGGGGCAGCCAGTTAGTGGGGCCTGTTCAGCCAATACCACTGCTGGGCAGGGTGGGGAGGTCGGCACCGTCGTTCAGTACGAGCTACCGGGGTACGGCATGGTGCGAGTTGGCGTCAGCCGTCGGCCGGCCCCAGGTCATTATGAAGGCCTTCACCTGTGGTCCACTGACTCGGTTGCTCAGAGAGACCGGGTCGTCCCTTCGTCGGGCGCTATGTGGGGCTCGGATGTTCTGCCGCCGCCAGCGGCGAGCAAGCCTCCGGCGGAGTGGTCGGTGTCTTGGAGTCTGACTCCATGTGGTCTTCGGCCTGGGAAGGCGTTGTAGACGGCCTATGATGGAGTCTTCTGGTAAGTGAGTGAGTCGTCGGGCGGTCCGTCGTAGTGTGTTAGTACCTCGCCCCTGTTGTTGTGGGTGAAGCTGTGGGCCTTGAGGTAGGACTTTGAGCCTGGCTGGGACACTGCTGACTGCTCCAGTCGGTTCTGTGGTAGCCCACGGGCTCTCTTTATTTGGTACAGGTTTCATTTGTGACTTTGTGTAGGTACTTCTTGGTGGTTTCTTCGTAGTCGCTGTGAATGAGGAGCGCTGCTTGATCCGTCGCCATATTGGGGCTCTCTCCGCTAACTGGGCTGGGAGCGTGGTAGGTGGACTCCGCGGCTTGCGGCAAGTGTCACTGCCACTTGGGGGTTGTTCTGCGGCAAAACTGGGTTTGTGAAGTCTGCGCTTCTGCCTGTGTGGGGGCTGCTGTGGGTGAGGGATCTCGCTAGCTCGCTGCCTGGATGTGCTGAGCGTGTGTGGCTGAAGTGCTTGGTCAGGGACTGCACACCCCTCCGCTGCGTGTGTACATACCTCCAATTTCTGCCATAGCTTGGCAAAGAACTCATTGAGGTGCTGTATCATGAGGTCCACCGCTGCACACCCGTTTTGCTTGCCTCGTGGAGAGGGTGCGTCCGCCATTTTAAGTGTAGGTTATTTTGCGGTCTCACTCGGTCCGCAGCTCCCGTTAGCAGGGTGAGTGAAGCTGCTTATTTGCGGACCGGGATGACCCCCGCCGGTCCTGGGGGGGGGGATGATGATGTCACTGGGGTCCCAGTCTGCGGTGCGTCGCCCGGAGAGCGGCCGTCTCTCCGTGGCTGAGTATCAGGTAGGCCGCAAACCTCGGCGTGTCCGGACGAGTGTACCGGGGTTCGAGAGAGGTACCCTTCGAATCGGCAGCTCCTCCCGGTAACCGTTATTGCGGTCTGCAGCTTGTGGGTGCTTGTGGCTGGGTGTAGTACCCCGTTTTTCGGCCCCAGACGTGGGAGCTCGCTTTGAGCACGTCTGGGCTGCTTGATCGCTTGGCTCCGCCCCCCCAGGTGTTTTAACTTGGGCAGAGGCTTGGGTGTACATCGCCTTAATTGAGGCTATGTATCTGTCTGGGAAACGCAGATGTTCCAAGAGGCCGAAGAGGTAGGGCCATGCGACCCTAAGCTTTTTCCGCGTCTATAGATACAACCAGGGTTGGCTCTCTAACTTGGTTTTGTCTCCATATGAGGTCGATGTTTCTTCTGGTGTTTTCGAAAAGCTGTCGGTCAGTTATGAACCCCACTTGATCTGGGTGTATCAGTGTCTTTAGATGAGGGTTGAGTCGATCCGCCAGTATTTTTGCTAAGATCTTAATGTCTTGGTTAATCAGGGAGATGGGTCTGTAGTTAGTTGGTTGGGTGGGGTTCCTGCCTGGTTTTTGTAGGAGGATTATGTTGGCCATAGCCATTTCACCTTCCGCAGTTCCTCCGTCCATGAAATGGTTAAAGAGTTTTTCCAGTCTTGGTGATAATTCTTCTCGGAATGTTTTATAGTACGACCCATCAAAGCCATCCGGTCCTGGAGCCTTATTGCCCTTCAGTCCCATGATAGCCTTATCAATGTCTTCTGTCATGATGGGTTCGTTTAGTTGTGCCGATGCTGCTGTGGGTAATTTCGGTAACTCCAAGCCGCCTAGGAAGGCTTGCATGTTTTCGAGCGATTCGGCTTGTGCGCTCGTGGTCCCAAGAGAGTGGTTATATAGTTGTTTATAGTAGTCCGTGAAAATCCTGTTGATATCTATTGGCGATGTCTTAGTTGTGCCGTCAGGTTGTTTGATCGCTGCGATGGGTGTCCGGTTTTGTCTGGGGTGCAGGGTTCTGGCGAGCATTGTGTCCATTTTATTGGACTTCTCGTAGTATGTCCTCTTTGTCCACGCCATTGCCCTAGCTGTATCATCCAGGAGTTGTTCCGATATGGATCTCCTGACCTCTTTCAGTTGTTCATAGAGTGATGGTGTGGGTGCCGACTTATGTTTATGTTCAGTCTGTCGCAGAGTCTCAAGGAGCTGTTTCAGGGTCTTCACTTTTCTTGCTTTTTTCCTTGTTGCTAGTCTGATGCACGTGCCCCGGATTACCGCCTTGTGGGCCGCCCATACAATAGCAGGGGCCATACCTTCCGTGTCATTTTCTTGGAAGTATGTGTTGATCTCCTTCCGGATTTCTTCTTGGGTATTCTTGTCTTGTAGTAGACCCGGGCTCAGCCTCCAAGTCCATGGGGTTGCCGTTGTTAGGTTTCCCAATGTGAGACATACGTCTGCATGGTCAGACCACGTGATTGACCCTATCTCAGACTTTACCGCTCTTGCCATTCCAGTGTTATTTAGAAGGAAGCAGTCAATCCTCGAGTAGGTCCCGTGGGGAGCAGAGTAAAAGGTGAAATCTCTCTCACTGGGGTGTTGGGCCCTCCAGACGTCCACGAGAGCCGTGTGTCTGATGAAGTCATGAAGTAGTTTGTCCTGGCCCCCTCTACCCTGTGATCTCGGTTGACCCCCCTGGGAGCTCCTGTCAGAAGCTGGGGACGGTGCGGCATTGAGGTCCCCCCCCCCAGTACAATCATTCCGTGGGGCAAGGCCCTAATTTTAGTGGTTAATTGGTCCCAAAAGGCAGCTACCGGTGCGTTGGGGCAGCTTCAGCGTTTTTTTCCCCGGCCGTTTCTCCATCTCTCCCGGGCTGTTCAGATGGTAGGTTGGTGGGTATTGCAGTCGGTCTTGCTGGCTAATGTGAGCTATTTTCGGTGAAGACGGAGCGGAGCTCTAAAGAATCGCGTCCAGCTCGCTCCGTGTCAGGCCACGCCCCCCGAGACACATGGGTTTTTATAACTTAAAATTGTCGTTAGAATTGCAATCGATAATTATATATTTTCAATTTTAAAACTGCAGTAACATTTTTCATTACAGATCCCCCTGGCTTTACCATTTAAGCGGTTTGTAGTTCTAGTGGCCGATGAGTAAAATGGCGTATAACCCTTCTTGTAGACATGGGTGAGAGGTCAGTGTGATATGTGGCAGTATGTTGTTACTGTTAGTTATGCACGATTAGGGTCTATTGGGTCTCTTAAAACACACACAAACTGTGGGGTAGAGCAGGAGTTTCAGCAGAGGTATTTGTACTAGGTTTTACTTCAATGTGAAAGCTACTTAAGAGAAGGAAGACAATTTCAAGACAGCAGCTGCCGCTAGATGGACAGCCAATTAGTAATATGTTTTCAAATTTGATTGGAGATCTGGCTGGAGTCATTAATGAGCTTGGCTGGCTCCAGAGAAATACTGCAGGTTAATGTCACTCATTCAGGGTTATTTTATATAGTAAGAATTGATGGGAATTCAAAGTGAATTTCAAATTTATTACCAAAATAGCTGAACCGGAAACAATTATCAAAGTCAACAGAAATTCCCGTTTAGTTGCTTTGACCTTAAATTTGAGATATTTCCCCCCCAAGTGCTTTGTAGTACTAGTGGCTGTTGAGTAGCATGGTGTATATGACTTCCTGATGACATTGGTGAGAGGCCAGTAAGATATGTTACAGTAGGTTGTTCCATACTGTTAAGTTATGAATGTTTAGGGTCCATTAAAACACCCACAAATTGTGGGGCAGTATGGAAGTACCACCTGATGGTCATTGTGTTAGGTTTTACTTCAATGTGGAGGGTAATGAACACAAGCTTCTCAAAGATGAACAGCCTACTATCAATATGTCTGGTATTACTGGTGGAGCTACTGGTGACCTTGGTTGACTGCAGAGAAATATTGTAGTTTGCAGGTTTACATCACTCTTACAGTTTTTGTTTTTTGGTTCGGTTTTTTACTAATGTTAGAATTGCTGGGAATTAAAAGTGAATTTCAAATTTAAGTCCAAAATAGCTGAACTAGAAAAACTGTGCTTTCAGGTTGGCTATATACTCAGGTCATGAATGGAAGCCCCAACAACCAGTTTGACCTTAAATATGTAATTCTCTTTGCATTCCCAACAATGCGGAGTAAGAAATACTCCCTTTGGTAAAGGGTCCCCATTATATGAATGAGGTAGCTTGGGAGATTGTTAGAATCCTCGAGTCTCTAAAGAGACTTTTTGACAACTTCTGCTGACCAGTTCTATGGGTGTCCATTAAGCAGCAGTTTTATAAGAAGACAGAAAATATTAGAAACAAACCCTATATCAGGATGATCCACTGAAAGATTTGACATATAATACCCATAACATTTTCTACAGCTATGGACAAACTCTAGTGCCAAAGTATTAAAAGAGCCACATTTGTGATATGTGATTCATTTGTTTATGCATATTGGTATGAGTTGTGCCCTTGACAGCTATTTTTTGCAAGCTGCAAACAGGCTGCCAGACTCTAGATTTGTCTATTGCTAGAGGGTACTATAAAATTATGCACATGTTCCCTGTAGCTAAATGAAGCTAAAGGAAGTGTAATCGTTTTCATGTATTTTAACCTCAATTGTCTTGTCTAATAGATATTGCCAAACCCTGGTCTCACTAGTGTAGTTCTGTAATTAAACTGTTTATTCAAATATTTGTTATTGAACATTTTTCTAAATATTAATACATTTAACAAACATTTTTTTGTAAAAAAAAAAAGAAAGAAAGAAAGGAAAAAACAGAAAACAAAAATTGGAATAAAAAGAGGCAAAATTATCCATCCAAATGTTTATAATCAAACAATATAATCATAAAAAAAACCAATAGGACAAGTAACATAATTAGATAAGTTTATATATAAAACATCAAGAAAGATGTAAATTATTTAGTCCATGACATCGTTATTCTAACATGAGAAAGTGTAATTGTTTCCGGCGATCCTTTATTGATAGGTTGGAGGTGTTTTTAATTCTAGTTATTTAGCTTCAGTGAGCATTTGATTGTAGAGTAAACAAATTGAATGCTACACAGTGTTGTACATTAGTAACATGAATCTAATCTTCTCCCCTGCAGTTATATCCTTCTGCAAACAAATGTACTTATTGAATCTCAGTGAAATCGATTTACATTTATAGGACTTGTTACTATAGAAATAAATAGCAACTATACATTGCTGTCAAGTATTTTGAAATCTATAAATTACTTAATAATAATACTTTCTACACATAAATTATAAAAAAACAAACACAAACATAAATGTTATCCCTAGGTTTCAGCTATATTGTCCATAAATGGGCTATCTATTTGAAGAAAGGCTGCTGGGATTAGGGTGGGTTTTTGTGAGCAGTAATTTTAGGGAACAATCCAAAAATGGTCAGTTTGATTGTTTCTTTTGTTTGTAAGTTCATTGTTCTGTTACCCTACAATTGTTCTTTTGAAATAGTTCCTCACATTCATAACAGATTTTAGTCACTTGCCAACACCATTGTAACAGTTATTATTCTTATTATTATTGGTATTTATATAGCGCCAGCTTATTCCGCAGCTCTTTACAATAAAAGGGGAATTTACCAAATGAGACAATAACAAAATGTGACAGAAACAATAGGTAGTAGGACCCTGCTCAAACAAGGTGGGGTATAAAAGCACAATAGGAAGGTGGGGTATAAAAACACAATAGGAAGGGTATTGAGAGAGACAGCAAATAGACATGGTGGGAAAGTAGCAGACATGGCGGTGAGAGTAGAGTGTGGCCCTATAGGAGAGAACGAGAGGAATGTTTGAGAGATAGAAGTTACGCTTGGAGGCCATAAGCATTCCTCAAAAGATGGGTTTTGAGGGACTACTTAAGGGATTGAAGAACAGGGGAGAGTCTGACAGGGGTAGGCAGGCTGTTCCAAAGGAAAGGAGCCGCCCGTGAGAAGTCTTGCAGATGTGAATTTGCAGTAAGGGTGCGAGCAGCAAACAGGAGAAGGTCACCAGTAGAGTGGAGAGATCGAGAGGGGGCATACCTATGAATCAGTGAAGAAATGTAAGATGGGCTAGAGTTGGTTAGATCTTTATAGGTAAGGGTTAGTATTGTAAATTGACACCTGTAGGGGACAGGAAGCCAGTGGAAGGATCGTATGAGACCAATTAGGAGAGAATTACAGTAATCGATGCAAGAGATTACTAGAGCGTAAGAAAGGGGCATATGTGGGTAATGTTTTTACGTTGGAATCAACAGGTTTTAGCAACAGACTGGACATGAGGTGCAAAGGTGAGGCCAGGCTCAAAAGGGTCCCGTGGGCAGGTACCGTCAACCTCAGGATAAGGCTTTTGAGCTGCAAGACTTGCTAGCTGTGAGTCCTGAGATCAATCTTTCAGTGTTTGTTTGGGCTCAGACTCAACATAAGGCTTTTTTTATTATTATTATTATTTTTGCACATTTTACATATGTAACATCACAGACAAAAACAGTTCAGAATTAGACAGACTTTGATTTACAATGGAAGGATATATGAACTGTTGAGTAAACATCACACACAAAAAACACAAATATCACAATTTAAAAGGATTAGGCGGGCCTAAACTATAATAATTAGGTTACTTCATAACTTTCCTGAATACAGTACCGTAGGGAAGAACTAAAGTGATCTTTATATATAAGCATATTCATAACAGAGATTATCTAGCCAGGGTGACCATTTCTCTTCAAATTTTAAATGGCTATCATATTGAAAAGATATTCCCCTTTCCATATCGTGTTGGTATTTAAGCTGAGTTAGCACTTGGGTCCAAGATGGAGTCTTTTTCTGTAGCCAATATCTGGATATTTCTATTTTTATGTCCAACAGAAGGCTTTTGCGCTGCACTACTTGCTAGCTGTGAGTCCTGAGAGAGAGCAATCTTTCAGTTTGTTTGTTTGTTGGGGCTCAGACTATATTTATGGCATATTGTCACTAGCTGTATTTTAGTTAGTATAAAACAGAGAGCTTTAGTGAATTCCCGATACTGATAAAAAACATTTGTGATACTGTAGTGCTGAAGTGACTTTTTAGGTCACCGGCCTCCTGTCTGTGCAAGGAAAAGGTACATTTACTGACTTTTCCCCACACCATCAAGGTCTTGCCATGGCTGACTCTGCATGGCTCCACCTCAGTGGCTGAGATCATCAATTTTGATGATAATCCATTGCATTTCCATAGGAGAGCATTGGGAGGCAACGGTGCATGTGCGGCAAATGCTGTGCTGCGCCAATCAGCCTCTACTCATAGAGATGCAACTGAATCAATGCATCTCTATAAAAGACGTTCAGCGTCTCCATGCAGAAGGTGGAGACGCTGAATGTGCAGCACTGACACAGGAAGCACTTCTAGTGGCCATCTGAATTACTACCACTATAGGCGTAGCTAGCCAGCAATGTGCACACTGCCTTTTCTCTGATAAAGGTGACTATAGTGTCCCTTTAATTTATAGATATCTCCAGTTTCATGAACTTTGAATGACCTATGGATAGGTTCTGCTGCTTTCACGCTCAGTATTAATGAAGTGTCTGCTTTAGGAACCTTAATATAATACACAGAATAGCCATTGAGGGAAGATGATTTGCAGATCAGACAGCATGTCAGGATATACCTCATTCTAGATTAGCACATGTTGTACCATAGATGGCCAGAATATGACTTTGCTTGCACAGTTTCTATTCTTTTTCAAGGATGTCTACGTTTTTTTAACATTGATGGTAATTTTTATTTAAGCTTTTGCTTAATTAATTGGTAATTATGAATAGATGTTTGAATAAACAGTTATGTAATATTTTTGCCATATAAATGTTATATGATAAATGGATCAACCACAAAATTGCAATTAATACTTATAATCTGTATAAATATATTTATGTAGCTTTTCCGATATAAGTATTTTATGAGCAGGTTTAAGAGTTTATTCTTGCACATAAAGACATACATTGTTGCCAGCTGTCCCTAGTTTTGTTATCCCATCCAAGCATAAATGAGTTCAAAGAAATGGCTCGGACTCCAAGACAGTTGCTGCAGGGCACACCAGAAGGTGGTTAAAAATATGTGTTATGTTTATTAATTTGTAAATATGTGTTATGTTTATTCATTTTCAGATATGTGTTATGTTTATTAATTTGTGTGTCAGTTTATCAGTGTGTGTATATCAATGTTTATGTGTCAGTATTTCACTGTGTGTATTTGTCTGTGCCTACATTTTTCACTGTGTCTATGAGTACCTGTATCCGTGCACATCTGTGTTCATACTTACCAACAGACTTGCGACTATGCAAATATATCAAATACATGTTATTGCTGTTACTTCCTGGAAATTTAATGCATTAGATATAAGTGCTATCAGGTCACAATCCCAGGACAAGATCAATTGATGATGTACTGATGGACTGACAGCTACTTGAAGATAAACAAAACCATCAGAAAGTTAGGTTTGAATATTTTTGTATTTTGGGCATCATAGTCTTGTTCCCACTTAAATAGTTACACTTAAAGGGTTACTCTAATCACCATGACCACTTCAGTGGTGGTTTCCGCTGGAAACGCTGCACATACAGAGAAATCTGCATTTGTGTGCTGAGTGCTAGTTAAATCCCCGGCACATGTGACTTTCTGGGCTTCCTAATGACAATTCTGTGCATAATTTGTTTGCATACTGCACACTGTCAAAGGGCATACTGTGCTTCCCCTTTCAGGCAGACCAATTTTAAATGAAAAAAAAACAAAAAACTAAACAAAACCAAAACATTTAAACCACAAATACAAGTCAAAATGTATATTTAAAAGAACTATATAGGTAAAAGAAAATGCATATCCCTCCCCCGCCCCCAACAGCAACCCTATTGTTACTAAATGCTTTTTCCCCAAATAGTGTAAAAATTAGCTTTTGAAGTGCCTTTTATAATCTTTACTTTATTCAGATTTTCTGCCCCTCCTCTATCTAAAAAAACAACAACAACAACAACAACAAAACATTCCTGAAGCTAATGGAAGAGAAAGAAACTCTCCTGTCTTTCTGATTGGGAGATATTTTGGGACCAAGTATGAAAGTGCCAAATTCTATTGAAATCAACAACAAATGTGACTGGCTGAATATGTGTGTGGAGTGCTCCTTTAAAGGACAACTGTCAGTTCAAATCTATTTTATAATTAATAATAATTTTATCAAGTTTTGAAAGAAAATATATATTTTTAAAAATATATATATATATTTAAAAATAATAAAAAATGTTCCTACATTTAGTATATCACAGGATCATGAAGCCATATACATACACCCTGGGTCAGACAGTGTTGGGAGACTTGATAAAGGCTCAAAGAGAAGCCACAACGTTGTCTCCACTTTATTGTTTTAGATAAGGACTGCCTTTAGGTGTGCCTGGATATTCTTTTCCCCAAGTGTTTGGAAACTGACCGTCTCTATTGTCTCTGTTGTCTGCAAGGAAGACAGTGGTCCATTAATTTACTACTCTGACCCATGATTTCACAAATTGTTACAGTGCTAAGCCACTACCAAAGCCGAGCGTAGGTTCATGGTCCATGTACCATCACCTTTACAATTATACAAACCTGTCATGGAACTTAGAAATGGCCTTTATTCTTTATTTATGTGTGATTCATTGAAGGCGGCAATACATAAAAATTGTGTGAACATGAAATTTAGACAGGATAGATGATAGATAGACAGACAGACATAAAGTTATGACGTGGGTGCTTGTGTTTCTGTAAATCAATCTTTTCACAGTGTTCTCTTACTTCTGTTGCCACTAAAGTTAAAATGTTATGACATTTTTCATAAGACTTTTATTAAAAGCACTGACAGTGTTTTATTTTCGGCTTGATCACATCAGGCAGGAAGAGAGGTTTCTCGTAGTTGACACAGATGTCACAGTGAGGGCAGTTTGAAATGTGTCAGATCTGATGAATGTTATTATAACTGTGGATGGAGAACGTCTTTCCCTGAAGGGCCCAATATAATGACTTTCCAGTTCTTAGCCACACAAAGTAGGCAACAATGACAGGAGCCATGCAATTCCTGAATGTTTCGCAAAGGGAAGAACAATTAAATTCTTATATTCTCTGTGACTGGCTGGCTGAGACAAAGCACAGGATTCTTATATTTAATGGATCATTTTCACAAAACTGGGGCACTCCAGTTAAACAATTATAGACATATTTTGTATTGTGTCAAATATATATTATGTAGCGTTATAAACAGAAATTATTACTATGTAATGGAATGCATAGAGCAGAATAATACTCTTGTCTACATTGTTATATGCTGCAAAAGCCAGGAAGAATATTTAAAGCTGGTGCCCATGAGGTACTTTGCTAGATTTTGTAGAACTCCATATTCCATGATGCTTTGCCAGTCTTTAGAATAGCAAAGCATCATGGAAGATGTAGTTCCAAAACATCTGGGTAGCTACTTTTTGAACACAAACAGTTTGTTGGGGCTCAGACTCAGCATAAGTGAGTCCTGAGAGAGAGCTGTGAGTCCTAAGAGAGAGCAATCTTTCGGTTTGTTTGTTTGTTTATGGCATATTGTCACTAGCTGTATTTTAGTGAATTCCTGATACTGATAAGAAACATGTGTGATACTGTAGTGCTGAAGTGACTTTTTAGGTCACCGGCCCCCTGTCTGTGCAGGAAAAGGTACATTTACTGACCTTTCCCCACACCATCAAGGTCTTGCCGTGGCTGACTCAATCAACATGGCTCCACCGCAGTGGCTGAGATCATCAATTTTGATGATATCAGCCAATCCATTGCATTTCCATAGGAGAGCATTGGGAGGCAATGGTGTATGTGCGGCAAATGCTGTGCTGCGCCAATCAACCTCTACTCATAGAGATGCAACTGAATCAGTGCATCTCTATAAAAGAAGTGCAGGGTCTCCATGCATAAGGTGGAGACGCCGAATGTGCAGCACTGACACAGGAAGCACTTCTAGTGGCCATCTGAATTACTACCACTATGTCACAGAGATGCATGATGTATTTAATTAAACAAGATATACTTGCCTTATCTCCAATTCGGCATCGTCATGTCCTCATCTTTGTAGATGTTACTCTTCTGTAAAACTCATCTCTAATTCATCCTTCACTCCACCTGCGCTTCACCTGGTCACTTCTTCCATTTGTCCTGATTGGGGATGCTTCCCGGGATGGTCAAACCTTTTCTGTGATAGTATTGCCAGTATGCTGGCATCTGAATGGAGTGATGTCACTCTATATGTTCCCATACTTACTAGCCAGCACTAGCCGGGTGTATTAGGGAGTTAACGTACGATGTGTTACCATGTATGGAGAGCAGAAAGACTGTCTGTAGCACGTCAGAGGCTATGCTGAAGAATTGACTGACATAAATAGGAGAAAAAACTATTTTAACCCCTTAAGGACACATGACATGTCTGACATGTCATGATTCCCTTTTATTCCAGAAGTTTGGTCCTTAAGGGGTTAAAGGGACACTATAGTCACCAGAACAACTACAGCTTATTGAATTTGTTCTGGTGAGTAGAATCATTCCCGTCAGGCTTTTTGCTGTAAGCACTGTCTTTTCAGAGAAAATGCAGTGTTTAAATTACAGCCTAGTGATAACTTCACTGGCCACTCCTCAGATGTCTGTTAGAGATCCTTCCTGGGTCATGGCTGCCTAAAATGCATCCAAACATTCAGTAACATTCAGTATTCATTGATTCAATTCATCACTATGAGGAGATGCTGATTGGCCAGGGCTGTGTCTGAATTGTGCTGGACCTGTCCCTGATCTGCCTCTTTGTCAGTCTCAGCCAATCCTATGGGGAAGCATTCTGACTGGATCAGGCCACCACTTCTGATGATATCAGAAGTCAGATGAAGTTCACAGGCAGGGGCAGCAGCTTCAGACTTGAATACAAGTAAGATTTTACTATCTTTAGGGAGGCAAAGGGGGCCAGTGGGGCTTGATAGTGGTTTTAACACTATAGGGTCAGGAATACATGTTTGTGTTCCTGACCCTATAGTGCTCCTTTAAGTAGGTTTTTCTCCCAATCTATATATTTGCTAGCACAAAGTAAAGATATAATTGTATGTTCTTTAAAAAGAGCGTACATTATTATAGACATGGCAGACCCTTTTATAGGTAATTATTGTATGCTGGCTGTATATGAAATGTGTGATGTGTGCTGGAAGACAGCTGCTAGAAGTGCATAAACCCTGTGTAACGGCCACCCAGGTTGTAGAGGGGTGTCTGCCGTTGGAGACGTCCTTTTTCCCAGCGAGAGGCTGTGCTGCAGCGTAGTCACGATATCCCATCCGCTGGATCGATGTAGAGAGAGAAGCAGAGCTCTTAAAAGAGTTAGTGATTAAGCTAGAGCAGGTTCCCTTTAAATAACGAGATGAGGCTATGTTTTGAAGGGTTAAGCAGAACTGTTTTAATGACCACACAAGCAGTTTCTTTTATGCACATTTTCCAACAAGGTTACCACCCACGTAGACCTTGTTGGATACTGAAGACATAAACACAACAGCCAATCATTTACAGGTTTACAGTTAAAACACACCCATTCATCACTGTACAATCCTCCCCTCTGCTTAGGAAATAATTGAGTTAATTGTTATATCAGCTCAATATACTTTTTACATACTTTTTGTAACTTTAAAACTATACATAACATTTTAAAGTTGCATATTATTAACCAGCATAATCAGGTAAAAAAACATATCCAAAATTCAGCTGAATTGGACCAGTGGTTTGGGAGTTAGCTGAAAGTCTGATGTGACCGACCGCACGTACATTTTCTTGCCCAAAGCAGTTCCACAGATTCAGGCTGTGCGGTCTGTCTATTTTTCCCTTCGCATAAAGTACCATTTGACCGAACGGTTCAGTTCGTGCCTACTGTCAATGAATGCGTCCTGTTCGTGAGTTTATGCTCCCGAAATAGCGATCTGTTCGTATAATTCTAGCCGAACGCACGGAAGGTAGAAGTTTCAGCGATGTTCGTGGAAAAGGTAGCTGAAATTAGTTCCATGCGTTCGACGACCAAACACCGCTGAGTGCGTTCGACTAGACAAAATGGCCACCGCCACATGTACGCCGACCACCCTGTTGATCCATTAGAACATTGAGGTGTTTGCGGTTTTTAACCCCTTAAGGACACATGACATGTGTGACATGTCATGATTCCCTTTTATTCCAGAAATTTGGTCCTTAAGGGGTTAAGGGTCAGGGAGGTTAATGAGTGCCAAACTCCTTCTCTAGGTGGTCGGTCGTTCGACAGAAGATTCGGTATACGAACGGATCCTAGCCAAATACAGGTTCATTCATTTTAGGTGAAAGATTTAAACGAACGGTTTTCTCTCAGTTACATGAAGCAAATACCAGGGGTCTGTTAGAAGGGAGATTTTGTACAAGGTTAGTCTGGGGTCCAGGCAATAACAGGGGTTCTGTTACACCCTGCAATGGAAACATTTCAGTTTTTAAAATACTACTGAACCACTGCACCCAGACCACTTCCTTAAAATGAAGTGGTATGGGTGCCTTTAGTGGTCCTTTAACAAATTACACCTCTTGTCTATGTTAGTTTAAGTAAAATGGCAAAACAATAATCAATCTCCATTACTAGTTCAATACACATATATATCCAAAAGGAGACTAGAGAGCAAAGGTCTCCCAAATGGGACAGGGATGTGGAATGTCCATAAAGACATGGGGATGAGTTTGGTGTGGAAGACCTTGACTGGCTGGTACAGAGCCCTAACCTCAACCTCATATAACACCTTTTGGGATGAACTGGAACAGAGAATGTGATCCAGGCCTTCCAACATCAGGTCCTGACCTCACAAATGCTCTACTTAATGAATTGGCAAACATTCTCATAGAAACACTCCATAATCTTGTGGAAAGCCTTCCCAGAAGAGTGGAAGCTGTTATAGCTGCAAATGGGGGTGCGAGCACCATAAGCACCGCACTGGAACACCATAACCATCACAAACCCCACAAACCACCACAACTTGGTTGGGGTCTCGCTGTTCTCCACCCACCCTGGTCCCAAGACCAGGATCCAGCTTCCAGTGGGTAGACCTCTCCTAGTCCAGAGAGCGAAGCAGGCTGCTCTTACAAGAGCAATCATTGTAAGCCAAGGGAGTATAGTGATTGTAGCAATCCCCAGAGTGAATATAGCTCTAGCCTAGACTTCAGCCTAGACTTCATGAAGGGTAAAACAAATCTGTTTAATGGCAGCCACAACTAGCCTTATATGCAGGTCCGCATGCAAGGGGCACTCACCCCTGGACCTAAGAGTAGACTACAGTAAAAACATATACACAATTACATTGGCTGTCAGGTCCAGGACACTCCCATACAAAATAGGCCAATCCCTCCCCTATGCCTGGGAGATAATTGAGTCAAGCACTGTATTAAACTCAATTGTCTCCAGGCACAAAAAACCATTTTTACAAAACCCTCAAAACACATTAAAACACACAAATCCCCATAACAGCTACATCTCCTGATAGCCCTGATCTGGGTGACCAACATATTCAAATATCACCCAGATCAGTTCAGGGGTTCAGGAATTTCCTGGAAGTCATAATTTGACCGACCGCCCGCCCGCATGGTCCCATGCCCAAAACAGTTCCAGAGAATCAGGGCTTACGGTTGGTCTAATTTGGTAAAAAAAAATGAACAAAACTATCAAACAGAATCAATAGTTTTACCCTGAAGCTTGATCCCCTTGTTCGTGGGAACGTTTCCACCGAACAGCACCTTTCTAAGTATTGTAGAACCGAACGCAGGCGATGCTGGAAGACCAGTGGTTTTCAGGAGTTTCTGTGTCTGTTTTCAGTTCAATGAGATTCATGCCTGAACACCGCTGCCTGCGTTCAGGGGAACAAGATGGCCGCCACCTCGTGGTCGTCCATAGGAATTGCGTCCACCCAGACGAACACTTAGAACACTGCGGTGGAAATTGCTACAAAGTAGCAATTAGGCTTAACAGGCTTCAGGGTGGTCCCTGATTCGTGCTGCTGTTCGGTTCCCGAACCAAATATAAAATCCCACAAACCAAGTCTGTTCACATAAAGAGCCCATAGTCTTTTGGTTAGAGGCTGGCCAGCAAGCCCCTCCAAGAACACGTGACAAGGCTCAGTTCGTCACACCTGTCTGAGTCAGATTTACACCCTTGCTTAAAGGAACACTTTAGCGTTCCTACAAACCTATAGTGTTCTCCTTTGCATTTAATTTTAAGATCCAACCCACAAATCTAAAATAAAAAATAAATAAAAAAAGGTGTTTTACTCACCTTTTTTCCAGCATTGAGATCCAGTCCAGGTAGCAGCTTAAACTGTCTCCTGAGATGTCATCTTGTCATCCACTGCTCCTCATAGCACTGAACTCCTCCAATAAATTGGTGGTTAGCTGTGGAGAACTAAGTTTGACTCACTTTTGGGCCTCCTGCCCCACTAAATTATCATACTAGGTAGCACATAAAATGTTATAAAACAGTAACTGTCACTAAACATTTTTTTAAAGCAGTAGAATCTTGAGCCTCATTTCCAATGTTGTTGCTACTTTTTACTGACCACACTTCACTTGCTAACATCTGCTACTTAACTACTAGTTTCTGACTGGATTCAACCCTCTGACTACTCATTACCAGCTGCCATTAACAGTCAAAAGAAACACTCCAAACACATAACGCACTTCAGCTTGCAGAAATGCTTTGTGTGTGTGAGACCGACAAGAGATCTGCAGCTTCTGCAAGCTGTTTTTAATACACCCCAATAGAAAAATGCATAATCAAATGCATTAGTGGCAGAGCCGGACTGGGAATGAAAAGCAGCCCTGGAAAAAAATTCCATACCAGCCCCGTAATGCATCGCGCCAGCATAGTGCGCAGATATGGAAACGGGAAAAAAAATGAAAACTATCACTCAAACATGAAAGAAATCGTTTGTGCGTGGAGGGGTGCTGTGTGCATGAAGGGGTGCTGTGCGAGTAAAGGGGTGCTGTGTGCGTGAAGGGGTTCTGTGTGCGTGAAGGGGTGCTGTGTGCATGGAGGGGTGCTTTTTATGTGTCGAGGGGTTCTGTGTGCGTGAAGGAGTTCTGTGTGCGTGAAGGTGTTCTGTGTGTGTGGGGGGGGGGTTCTGTGTGTGTGTGGGGGGGTTCTGTGTGTGTGTAGGGGTGCTGTTGGTGGGGGGGAGGAGTGTAGTGTGTGTATGGAGGGGGTTATAGCATTGATATATTTATATAAAAAAAAAAACACAATCCCTGGTGGTCCAGTGGTGGCTGCAGGCTGACTTCGCTCTTCTCCCGCGAGAACAGCAGACAGGTCGGAGCGTTGCCACGGTAACGCACGGCAACGCTCCAACCTGCCTGCTCGCGGGAGGAGCGTTCTCGCTTGCAGGTTCCTGTCAGACCGGGTAGGGTTCTGTTCCCCTACCCAGTGGCCTATGGGGCCCCGGTGCGAAAATTGATCCATGGGTCTCCCCTGCACGCTTACTCTGCGCAGGCCGGGGCCGCAACACATGGCGGCGGTCACCTGGTTGCAGGGGTTGCATGGTTGCGACCCCTGCGACCGCGGTATGTACACCAGTGCATGCAGATACACACACACTTAAAGGACCACTACAGACACCCAGATCACATCAGCTCAATGAAGTGGTCTGGGTGTCAGGTCCCTCTAGTTTTAACCCTGCAGCTAAAAGCATAGCAGTTTCAGAGAAACTGCTATGTTTCACTGGGGGTTAATCCAGCCTCTAGCGGCTGTCTCACTGACAGCCGCTAGAGGAGCTTCCGCGATTCTAAGACACTGAACATCCATAGGAAAGCATTGAGTAATGCTTTCCTATGGGTGGTTTGAATGCGCGCACGGCTCTTGCCGTGCATGCGCATTCGGAGCTGAGCGGTGGAGGGATCCCCAGCGCCAAGGGAGTCCGGCGCTGGAGAAAGGTAAGTGCTGAAGACACACAAACACTCTCACGAACAGATGCATACACACTAGCTAACAGACACACACATTTACTGACAGAGACACACTCAGCGACATACATACATACACACTCACTTACAAAACATACACTCTCACTGACAAACACACACTCACTAACAGACATCAAACAGACTCACTAACACAAACACACTCAGTAACAGACACACACAGGAACACACTCACTGACACTAACACTCACAGTAACACTAACACACACAGTAACACACACTAACACTCACAGTAACAGTAACACACACAGTAACACTAACACACACACTAACACTCACAGTAACACTAGCACACACACTAACACACACAGTAACACTAACACTCACAGTAACACTAACACACACACACTAACACTCAGAGTAACACTAACACACACACACTAACACATTTTTTTTTTATTTAATCCCCCAAACCTCCTTACCTTTTGGAGTGCTGAGGGGATTCCCTGGGGTCCAGTGGTGCTGCTGGGCTCCTGGGGGGCCGGTCACCCGGCGGGCAGTCAGGCTGGCCGGTGCGCGAGGGAGCACTCTTCCCTGAGTGCTTCCTCTTCAGCTCCCTCGCGTGCCGCGTACTGATACCGGAGCCGGAAGGGAGGGAGCTGAAGAGGAAGCACTCAGGGGAGAGTGCTCCCTCGCGCACCGGCCAGCCTGACTGCCAGCCGGGTGTAAGCAGGGCCAGCCTCGGGGGGCCCGGAGGTGGCCGGCTCCTGGGCCCCCCAGGAGAAGAGGCTGGCCCAGTGCGTACATACCGGGTCACAGGGGCGGTCGGGCCCCCTGTGACCCTGGTATGTACGCCACTGCCCCTACCCGGTCTGCCTGCTCGGCCATGCTACATTCTTTGACCGGCAGAAGGGGGGGCGCATCCCCTCCTGCCGGTCACCGTGTAATTGCGGCCCGGGCTGGTGCACACTAGGCGGCCGCGCACCGGCCACCTAGTGTGCCGGCCCACCGGGAAATTTCCCGGTGTCCCGGTGGGCCAGTCCGGCCCTGATTAGTGGTCTCATTGGAAGTATATCTAGTGTATGATTTGTATTTCTTGTATTTGGGCAGTGGAGTGTCCCTTTAACACCAGCCTCTTTCCTAGTACAAATAAGTTATCACTCGTAAATCTCTATACAACCTATAGGAACATATGATGGCTATATGGCATTAAAATAGAAACCCTTAAGCACATAAACATCAACTGTACCAAACAACAATGAAAACAGACACAAATAACAAACACATACAGTTTTATTCAAAGTCCAGCCTCGCTGTTGGTAAGACTGAATCGAACCAACAATTTCCCCCCATTTTTAGTGATATTGGTGTATCGACTATGTAGGTTCTCTGGTAACAAATACATATAAAGATTATTTATACAAATGGTTGTGACTGATTGCTGTTGATCACAATGATAGATGCACATTATGGGCATGTATCCTAAAATGTTTATGACATATTTTCACCAGCCCAGATACACTGCACATTAGCATTGGAGCAAAATTTTTTTACCAAGGCATACTGATATCACTGGCCCGTGTATCTGGAAAAACAAATGGGGTAGCATCAGATTTAAGTTAATTAAGAAGTTAATTATATTTCGATTTATAAAGGTGAAACAGAAACACAATTCTGTACCTGCTTACAATTCTCCGTAGAGAGACAACAGTAGGAAAAGCAAATAAACAAGCTTTGTGTCTCAGTATCACTTCTGAGTAGTCAGTCCTCCCACAGAGTTAGAACAATCCTCCCCTCTGTGCTGTATCTCTCCATCTCTGCAGCCATCAGACAAAAAGAATATATTTGAGTCCCTTCCTCCTCTCATATTATAAACACATTCTCAGGCTCTGTAGAATTTTACATATTCTATGTTCCTATTTATATTCTTATTAGGTAAGGAGGTCTAATGGGTTAAAAAGAACAGGTGATAATTTGCTATGCTGTACCTTGAGCAGTCTGGAATGTTGGTGTATAATGAGGTGCAATTTCTACAGGCTTTCTGAATTCTCTATGAAAGGGAGTAAAGGTCTCCTTGGGAAAGAGAAACACAGTCCTAAACTCTTACAGAAATGTCCCCTCTATTTTATACAAAGATAGCTTATTTTACATGGTAATTGTATATATGTGGCATTGTAATCACATATAAGCCAATTTTACACATTGTTGTGGCAGCCTAGGCTCTTCCTACTCAAGTAAGTGCTGATCTCTTATAAATGCTTGTGAGAATGTATCCTGTCAAATATTGATAAACAAATTGCAACTAAGAATATACAAGTAGGAGCTTTGTGATTCTGTAAAAAAAAATGAACCTCAACTTTAAAGAGACACTCCAGGCACCCAGACCACTTCTGCCCATTGGAGTGGTCTGGGTGCCAACTCCCACTACTCTTAACCCTGCAAGTGTAATTATTACTAGACAGCCACTAGAGGGCACTTCCTGACTCATAGCAAAGATTTTCTTTGCTAGAGCATCGCTGCACGTCCTCACGCTGTGCGAGGACCTCCAGCGTCGCTCAATTCCCCGTAGGAAAGCATTGAAAATCTATTTAATGCTTTTCTATGGGGAGCGCTAATGCGCATTCGCATTAGGTCTCCTCGGCCGGTGGGCGGGATTAGTCTCGCCCACCGGCCGACAGAGTCAGAAGGAAGAGCGGCGCGGAGGAGGAAGCAGCGACGAGGGACATCGTCGCTGCCTCAGGTAAGTAACTGAAGGGGTTTTCACCCCTTCAGCAACTGGGGATTGGGGGGTGGGAGGGAGAGGGAACCTGCAGTGCCAGGAAAACGGATTGTTTTCCTGGCACTGGAGTTTTCCTTTAACGGAACACTCAAAACAAATACATAAATAACTAAATAAATAAATAGCAATTTAGCAGTTATAATAAATCATATTTTTGTTGCATGTTTTATTTGGAGGCATGTGGAATCTTGGATTGCAATAGCTGCAGATCTAGCATCTCCAGCTACTGTAGGCCATAGACCTTCAGAACAGACTTTCCATAGCTCTCCAATCACAGACTTCTCAATTACAGTATTACAGTTCAATGAGAAGTCTTTGCAATTCAGGTGCTCAGAGCAATTGTTTGTCTCTTGAGTTTAGCTCCACTGAGCTAAACAGGACTGGTTGGTGGGTTGATTAACAGCCAGCAAGGTGTACCAAGTTCTTTTTTACCTACCTATGGAGGACCACCTACATTTGTGGACTGGTCTCATTAGCACTTTCTATATATATTTTTAATGCTTTTTTTGTTTTAATAAAGTGTATTTTCAGTGATCTTTACACCCAGAGGTCCTCCATTGTTTTCTGTTCATATCATTCAAGAGGGGCAGTGCTCTCCTTATAAGCATATACACTGGTAAACAGAGAGCCTAGTATAATTGGATCTCTAAAAGGTGAGCAACCACTTGTTATTTGCATGTCTGTTCACATCAGTGACTTCTCAAATTCTGCACAAGAAGTTCTTGTTTCTCTCTTTTGTCTTCCCATTTTGAGGACTATCTGATCAAGGATCCAGAGAAGGTGTAGTATTACCTAATATACCTCCGTGCAAGTGATCTGAGCCAACCCATATGTGGCTCTGGACCATATGAGTGTGGTCCATACTTTCTTTTACATCACCACGTGGGTAGTCGGCACCTGGGGCCGGGCAGACAGCTTATGTAGGGAGGGGGATCCTTGCTGCCATGTGCCATCCCTGGTGGTCCAGTGGAGAGTGAACTGCGGGGCTAGATTTCACTCTCGCGAGATCTGGTGCATTGCCGTGGCAACTGTGAGGTAGATCTTTGATCTCCCCACCGGCCCATGGAGGCTTAGAGCAGAGCCGGCACTCGGTCTCAATCTATAGGCATGCCTAGGTGTTCTGTTTGACTCCGACCTCTCCTTCAAGCCTCATGTTCAATCTATCACCAAATCCTGTCATTTCCATCTCAAAAACACTGCGCGCATCCACCCCTACTTAATGCCAGATGCAACTAAGGTGTTGGTCCATTCCACTGTCTTTTCTCGCCTTGACTACTGTAATCCGCTTCTCAGTGGTCTTACGCACTCCCAACTTGCGCCATTACACTCCATAACAAATACGGCGGCGAGGCTCATCTTCCAGTCCGCCCGCACCTCCCATGCCTCACCCTTCTGTCAGTTCCTACATTGGCTTCCTATAAAATATTGAGCTCAATTTAAAATTCTGGTTCTTGCTTTCAAATCAGTACATAATGCTGACTATCTATCCTCCCTTATACACAAGTATGTCCCGTCTAGGCCCTTTCGATCTGCTGAAGACTTACGTCTATCTTCTGTCCGTACTCCCACCTCTGATGCCCGCCTTCAAGATATCTCAAGGGCTGCACCGTTCCTGTGGAACTCGCTTCCCTCCTCCGTTAGATGCTCACCCAGTCTCCACTCCTTCAAAAAAATCGTTAAAAACCCACTTCTTCATAAAAGTGTATCAATTAAACTGTTAATAGCTCCTGACTGATTCCACTTCTGCAACTGTCACTAGTCTAATACTATCCTTACCTTTTTGTGTCATTTTACCCCACTCCCTCTAGCATGTAAGCTCATTGAGCAGGGCCCTTAACCCCTCTGTTCCTGTGTGCCCAACTTGTCTGGTTACAACTACATGTCTGTTCGTCCACCCATTGTAAAGCGCTGCGGAATTTGATGGCGCTATATAAATAGCATAATAATAATAATAATAATAATAGATGCACACTAGCTTGGGGTTACTTGAAAAATGTATTTATATATTTTAAAGAGCCAAGCAAAATATGTTTTAAAAAGTACATTTATGTTTGACATACACTGCACATGTCTTACTCAACTTAAAAAAATCAAGATTTTGACAAGTTGTGCCATTGCTGGATTTAATAACTTAATTGTGCTGATGATACCATATATCTGATAAATGTGAGATGAATGCTAAATACTATCTAAATCATCGAGTGAAATCATGGCATGTTTGTGATAAGGACACATGTCAAGTAGTTGCCTTTTTTGCTACCTCTCAGTATGTATTATAAAATGGCCATCTGGCAAAATGTTACTATGGGTCCCTTAAAATATATTTAATGTTAAAACTAAATGATTGTGCAGGTGAATCCAGTAATCAAGTTGACCTGGTCAACCCAAGATGCAAGACAAAAGTATAGTTGGTTCTGAATTAATTAAAATCTATATTTTTGTGGTGATGTTGCAATGTGGGAGCCGACATCACCTCTAAAGTGGTCATATATTTTGTGCCTTGGCCCAGGCATAGCTTGGTGCAAAGCAGTTAGTACCCCTAGGATAACCTTTACATTGCTATTGACAGATCCGTCTCAAAATTATATCTCATAAAGTATAAAAAAAAGTTTTTTGATTGTCTTCTGTAATTATTTCTTAATGGTAGTCTTCAAAGGGTCACATTATAGTCACCCAATTAACTTTAGCTTAATAAAGCAGTTTTAGTGTATATCTCATGCTCCTGCAGTCTCACAGCTCAATTCTCTGCCTCAATTCTCATTTTGTTTATGCAGCCCTAGTCACACCTTCCTGCATGTGACTTACACAGCCCTCCTAAACACTTCCTGTAAAGAGTCATATAATGTTTGTGTTTCCTTTATTGCAAATTCTAATTTAGAATGCCTTACCTTCCTCTCTGTTAATAGCTTGCGAGAGCCTGTAGGAGCCTCATGTATGAAAATAAAGTTTAATTTACACAACAAACTTTTAAAGTAAATTACATCTGATTGAAAATTAAACCATTTTTCTTCCACGCAGGCTGTGTCAGTCAAAGTCAGGGGAGGTGTGGCTAGGATTTCATGAACAGAAACAAAAAAGATTTAGCTCCTAAATGGCTTTGAATTGAGCAGAGGAACTTCATAGACATAATCTATAGACAAAAACTGCTTCATTAAGTTAAAGTTGTTTTGGTGACCATAGTGTCCCTTTAAGTCCTACAATTACTACAGCCTTCCCTATTCACCTGTTTGCCACAAACTAAGCGTTTCCCATAATCCAGCCTCTCACTCAACATTTGGCTACAGCAGTAGTAGTTACACTTCCATATCAGTCAAGTCCATCCGTATTCATACTGTATGCATTGGTTAAGTGTGTTAATTGACAGTCAATTAATTTCATCCAAGGTTGGACATAATGATAATACTAATGCAGAATTGTAATCTAGGGACCAGGGGGGACTTTGGTGTGTGGCACAAAACGTGAAATAGGTTTGACACAGAACCAGAGGACAGCAACAGGGACATGCTGGCATCATAGCCACTACAGAGGGCTAAAATGATTATGGTGCCTTGAGTGCATCGTAAATGTTGCTTAACAAAAAATGAAAAGGAATTTAAAGCTTGAGATAAATGCTTTTGTTTGGTGTAAATTGCATGCTTGTGTCTGAGAGAAGTGATTGTTTTAGATGGATAGTGTTTTCAGTACACATAACCTTTAATATAATACTTAAAATAGATGTGGAAATCGCCACCATAAAGGTAATAAACTTAGTGAAAGAGGAACTGTTCAGAAGTTTTCAGTGTCCTCAATACAGAAATCTATTTGCGCAAAAACAATTATTTGCCCAATTGAGAGATATAAATAAGATTGTATGCAAGAGCCTACAGGATAATGGCAGCAAAACAATTACTTATTCGTATTGACATAGAGGCTAGTGTAATGCACAAGTGCAGCGTCAATCTTAATAACTAGGTAGTGGTGAAAGGCTGAGACCTCCTACATGGAGATCGCTAATCTGCCCAAAGCTTGGTATAGCACCTAGTTAACAATGTATCAATGCTAACATAGTTAGTAATAGGCAGCCTTGAATGGTGCCTAGTAAAAGCCTTATATGTGAATATAAGCCGGGGATCGGTCACGGTCAACAGTAAACCCCAACAACGACAATTATCCACATCTATTTTAAGTATTATATTAAAGGTTATGTATTAATCAAACTAGGGCACTCAACCTCCTCTCTCCTTTGCATACTACTTTGGTAGTTCCCCTAGGGTTAACCCCTTCCCTTTGAGTGCTCCTTTCAGGCTTCCAGTTCTCTCCCGTTGTGTTTTCAGTACACATTCAAAATACTCCCATTTCACCACACCACATATAATATCATCCCCATGGAATATATTTTTTTTATAAAAGTCAGAAAGCTCAAAATTCATAACACATTTTATTGTAACTTTACAAGTAATAAACCCTTGATAAGTAAAATAGATTTTCATGGTGAAATCAATTACAAAGTAAGCATAACACGGTCGGCAAAGCCCTGCAAGGCTCAATGTACATAAATCAATGCAAAATGCACTAAAGTGCACAGACAAAATTTGGAGATGTCAAAACAACTGTAATTCCATAAAATGATAAATGTGCAAACTGTTTAAATGTCATGATTTTTGCTGCTGAATTTTCATTCAACTTACTTATGATCAATTGAGCTAGTAAACATTTTATTATATCATTGTAAATAATGACATTTATTTACTTTCAGTGAATTGTGCTGCCGCTCTGTTTTCCAACTCGGCTAAATTGGCTGAATATTATCATTTATAAGTGAGGTGCCTAGCTATGCTATTTTTATAAAAACAATGCACATTGGTTGTATGAATGAGGGACAAGCGGTGGGAAAACCTAAAGGGTTGCTTCACTTGTGACATCCGAATTGGGAGGTCCCCCCCAGAATAAGAGTGGGGTCACCCAGTGTAAAGTCTTATCAGCCTGACATGAATGCCAGCTGGCCCACTCAGGGCAGACACTGTTGAAGTAAGTTATGCACGGTCCCAGTACCATTGGCAAATCACGAGCATATAATATATATAATGATGCTCACACTGTGTTGAGTGGGGTCAGCTTCCTATGTTCAGGTCCACACTAGCCATCAGGCAAACCAGGCAAATGCCGGAGGGCTACAATGTCCTTGAGCCATGGTCAACAGGGGAGACAAGGTCACCAAGGGAGATTTAGCACTCCCACCTGCTGTTCAAAGATATCCCTCACCAGCCCAGTGGCACCTCAGTTCAGAGAGGAGAGGGAAGGAGTACATGGGGCCTCTAGCCTACGACTTTGCCGGGCTCTGAATGTTCTTCATGCAAACTCGGGGCATTGCTGTGGTTACCACAGCAACACTCTGACACAGCACAGTGCAGGATCAGGCAAGAGAAGTAAACAGAGGAGCTGCATGCTAGAGTCACTCAATACCACCAGACCACCAGGGTTTTCAATATCCCACCTCATTGGCCACACACACACATACGTAATATAGGCCTATACTTCACCAACACATTCACACAATGCACCCATCACAATCACACACTACACCCATCACATACCCTGCACCCCTACACCGAGTGTGCTCCTCACAGACAATGCACCCCTCACACACTCGATCACCTATAGACATTATTGCCCTTATACACACACTACATTTCAGACACACACACACTACATCCCTTATACACACTTTTTATCCCCTATACACACTAGATCCCCTATAGACGCACTGCACTACCTACACACACTACATTCCTTACATACACACTACATCCTGTCCCACCATCCTGGTTTTGTTCCCTGGTGTCCTACATCTGAGGACAACAGGGAACTGTCCTCAGATAGCATCACTAGATGCTCTTGTGCTGTGCAGTGGTCTCTAGGACTAGGCTGGGAGTGCTTTGGTAGTGCTCTCTACATGGGCATATATGTTGGGGGCAAGCCTGGAGGTTATCTGTCATCCTGACATGCGCGACTCAAGGCCAAAATGCTCCTTCAGTGGGCCTGCCTCCTTTCCGGGAGCTCGGAAAGTTTACTCACTCAGGGCATGCCTACCTACACTACTGCTCAGGGCATGCCTACCTACACTACTGCTCTGCTAATGGGAAATTGAACTTCCTCATTAGCTGTCCAACCTGTAATGGCAATGATAGACTGAGAGTTCTGAGAGCAGATTAATCCAATCCTTTCAACTTCTACTACTACTTCTTAACTAATTCTATGTTGTGCCAAACCACAGGAAAGGGGACATGACTTGGATGCAGAAATAACTACTTTTTTTCAAATCTCTTGAACATGTTTTGCAAACTGAGGGGCAACACCTAAATATTAGACTGAAATTAGTTTTGTCCAAATACATTTGGATGAAAAAAAATGTAGTTTAGTCTGAACCAAATTGTATCTTTTTGTTAATGTATTTATGGATGAAATTCTGCCATTATTTTCATTCTGAATTTCATTCTGAATTTCATTAATTCTACAGTTATTTAGTAGATACTCCCTAAATAGGAACATATATAGTTAAGGATATTAGGCAGATGTAATTGCATGCTTTCTTCATGTTGCTATGTAACAATATATTGCATTGATTCAGTGGAGAATTATTTTTACACTTAGATTTTTCTTTTTTAGAAAATGTGTGAATGATCTGTTATCCTGTTTAAACACACATTTGGAATAATTAATAAACACTTGATACACTTATAAGGACTTTTTGCACTGTTTTTGGTGTGTTTCTTTAAGATATTGGTGTAGGTGTGGTATTACCAATAGTATTAATAATTGGGTATATTGATTAACCCTACAAATATAGCACCACTGTCTTTCTCTCTTTTTTCTTCTTTCTATTCTCCTTTTTCCATTTTAATCTTGCTATATTCATCATGGATTAATTATAGGGGATGTGTTTATACTATCCCTTGTAGTCATGTTACTTTGAATGAAGTTATGTCCCTTTTATATTCTTTTTTTGTATAATCTTTAACCATTGAGTAATATGGCGATATTATGTCCGTTCGCGCATGCGCACTACGATCAGGTGCCGTTATACATCATTGCGCGTGCGCGGGTTCGTTAGGACACTCTTTGCCAGCAACCAAGATGGCTACTCGGACCTCATTTCATTGCACATGCGCGTAACAACTATCTCGTTTTTGCCGAGCCGGATATTTTCGATCACAGTGTGTCGCTAGAGAATAGCTGGTAACTTTTGATAGGTAATGTAATAGATTGCTATTAATATTTTTTCATGCTGACAAATGTGGAATAATGGTGACTGTTGTGGATTAAGGAGTATTTTTGTATATATGTGGTGAAGGGGGAGGTGGCTTTGTCACTTCCGTTTTTTGGCTTCCCTTTCATACTGATGGCCATCAGATGTGTAAGTGCTATTTAAGGAGACTAGTGGTGTGTGGATATAAACGCCCTTGATAAAGGCAACCAGGAGGTGCCGAAACGTTGGGGGGTTATTTTTGATTCCTGTTTCTGCCCATAGGCTTGTGAGAATTTTGGTATATTATTATTGTTTATTGCTTATGTTTTATGCCTATTTATGTATCACTTTATATATTGTTTAATTGTAAAATTTCTTTGCCTTGTATTTCAACCTGATATTGGTTTTATTAAACCTGGTTGATTATTCATTGTGATTTCTGGTGTGCATTCTCTTTCTCTTTTTTGGTTACTATTTATATTGGTATTTGAGGGAATACCAGCAAGAGAATTAGCACCCAGGTGCCTATAGCATGTAATAATAATTTAAGTCTCTCCATACTGTATTTATTGTGAGACCCAGTAGTCTAAACACATTAAGGAACACTCTGATGTTCATTTAAATTCATCATAGTGTCGTAAGTGGCTTAGTTGCACATAAACAGGCAGTGCTGCTACAGTAAACGATTTATTGTGAGTAGCTCTATTAACCTCAGTCTCTATGATGTATCTCTTTTTACTAATGGACCGTCTGAGAACACACAGTGGCCCGGTTCAGAGTCATGACCAAGACATTAACAGCCCCTGGTATAATTCCATATTTAAATATATAGAATTGTATTTGATTTACATTCAGTGATAGCATTGTACCGGTTTCCTTTGAAAAATGTAATATTTTTGCAAAGCAGGATGCTCTTTACACTGTTGCAAAATAGCACGATTACTCTGTAATAACAGTTCATTTTGCATGATTATGAAAAGAAAGAAGAAATGCACAATACAATAAGGATCTCCAACATTTTCCTTTTTTAATATAAGATATTCTTGTTTAATAAATAAGCAGCCAATTACATTGAACTTACATGTCGTATTGAAAACAAATTTTTCATGTTAAAAATAATGAAGTGAACGCTATGCCATTTTTGCAAATTACTGCAAAACACTGTCAACAGTGTAATTAAGACAACAGTGGGAATTCCACCTTAATCAATGATACCTAGAGGGCCCCATCAAATGCCAGGCTATATCACTGTCATAGTACAGCCTGTTATAATATTGCAGTTCACCTGGAGAATTTAAATGCTTACAGAAGGGATGTTCATAGCGCCAATTAGTGCTGGAATAAAGCAGATACAATGGAAAGGTGAACCGATGTTTCAAGGCTCTCATGATATGCCTATTTTTACTGCTGGGCTTTGTGCCAGCAATACCTGGATTATTAACTTATTATATTGCCCATCAGAGACATTTAATTGGATTTTCACTTGTTTGAACATATATGATTTTGCGTTAAAACAAATTTAGTAAATCATTTTAAAGTATTAAAATAAAAATTCAAAAACAAGTAATTGTTAACACTTTCATGGACGACGTAATGCTTGATGACAGAGAACCACGCGATTGCCAGTTCATGCAACAATCTGCATAATTGTATTAGAATGGAAATGAACTAAAGTATTTTGTGATTCATATGTCACAGGGTATTGAGGTATTTTTCTAATGCAGATGTTCTGTATGATTATAACTCTAACCCTTTTCTTAGTCTGTCCTTTACTAAGAGGAAAACTCAAACCCATAAAACTGAGGTTCTTTACGGTGTAACAAGGTCCCAACTTTCTCACTGTGTGCTCTACCTGACTGCTTTGGGTATTTCGGATTCAAAGGTTCTGTACAAGAAGCAATGCTGACGCAGTGGGATAATTGCTGTACATGTGTCCTACGTCCCAATGCTTCTCTATTAGAACTGGTTAGGAGATCATTAACAGTGATAAACGTTCAGAGGCAGAGCAGAGCTATGGCAAAGGACCCTCTTACTACTCGATTTAAAGTAAGCTAATCTTTTTTTTAGGGAACAGGGGGAGGGAGAGGCAGAAATATAGATATATTTAAGCCATCCAGCATTCTAAATAAAGATTTTAATTTACTTGGTGAAAGTGTTTCTTGATAGTGCACAATAATGAGGATGCATCTTATAGATCTGCAGCTGAAACCATCTTTAATACTAAAGTAGACATGTGCGTAGGTAGAGGGTAACTGTGTATGGGTATAAACCTTCTCCATTGATAAACCACTCCACCTCTTATTTCCCAAATGAACCACTACAAACATGCTTTGGATTAAAATAGGACACAGTTTTATTAAAATATAAATATATAAATCTTTAAACTTAAACTTTATAACATAAGACACTATATACATAATTACTCAGTAAATAAATACGTCACTGAGTACCACCTTTCCAACCAAACATAACTTAGGGCAGCTGCCCCCCTCCCCCCCCCTCGTTCTAACCAGCTCAAGGTCTTTTCTTGGGCCTTTCTTTTCGTAATGCTAACCACTTGCCGCTTATTGGATTAGTGGGCACGCCCGTTATCCATAACTGTACCTGAGGTTGGGGGGGGGGGGACCGCCCTACCCATCTTACTTTCCAATCCCCGGTTGACAAGGGCCATATACCACCACACGCCTGCTGGGCGTCCACAAGCCTGCTGGGCTTCCACATGCCTGCTGGGCTTCCACATGCCTGCTGGGCTCCCACAATGCCCCTGGGCTCCCACCACACATGCTGGGAGTCCACATGCCCACTGGGCAACCAAGCTGTGACAGAGAAAACACACAGACAAACAAACATGAAACAAATAAGGGGAGGGAGGGTGGGAAGCTGTTACCAACAGATAATTAAGATGGCTGCTATCCTGTAAGATGGCAACCTATTTATACTAGCCAACCCATCTACCACTTACTACTCCACCCACATCCCAAGACCACTTTACCACATTCCTCTGTATACACTCCCCTCACACTCACATGTCCATGTTCTGCCTAGACCTTGCCTGGCTCCTCAGGGTCTGGTGTTCAAAGTGCAGGAGTAGTGACAAGACTTATTGTGCACTGCTATAGTACTGCTATGATATAATTCTTAAACCGAAAGCCAATGACATTTCCAATGCTCAAATGTATGTTGAGCTTCTGGGTCTAAGAGTTTCCAGGCTCCCTAGTCCAAAAGCTGTGATCCTTGAACATAAATTAACCTCCAAATGCCACGTAATGTAAAAATGTACTTATCCATCATAAATAACCGAAGTCCTTAAATTATTATCTGCAGTTTAATAACAACCTAAATTATTAAAAGCGCACAGTACAAGGGACTTGTTGGGCCTAAGACACAATTAGCATCACAGACAACGTGACAGCCCAAAATAGGGAAAAGTTGTACATGTGTACCAGAATAACAAATTGTCCAGAGACCAAGTGTTGCTTTAACGCTTGTATATGGGCTTAGTTTGACTCTAAGTGCATGGTGAGTGTAGTTAAATATTATATGGCATAACACATACACAAATCAGCAAAGGATTAAGATCCCAGAGAGCTCTAGACCAGTTTTGGCATCCACCCTCCCCCTTCATTCTTCACATTTGGATGTTTACTGGGTCCAAGCAAATTCATGATTCTTGGGCCCCATCTAATCCTTGGGCCCCAAATGGCTGCCTAAGGTCACCTTATAGTTAATTATGCTCTGGCACAAATTACCAAATACAAATGGGATCAAAGATGCATTAAACCAAATAAAGAGTTTTTCGGCTTTTAACACCAGCTGTGACATGCCCTGTATTGTGATTGGAGGAGTTTAGTTTCAGCCAGTGACATGGTACACTCAGTGGACCTTGCTGATTTGGAAGAAATTCTGAATTATTAATAAACTAATTGCTTCATATCTCATGCAATTTGTCTTATATCTACACTGTAACAGAATAAATTGTCAGTTTGGGAACAATAAATTAATTGTTATCTAATTTGCATTTAGTGAAAAGGCAAATGTTGTTTATTTTTATTTTTGTCACATTCTGCTATTACTTGTATTTGAGTACTTCAATGATTCTAATTAACTAATTTTATATTGTACAGTAACTGTTTACTAATTCAGTTAACTGTATAATCCACTAGTATAATTGTCTGCTGATATTTTGTTGTTTAATTAGTATATTATTATTCTTATCTGTAGAGCATTTCCCAAAAATGACACTAGTAAGCACCACTGTATTAGGTACACTGCAATAGGTAAATGGACTGGGTTAGTGACTTGTCTATTTCCTTTCAGCCAGAATGGCGCACCATAAGCTTGACACCATAAGCCACCGACAGTACTGAATGAGCTGAACTTCATCAACTTGCATTAGGAGAGAACACCTAGGAAGACATATTGTAAGTGTCCGCTACTAATTTTAAATTGTTGTTCCGCACTGACATCATCAGACCCGTTGCCCCGGAACTTGTACAGTCAAGAAGTCCCCCCTTCCTCTAGATCCGTCAGCAAAAGCTCTCTGTGACACAGCGTTTAGATGCGAAGGAGGCTATCAGCACCTCGTGGGAAGGCGACCGATGTCAACGTTTTCTACGTTTAAATTGCACCCCTTGGCAAGTGGAACGAGGTACACTATAAAAGTATATGTTTTAGGCATTAAGTGTGTTCATGTAATTAACTTAAAGATATATTGTATATTGTTCAATGTTCATATAGGAGGTACTGCAGCCCAAATCTTTGTACATGTGAGTTGTATTCCAACCAAACACTGCAACAACTAGATGTAGCAAATGCCTTTAATAATTATTTTGTTGGATGTGCTACCACTCTGGTTGCTAAGATAACAAATGACACTCATTTTCAGACCACAAATAAAGATCAGGCCCTGCCAAATCTTCAAAATCCTCATTTAGAGAAATTCAATTTTAGACCTGTGGCTGTTAGTGTCGTTAATAAACATCTTAATAATTTAAAAATGAAAAACCAGTGTGGACCAGATCAAATCCCAGCAATCTTGCTTAACCCCTTAAGGACCAAACTTCTGGAATAAAAGGGAATCATGACATGTCACACATGTCATGTGTCCTTAAGGGGTTAAGCTCAGTGCGCCAGCAATTGCTAAACCTGTCACTATCCTTATTAATGAATCCCTGGTGTCAGGATACATACCCAAACTTTGGAAGACTGCGAAAGTAGTGCCTATCCATAAAAGTGGTGACAATACTTTGGTATCTAACTATCTCCCAATGTCATTGCTCCCAGTATTGTCAAAAATCTTGGAAAAATGCGTTCATGTGCAACTATGTGAATATTATGAACCATCAAATTATCTGACCCCTGATCAATCAGGCTTTTGTCCAAATCACTCAACTTCAACTGTCCTCTTAAAAGTTTGCAATGACATTCAAATTGGCATGGAACAAGGAGACTTAACTGGAGCTATTTTCCTTGATTTTGCCAAGGCCTTTGACACAGTAGACCATGGCATTCTTTTGCAAAATCTTAAAAATCAGGCATTGGTCTGCTAACCTGGTTTCGATCATATGTTTCAGACCGATTGCAATATGTGGCCATTTCTGATAGCGCTTCCCTCCCTCTTCCAGTCACGTGCAGTGTTCCCCAAATCTCCATACTCGGGTCCCTGCTATTCACATTAGTTATAAATGATCTGCCTAATGTCTGCAAATCCTCAACTGTACACATGTATGCAGACAACAATAATCTACGCTAGTAAACCCAATCTACCGCAGCTTAAGGCTGTGCTCCAAAACCAATTCACAGAGGTAGAAAAGTGGATAGCAGATAACAAACTCTTCCTAAACACTGAAAAAACTGTTACAATCATCTTTGGAGCTGACCTAAATTACGTAAACTACAAAATCAACAACTGTGTATCAGAACAAATTCAAATGGCACAGTGACAGCAGTCTGCTCTTTTAAATATCTAGGTATGTTGCTAGACCCCAATCTATCCTTTGGCCTTCAAACTGAAAATCTTTACCCAAAACTAGGAAACAGATAGTGCAGCAAATGCTAATGCCAGTCATTGATTATGGGGATGTAGTGTATGCACCCGCACCACAAACCCACCTTAATAAACTTAATACGTTATATCATTTGTTCTGCCGCTTTGTACTAGAATGTAATTACCTTATCCACCACTGTGACATGTTTAAAGAGCTAAACTGGCTGTCGCTGGAATCCCGAGGCACTCTTCATCTTTCCAGCCTTTTACATAAGAGCATTTCTGGGAAGCTCCCACCCTACCTGAGTAGGATGCTCTCCCCAGCTGTTCCCACCTCCTATAACCTCCGATCCAGTACTAGCACGAAATTTTGCATACCGCAATACAAAAATAAAGTGGCTCGATCCTCTTTTTCCTACAGAGTACCGCAATTATGGAATAACCTCAGGGACACAGTCAAATCTTCATTCAATCTAAAATCTTTTAAGAGATCTATGGTGGTATACCTCAGCACAGAATGCACCTGTCATGGTTGAATATATTTACTACCTGTTATTTACTACTATATTTACTACCTGTATATATATATATAGTTTGTATATTGTATTTTTGTAATATTGTATCCTATTGTAACAATGCAATGTTTTGTGGAAGGACATACCGTATATACTCGAGTATAAGCCGAGTTTTTTAGCACATTTTTTGTGCTAAAAAAACCCAACTCGGCTTATACTCGAGTCAATAGTCTGTATTATGGCAATTTGCATTGCCATAATACAGACTGGGGCTGTGGGGGCTGCAGAGAGATGTTACTTACCTTTCCTGCAGCTCCTGTCAGCTCTCTCCTCCTCCGCCGGTCCGTTCAGCACCTCGGTCAGCTCCCAGTGTAAATCTCGCGAGAGCCGCGGCTCTCGCGAGACTTACACTGGGAGCTGACAGAGGGAGCTGCACGGACGGCGCGGAGGAGGAGAGAGCTGACAGGAGCTGCAGGACAGGTAAGTTACAGCTCTGCCAGCCCCCCTCTCCCCCCCCACTGAACTGCCAATGCTGGACCACCAGGGAAGGAGAGCCCCCCTCCCTGCCATGTATCAAGCAGGGAGGGGGGACGAAAAAAAATAATTAGTAATAATAAAAAAAATATAATAATTAAATAATAAATAATACAATAATAATAATAATTAAATTAAATAAATAAAAACAATAAATAATAATTAAAAAAAATAAAATAATAAAAAAATAAAAATAAAAAAATTACCCATCCCCCACCAAGGCTCTGCAACACACACACTGCATTCATACACACACTGCACTCATACACACACACACACATACACACACACACATACACACACACTGCACTCATACACTGCATTCATACACACACACTGCACTCATACACTGCACTCATACACACACACTGCACTCATACACTCACACTGCATTCATATACACACACTGCACTCATACACACACGCTGCACTCATACACACACGCTGCACTCATACACACACGCTGCACTCATACACACACGCTGCCCTCATACACACACGCTGCCCTCATACACACACGCTGCACTCATACACACGCTGCACTCATACACACGCTGCACTCATACACACGCTGCACTCATACACACGCTGCATTCATACACACGCTGCATTCATACACTCACGCTGCATTCATACACTCACACTGCATTCATACACTCACACTGCATTCATACACACACGCTGCATTCATTATACACACACTGTAAATAAATATTCAATTAATATATTTTTTTTAGGATCTAATTTTATTTAGAAATTTACCAGTAGCTGCTGCATTTCTCACCCTAGTCTTATACTCGAGTCAATAAGTTTTCCCAGTTTTTTTGGGTAAAATTAGGGGCCTCGGCTTATATTCGGGTCGGCTTATACTCGAGTATATACGGTACTTGAAAACAAGAGAAATCTCAATGTATCCATCCTGGTAAAATATTTTATAAATAAATAAATGAATAAATAAATTCCATTAAGGTGATTTGATGTAATTTCGCTGTGTGTATGCAAGTGACTTAACTCCACTGTATCACTCTGTTTATAATCCTTTCGGTTAAACTCTGTAAGCAAATGTATTTTGTATTCCATGTCGTTTATAGTTTTCACGGTGCTAAAGATATTGACTTTGGTTGTGTTCAGAGCATTCCTGCACACTTCTATATGAAGAATAAAATACTGCACCCATCAGAAGCCCTCTTCTCCTTTCTTTATTGATGCCAAAGGGCTGCTACACATATAGTAAGGATATCACAAACTGTGTGTGGTTTTATTGACTGTCTTCAGCCAGTTTGTGAATTAAAAAAAATGCTCACTTAGTACTGTTATGGTCTGAGCTGTGCGAGATGGTATTTCATGTTATTTTTTGGAGAACAATGCACCGTAAATCTGTGCTGTCTTCAAGAGATTTTCCTAATGACCTAAACTCTACACATGCCCACTTGCTCTCAACAGCTTATCCAAACAGCCTTCATTTATCTATGAGCTGGTGGTAGAAGGTGTGGAGAAATTTTAACAATGAACTACTGTATGGTGTATGTTTACCATCTATAATGGAAATTTGTAAGTTAACTATTTCCAAATGGAAAACAATGTCACAAATCCCTTTTTTACTATTAGTATTGTCATACTAATTATGACAATAATTATTCTGGAAGGGCTCCTATGGGTCAGACACCACTATTTAAAGGCTCACTTAAGACCCCAAAAAAGCATTTTAGTTTCCTCCAGACTGTGCAGATTGTGTCCTTTTTTCTCATTTTACAATAAGTGCAAACTTCAATAAAATTGTCACTTTTATAAATTAACCTTGTTCCTCTGGCCGTCAGTCTGACAACATGTCCTGTTATTTCCTGCTTGTTTTACTCAGTGGATCTAAACTCAAGAGGCAGACATTTCTCAGAGCACCTGCCTTGCAAAGACTTCTCATTGGGCTACATTTGGAAAGTCTGTGATTTGACAGCCACAGAAAGTCTGGACGAGGTTAGACAAGAGATCAGCAGCTTTTGCAAGCTGTTTTTAGATATACCCTCCCAATTACAAAAATACATAATTAAATGCACAAGTTTTCATTGGGGGCATATATATGTAGTGGAGAGTCCCTTTAACCATTAACCCCTTAAGGACCAAACTTCTGGAATAAAAGGGAATCATAACATGTCACACATGTCATGTGTCCTTAAGGGGTTAAATAAAGAGACGTCTGAGCTGTCTTTTACACAGAATCTCAAATGGCACTTATCCCTACAGGAATTGACATTTTCTATTTGTGCTTTTTTTTAGAAACAAAAATGCTACCAAATCTTCTTCTAGCTTTGATTATCAATAAGTTTCCCAGAAATGTCTGGGACAGGTAGCTACACAGTATGAAACCTTGGCAGGAATAAATTGCCTTTTATTCATTGGACGACACGTTGTGCCAGTTTTATTTGTAAAATATGTCACATGCCCAAGACAATGAAAAAACATGTTTATATTAAACTTGTGCAATTTTTCACCCATAAGGAAACTGATTTGTTTAAATTGATTCACACAAAAATGTTTTATATATATTTATATAATTTTCTCGATGCATTGATCCATTCTAATTTAGATTCAAAAGTCAAATGTCAAATATCAAATGTTCTAGTACAAATATTTCTATTTACTAACCACTGAATTTGACATAATTTTGAATACATCTTTTGAAAATGTCAGAATTCAGACGGGATTGGCATGTCTCAACTTTGCTAAAGTCTGGTCCTGTCGGATTCGGTCAACCCGACCAAAACTGCGTCATTCGTCTGGATGCATTTGGTGCGAACTTTAAAATCAGTATCGAATCAGAATTCTATATAAACTATATGAGAACATTTACAAAACACCTATTTGAAACAAAATTGGGACGAAGTGCATCCAGTATCATTGGGACATGTGTACTAAATGGTAAGCAGCCAGCAGCTCTTCACAGTTAATAAAGCTAGCAACTGGGCAGCTATTGCTGTCTTGTCACTAAAATGGCTCTATCACATAGAGAAGGGGGATTAATTTCTAGAATGGGGATGGATAGGTCACTAGCTTGGCCACAACTGACATTATTCGGTGAAAAAGCCCTTTATAAAGTCTTTCCCACACTTTGAAATGTGAGTTAGAGATTTGTCAGAGCATTCTAACAGGCAAGTTTCATCTCTTATTCATTCTCCAGAGTGCTATGATTGGTTGACTTCTATGATTGATTACTTTGTATTGGATTGCAGTTTTTTTTTATGATTTAGATATTTTATTTTTTAAATTGGCCTTTTTGGGTTGAAGAAATAAAGATTAAAGTAGAATTATGAGGGTCAATATGCATTCTTTTTGCAGGTATTAGGTTTATTGTCCACCCTTGCTGTAATTATGGTGTGGTGGTCAGTAGGCTTTCATTCAAGTGGGATGGCTAGGAGCTGGCGTTGCTTTGGGGTTAAATTTCCTATCTTTGCGGGCTTATTTTACATAAGTGTTGAGTTCAAGAGAATTCAGAACTTTTATAAAACACCTATGTAACACTTTCTCAGCTGTCTGAATAACAGGTTGGCCCGATGCACACATGCACAGTTAGAGTTCCAGGCTTCTCAGGCTTCTGCAACTAATGACATTTAAAAAGCTTCTAAAAAAAAAAACCAACATAAAATGTACTTTATCTACAAAATGGTTAAAACATGTTTTCTTTTGAGTGTTCATTTACATATTTGGTTTCATACATTTGCAGCAAATGACCAAAATGTGCAAAGAAATCATTCCATTACTGAGTATTAGGTGTCATATTGTAAAACATTTATATAAATAGATAGACTAGGACAGCGTTCTCCAAACGCTGACCCTCCAGATGTTGCTGAACTACTAGTCCCATAGTTCTCTGGCTATCTTTTTCATTCAAAGAATTATGCGAGCTGTAGTTCAGTAATATCTGGAGGGCCAAAGTTTTGAGAACCCTGGACTAGTAGAACATGAAAGAAGGAAATTTACATGTATTAACTAAACGCTAGATTGTAGCAAATCGAGAACAGAACTGCAAGATTGAGGTGAAAATAGCTATAGTTGAGCTGGAAAGGAGCCTACATTTTGCAATTTGCTACAATGCAGAGTTTCTTGGGTAACCCTATATATTCCTTTCTAAGAGAACCAAAGGTTACGGTTAACAAACAAATTTAAAACAAAATAATCAACACTATGCCTGACCTGTTTAGCTTGTAAAACTGCATCTTATTAAATATCTGAGCAGATTTGGATGAACACATTGATGACATTCCCTGTTATGTAGGAGGTGATGAAAAACACTGCTAAATGAGTTCAGTTGTCTTGTTAGTTCTCAGCACATTTTATTCTGTCATGTGATAATTTCTTTCCTAATAACAACTCTAATAAAATGAATACTGCCCATGTGTTTCCCCATTACTAAAAAATCTGCATAACAAGAAAATATAATACAGCAACTGGCTATAACTTGCAGATAAAATCTCAAAGTAAATCTCTGCCAAGTGCTGTCATAACATAATGTTGCTATCTGCTTGATTTCTTCATGACAGATGTGGCCAATTCACTAAACAACACTTTTTGCCAAACAATGGCCAAAAGGTGTTCATTTGTCACAATTCAGCTGTTCCTACCAATTTCGCAATTAATTAAAGGCAAATTAGATTTTTAAAAAATCAAAGTTACACTTCCATTTGGCTGTTTGTCTGTTAAAATCATCTGAATCTTAATGTAATTGAGCTTCTAAAAGGTTTCTTCTTCGTCATCTTCTTAGTCAGGGTCAATTAACATGTATGTGACATGCACACTATAGGTCAGGTTATGTGCATGTCACAGACATATGTAATGTGCGTGATACCAAATTTGTACACAATGCCATGTAAATATGATGGATCCTCATGGAGGTTACTGGAGGGCAGCACAATCAAAGTCCTTTATTGAATATTATCTGTGGAGTTGCATTGCGATAAATAAATGTTTCCCCAAAGAACTTTCAAACTCTCATGACACTTTTTACATTTTCACTTTCTGGATAAAAATAATACATATGAATTAATGGATATTATAGAATATAAGATGCCAGACTTGCAATGCATCTGTAGTGCTCCTTTAACTTGGTTTGATTTTTTTTTCCACATGAATTTATTTCGCTACGGAGATAATTTAGCCTGAAATTTTCCAGAAACAATAAACTACTCTGAGACGGAAGTGTCAAACAGCATTCAAAGCTACTCTTGATATATTTTGCAGGGTTCAGGGAATAAATGTCAAATTTATAGGCAAATGTATAATAGAAAAAAATTCAGATGAATACAAGGGCTTTGCTGCAAACTGTGAATGATTATACTTCACTAAATTATATTGCAGTTTCCCCTGGCAGAGGGCAAGAGACAAATGCAATTTAAGCTCTCAGTAGGACTAAATTATGTTTATTGCTTTGAAATTGTCTTTATGTTGCAGTAATCGGAGTATTAGTGTATAACAAAACTTAATTTTCGATTTTAATTTTCCAGAGTAAAGAAAAAAAATCAGTATGGGCACTTTAAGATACATTTGTCTCATTTATAGGTCTTATCTTAATTATATTAATAGGCAGGGCCGGCCTTAGGTGTTCAGGCACCCTGTGCAAGCCAATCTTGTGGCGCCCCCCGCCATCTTTGTTTGACCCCCTCTAGACAATATCAGGCACATTCACAATCTGTCACCTGAACCCCCTTCATCAGTACCCTGACCCCCTTTATCACTAGTCCCCTGCCATCCTTCATCAGTACCCTGCCCCCCTTTATCACTAGCCTCTGCCCCCCACTTTATCACTAGTCCCCGCTTCACCAGCCCTCTGCCCCCTTTATCACCAGCCCCCTACCCCCTTATCACTAGCCCCCTGCCCGCTTCAATAAAATTAAATTGTTATAAAAAAATTTTTTTTTTAAAAAAGCAATAAGGACAAACACTTACATTAAAGGCTGCTGCTGCATTCCCTCTCCACTGACTCGCCGACTGAAGAGTACCTGCCGCCCTGACACCAACTGAGCGGATCCTTCCGATGTTGCACCCCCACACTTCTCCTCCACGCTCCTCCTGCATTCCAATTCGGGCCGGTTTGTGAGTGACCGATTGCGAGCTGTGTCGGCCATCTGGCACCCCTGTTGCCATGGCACCCTGTGCGGCCGCACAGCTCTCACTGAGAGAGCATTCGCTGTCAGTCTGGCTGGGTACAGAAAACTGAAGCTCCTGTAGGGGATCTGCTCTGCTCGGCAACACTACAAGAGGTACACCATGAAGGGGAGTGTGACCACTAAGGGGGCAGGGGGTGCACCAAGGCACAGGGAGGGGAGAGAAATACCAAGGGACAGGGAAAAGAGGGGGGAGGGGAGAAGAACACTAAGTCACAGGCAAGGAAGGGGACCACTAATGGACGGAGAGGGGCTGGTTAAGAGGCACATAGGTGAAGTTGTTATTTTTTTATCTTTATCTTTGCCTATGTACCCAACAGTTTTTGCACCGGCCCTGCAGTCAGGCACAGTTACACAGGCAGATGGTCACACACACACACACACACACACACACACAGGCAGACAGTCAGACACTGTTACAGACTGTCACACACAGAGTGCAGTTTCACACACAGGCAGACAGTCACACACACACAGTGCAGTCTCACACACACACACACACACAGACACTGTTACAGACAGTCACACACAAAGTACAGTCTCTCTCACACAGGCTGACAGTCACACACAAGGTACAGTCTCTCTCTCTCTCTCACACACACACACACACACACACGTGCACAAACGCAGACAGTCAGACACTGTTACAGTCACACACAGAGTAGAGTCTCACACACACACAAGCAGACAGTCACACAGAGTACAGTCTCACACACACACAGGCAGACAGTCTCTCTCTCTCTATCACACACACACACCATACAGTCACAATGACCTATTTCCCTTATGGCTGGAAGGGAGGAGTGGAAGCAGGGATTCTTTTCCGTGCAGTACAGCTTCAGTGCCTTTTAGCCCCGCCTCCTCCACGCGGTAAGCTCCACCCTCACCGTTTGGTAAGCCCAGCCCCCTTTCATAGTCCCCAGTGAAAAAATGATGAATCTTCCACCCGGGGACTTCCTTCAGATCCCCCTGCACTCACCCGGCCATGTGCGAGCTGTGTCGGCCACATGGCGCCCCCTGCTGCATGGTGCCCTGTGCAGCAGCACAGCTCACACACCCATAAGGCCGGCCCTGTTACTACGTCAGTAACTCTTTTGGTCTATACGATCCATGTGTCCAGAAATGACTACAGTAATTTGGTGACATAGAATCCTACCATATGCAACCACTACATGTGGTAAAAGGCACAAGTGCTTATGCCATCCAATTATTTGGATGAATAATGTAAAAGTGATTAGACGCAGAGGATGAGTGCTTTTGGTGATGTAGAATTCTTTGCTATTTTATCATACCACAAAAAACGCTTGTCAAAACCATGGGAAGCATCCCTCCTCAACCACTACAATAAAATGTATGAGTGTTTAGAAATGGTTTACAAATGATTGTACTTGCGAATTTGGCCTTTTAATGCCAAAATAAAAAGTACGTTCTTACAACCGAAGCTAACTACTGTATATAAGGGCTTCCATACTGATATCACATATCATCTTTGCATGTCCAAATTGGGGCAAGTGTGGTTTAGCTGCCATCTCACATGGCTCCATAGTTCCTGCTCTGTCTGAAATCAAATGGTATGTTCAGATATTTGGGTGTCACGATACAAAACACAAAAATATCTGAACATACCATTTGATTTCTAGGCCACCAAAGTGACCCACCAGAGTTTTCCAAACCGCGAATCTCTAGAAGGCTTTGATAGCTGAGTCACTGACGTAGACATCGGTTATATCTTCTAGATGGTCTCAGAGGTCCAACCCTCCTTGATGAATGAAATCTATAAGTGTGCCTGCTCCATAACCACTGAAATTCAGGCCTTGTAAGCATGGACCTCGGAGTTGGAATCATGGCTTGATGAAGTGATCACTGAGCACAACCAGGTCACTGACAATGCTGCTAGCACCCTTTTGTCAAGGATTGAGGTATAGGAAACAACAGTGGAAGACCTCTCAAACCACTCCCACCATATTAACCTCAGGATTCAGGGCCTGTGTGAGTCCATAGGGGATACTGCACTTGAGAAGACTCTCTTTTGTCTCTTCAAACCATTATTTTCATCTCTGACAGAGAAGATGTAGCACATAGACAGGTTTTCACTTAGAGCCCCACACCTGGAAAAAGTAATCCTTAAGAATGTACTGGTGCAGTTTTATTAGTATGAAAGAAAATAAGTCATCCTGCAGAAGAGAAAATACACCACTACAGTACCAAATTCAGCTTTACAGTACCAAAATTTTGATTTTTTTTCTGAAACCCTGAGGGGAAATGGAAACTGATCACATATTTGCAGACAGATCGTTCTTGCCTTGGCACACCCATTCAAGATCTTGTTATTTTACAAAGGTAAAACTCATGTCCTGTTGCCGTCTTCTCACCTGTTGAGATTTTTATGGACCTTCCAGATTGCCTCCTCATGAAACACCACATATAGTGGTCATTTCTTTTATTTGTTTCTATTTTTCAAGGTTAAATAAGTATATGTGCATACATCCCAGCAGTCAAATGCCAATATTACACACAAATATACCTCTGCATTCAAACATCAACACTACAAACAAATATACCCCTGCATTCAAACGCCAACACTATATACAAGCACACCCCTGTATTCAAATGCAAATACTATACACAAAGGGTGCATACAGCAGCAAAATCACAAACTGAGTCATTTGGTAAAAGTCACATCTAAAAGTGAACCAATTATATAACTAAAATCAAAACACACTAGTACAATCAAATTGCAACCTACACACACACACACACACACACACACACCAATACTTAACACAAAAATACCTGCATTCACAATTACATGCTTACATTCAAAAACACAAACACTTTTGCAAATACAACATAGCAAGGATGGGCAAATGGTAGATCCCAATCCCAGTTAAGGATGTAACCTTTGGTAACCCTTGCCCTAGAAGAGCACCCCAAAAATGTCTTGCACTAGGTCTTTCCATGCATGCATTAGTTCTACCACTGTTGTGCCGCGAATCCTATGAGATGTGTTCATTCTTTGACAATGAATGAATCCTGTCATTAATGTTTCTATTATAGTCGCTTACTACCTTGTATGTTATTTATTGGATCCCAGTGAGTGCTATTGCCTCCTGTGCTACCTGCCTACTAGTAGTCACAGACATTGTTGGCTTGTCCTCTCCCTTTCTTGTTTATTCCCTTATTTTTTAATTTTTCTTTTTCTTCATGGGGTAAAGTGAATTGGAGAACTAGGCTTCTTGGCGAGCTTTTAACATCCCTTTGTTTCACCAATAGCCATAATCCTGCAATTTACCTCCCCTTATAGTAAGGGATTAAATTACCCTCAAAACATATGTAACATATGTCTGAAGAGTCTAAAATTGTATGATGCTTTCTTGCAGGAAATCCACATTACGAGAACAAGATCGGTCTTACTCACTGACCATACTTTTCCACATGCCTATTCCTCCAGTTTGTTTACTAAACATAACAAGATTTTTATTTTGATCTTAAATATTGTGCTATCCAGGTTGCTCAGGTCTATAGAAATAGGGTATACCAACAGCTCCATTTATCATCTTGACCCAAACTACAACAACATTACTCTAATCCACAATAATAAATTGTAGGATTTTCCCATCTCTCCTTGGGGCTCCAACTGTTGACCTGTAGTTGCTAAGACATGATATCACTAAAGACAAACTAGTTGGTAATTGCCACTTTGTTCTTACAAAGTAACAGGATATCAAGCCCATCAGTATGTTAAAGCTCCATCATAGATATCTTTACTTCTCATCTCTCCCGTACCTGTCCCTCCCATATCTGAGTCAATTCTTCTAGCTTCTAACAGGTATAACACCTCCTTTTGAGAATGCTCACATTGTGTTTCACTGGGCATGTCAAAGACTTGTCATATCATGGTCATTCATTAACAAAATAAATTACAAAGATTTGGACCAAGAACATGTCCCTGAGAAAATCCAGCTTACTAACAAACCTAGCATTGCATATTTTGCTTCTTACCAGTTTCTTTTATATCCAAGTGGATATGCTATCCCTTAGGCCTAGTTCATTTGTTTTGTGGTTGAATCTCCAGCATGGCAGAAAATCAAATGTTTTAGCAGGATATAATTAGACAGTGCCTTGATCAACAGTCTTAATCACTTTCTCACGGAAAGCCAATTGAATGAAAGATGGTTTCATTAGGAGCTAGTGAAGGAAAGTGGAAATCTGCTAATTGTTCGCCCCCTGTATATGCTGTTAAGGAGCATGAAAAAATAGATGCAGATTTAATAAAAAAAAAAAAAAAATCAACTAAGAAATCAAATCACTGAAGTGGCCATGGTCCCTTGAGTAACTCTTTAAGGTTTACTGGGGGTGGGAGGAATTAACTGGCATTAGATCTACACCACGCTTTTAGGTGGTGCTCATATTAATGTTTCTCACTGTAATGGGACTAGGAAGCTGAAATTACCCTGAAATGCTTTTCCATGTCATTATTGTTCCTTAGGACAAGCTGTTAATATTTGTCAGCTTATGACTTAATGTTTCATAAACTTTGATTTGCTTTTGTAGCTATGCATGTTGACATCAAGCTCTGTGCCTGTTCTAAGGAATAAAAAAGGCACTCTGTTTAGAGAAAGCTCTATAAACTTTAGAATTATGTTCCTATGGATTTCTCATTAAATCAGGTGCGTAACTAGAAATCACAGGGCCCTGTTACAAGAACTGATAAAGAGCCAGGGTAAGTAGTCATTTGAGAACGGTTTGACAAGTGACCTGGGCTCCACTGAGCATTAGTCGTCAGCTCCTTTGGAACCTTTGGGAAGAGGGGGAGAGAAGAGAGCCTTGAGAGCCATCCAGAGATTACCATCAGCCTCAGCCAGCACCTCCTGAATCAATATCCCACTGGACCCCAGGGAAGCCACCCTACTGCAGCCAAAATATTTGGAAAGGAGGGTAAAGCTGTGTAAAATGTTACTTTTATGAGTGTATGTGTGTGTCAGTGTGTTTATCTGTGTGTTCAGTGTGCCTGTGTCTTTCTGTATCTGTGTGTATGTGTGTTAGTGTCAGAAATGTGTGTGGCAGTGTATTTGTATATGTGCATACATCCCAGAAGTCAAACGCCAATATTACACACAATTATACCTCTGCATTCAAACATCAACACTACAAACAAATATACCCCTGCATTCAAACGCCAACACTATATACAAGCACACCCCTGTATTCAAATGCAAACACTATACACAAAGGGTGCATACAGCAGCAAAATCACAAACTGAGTCATTTGGTAAAAGTCACATCTAAAAGTGAACCAATTATATAACTAAAATCCAAACACACCAGTACAATCAAATTGCAACACACACACACACACACGCCAATACTTAACACAAAAACACCTGCATTCACAATTACATGCTTACATTCAAAAACACAAACATGTTTGCAAATACAACATAGCAAGGATGGGCAAATGGTAGATCCCAATCCCAGGGATTTGTAGTTAAGGATGTAACAGTTGGTAACCCTTGCCCTAGAAGCACCCCAAAAATGTCTTGCACTAGGTCCATCCATTCATGCATTAGTTCTACCACTGTTGTGTCTCCAATCCTATGAGATGTGTTCATTCTTTGACAATGAATGAACTCAAACACATGAGGGATACTAATCAAAGGGTAAGCAGAAATGTGAAGAAACATGCTCCTCCTACCTACGCTTAGCCAGCATTATATAACAGTATAAAGGTGTTATAATACATGCACATACATTTAACAAAAAAAGCACAGCAGTGTCATTAACCTCCTTCTTCATAGAAGAAGATGGAAAAATGCTGTTATTTTTTCAGCTCTGCTATATTTTCCGGTAATTCCCTTTTGTTTCACCATAACTTTGATATATAGCAATAAACACAATGTTTTAGTAGCAATATTAACATAAGATTTATTTTAACAATAGGTCAAACAGCAATTTTGTGTAAAGATTGCAGATCATGGATTCCTAAAGAACAATACTGTTTGTGGGGTAATATAATGTATACATGATGCTCCTGACATGCTCATGTATGCTTGGCTATCTGTTATGAAATGCTATTGGGAATTTCTTCCAAACATACACACACAGACAAATACACAGATACACACAGATCAACACCCTTGCACACTGCTGCTAGGACTCCTTTTCACATTCTTAAACATCTTCCAAATGTGAAAGTAAGGGAATAAAAAAGGGACATAATATTGATAGCAGCCATGGACAGGCAGTATCTACTAGAAAACGGGGCAAACTGACACTCATGGCTACATCCCAAGATTGTAAAAATAAGAAACCCACACACAAATACAGCGTCCGGGATAAACAAATTACACGGAACCTCCAGAGGTGTCTCAGAACCTCACCCTAATTATAAAATAAGAAGAAAAAAGGGACTTTTCCTTGTCATAAGGAGAGGTGCAACCTGGAATTAATTTACTGTACCCACACATATTATTTACTGTTTTTCTCACCATTAAATTGTCTTTCTAAAGATACCATTATTTTCATCATATAATTTCATTTACTTTAAAAACAATTATAAAATATGATGAACAAATGTAAAAAACACACTTTTTCAAACTTTGACCCCCAAAATCTGTTACGCATCGACAACCGCCAAAAAACACCCATGCTAAATAGTTTCTAAATTTTGTCCTGAGTTTAGAAATACCCAATGTTAACATGTTCTTGGCAAGTTATAGGGCAAAAAGTACAAGTAGCACTTTGCTATTTCCAAACCATTTTTTTTTCAAAATGAACGCAAGTTACATTGTAACATTGATATCTATCAGGAATCCCTGAATAACCCTTCACATGTATATCTTCTTAAAATAAGACAGGCTAAGGTATTAAACCTGTGGAATTTTAACTATTTTCATGCAACCATTCTACTAGCAATCTATGCCAAATAAAAAAATAATAATAATACTTGGTGATATTTTTGACACACATAGCAATTTAAGAATACATGTATTGAGAACTTTAAGGATTACTGCCAAAGGACACCCCATATGTATTCAGCAACATCTCCCGGGTACAGTGATACCACCCATGTATAAGTGTGTCAGGTTCTCTGGTGGCTAAAAGATCTTATTTGGAGCGTGTGCATCCAGTTTTCCAACTGTGCTTATTTGGAGGGTGTGCGTCCAGTTTTTCACAGCTGGTCATCATGCACCCATGTCCTATTTTGGACATTTTTGAAGCTGGCCAATGTAATTTACCCCCATCAAACCATATATTTTTTGAAAAGTAGACACCCTAGGGTATTTTAAATGGTGTGATTTTAACATTTTTCATGCACTAATTCTACCACCAGTCTTTGTCAAACGTTTGGGTAGTCATTTGTTTGTGTTATTTTTCTCTCACATTATACTTTAGGCATGGATTCTCAGTTCCTGTTATGTGTTACTGCCAAAGAACACCCCACTATGTGTTCATCAACATCTCCTGAATACAGTGATATCCCCATGTATAGGTGTGTTGGGTTCTCTGGGGGCTAAAAGACCTTATCTGGAGGGTGCGCATTCCAGTTTTCCAACTTGTAATTTTCACAGCTGGTTATCATTCAACCATGTCCTATTTGGGACATTTTTGAAGCCGGACAATGTAATTTACCCCCTTCAAACCATATATTTTAAAAAGTAGACACCTTAGGGTATTTTTAAATGGTGGGATTTTAACACTTTCCATGCACTAATTCTACCACCATCTTTGTCAAACTTTTGGGTAGTAATTTTTTTGTGTTATTTTCCAATCACATTGTACTTAAGGTATGGATTCTCAGTTTCTGTTATTTGTTACTGTCAAAGAACACCCCAATATGTGTTCAGCAACATCTCCCAAGTACAACAGTGCTGACAAAGGTCTTACGGGGTTTTGCAAACTTACAGGGGTCAAATGTAGGGCTTTCCCCTTTTCCATGTTTGCACATTGAAATTGGTTTGCTGGGCCCATGTTGCCTTTGAGACCGTATAGCAGTCCAGGAATGAAAATTAACCCCATCATGGCATACCATTTGTAAAAGTTGACAATCCAAGGTATTCAAAATGGGGGATGTCCAGTCTTTTGTAGTAGCTACTTAGCCACAAACGCTTGCCAAACTTAGTGTTCATATGTGTTTTGGGCATTTTTTCTCAGAAAAAAAGTGCACTTTTACTTGTGATTTCATTGTTGTGATACGTTTTACTGTTTTAAACACTGATATTTGTGTTCAACAAAGTCTCCCAAGTATAACAATATCTCCCATGTACAGGTTTTAGGGTGTTTTGGAAAGTTACAGGGTCAATATAGGGCATGCCCAATTCAGTTTGCCAGATTGGTTTGCTGGGTCTGTGTTGCCTTTTGAGAGCATATGGTAGCCCAGGAATGTGAAATAACCCCATCATGGCATACCATTTTCAAATGTAGACAACCCAGGGTGTTCAAAATAGGGTATTTCCAGTCTTTTGTTGTAGCCACTTGGTCAACGTTAGCATTTTTAGTTGTTATTTATAAATGTTTTTTTTCTTCAATATATACTGTATATATATATATATATATATATATATATATATATATATATATATATATATATATACAGTATATATTGAAGAAAAAAAACATTTATAAATAACAACTAAAAATGCTAACGTTGACCAAGTGGCTACAACAAAAGACTGGAAATACCCTATTTTGAACACCCTGGGTTGTCTACATTTGAAAATGGTATGCCATGATGGGGTTATTTCATAATATATTATACATATATAGGAAATACAAGTGTGTGGGTGTGTGTATATATATATATATACATACATACATACACACACACACACACACGTATTGTGTGTATATATATATATATATATATATACACACAATACGTGTGTGTGTGTGTGTGTATGTATGTATGTATATATATATATATACACACACCCACACACTTGTATTTCCTATATATGTATAATATATTATAATTAAAGCATTTTATAATATATTATACAGATATAATGCATATATATGATTTCATTATACACTTATATGTATAATATATGTATAATATATTATAAAATGCTTTAATTATTTGAAATTATTTTGTAATATATCATACACATATAATGTATGTATACTATATTTAGTTATTAGTTTTTCTTTTTTTTTCTTTTTTTACTTTTTAGCAGCCTAGGGACTGCCTAACAGCTCAATAGCTTCCATTAATCTTACTCAAACTGGGATACACAGGCTTTCCAACAGTCCCAATTTTGGCAAAACAGGGCAGTCCCTATTTTTGGGTCCTGCCCGCCATCCCAACTTTTGTTGTCCCAGAAAGTGCAGTCCAGTGTCCAGTGAAATTAATAAAAACACTGAAAAAACGCTCTCTATATGGTGCAACCATTGTGGGTAAGGCCCTAAGTAATTGACAGGCAGTCTGTCATGAATTAACGCCAGGCTCACCTGACTATTCTTTGGGCAGACTGGTCCACTTTATAGGTGACGCAATATGTATCACTGGTCCACCCCCTTTCGCCCTGCTGTCTAGTGTCCCACATCACTAGATGTTGATGTTTGGTGGTATGAATATATACACTTTATTACAGTATATTACCACATGGTGATGATTTTGGGACAATGCAATTCACAATATGATGTCATAACCTAAATCTTGTATCTAGTGACCTTGCAACTCACAGTATGATTTTGAAATCTAAATTATGTATTTTATGACAGTAGTTTTGTTGAGGACAAAGATTAACCAGTCATAGATGTATTTTGCTGCTACTGATGCACATTGTCATATTCCGACTCCGGCATCAATGCGGTGCACGCGAGGGAGCTGGGCAGAGAGCGCTCACTTCCAGCCTCGGCAGGCCCTGAGGTGGCCAGCTCCTGGGCCCCCCAGGAAAAGAGGTTGGAAAACTTGCGTGCATACCTGGTATGTACGCCAGTGCATGCAGCTATTACCCAATAGAATGCTTTTTATAGGGAAGCATTAGACTTGTGCTGCCCTATGGAAGCTCTCACTTCGAACTGAATGAGCATTCAAGTGGAATGGATCTGGACCTGGCTGTTAGCTTGACTTCCAGGAGGGTGTTGCAAAAATAATTCATAGAAGTGCTGATTTCTCTTATGAATTATGAGTTCTGTGAGTGAAGTCCTTCATGTTAAAGAAGCAATTTTCAATTTTCAATGTTTCTTTTCACCTCTATGTCTGCATGCTTATTTTTTTTTTATTGAGAAATAATTTTTTTATACACAAACATCAACATTCATTCCAATAGTATACACCATCATGGACCATTGTTATAAGCCTTTTGTACATCACTAGCGCAAAACACATATACGCAAGACAGGAATTAATACGCAAACATAACTACAAACCCATGGTCATAGAGTCCAACTTAAATATGATTGCTTAAATATTCTTGTAAAAAGCTCAAAAGGGTTGGCTCAAGGTAGCGTCTCAATAACCTTTAATCATATCAGTAAGGGTCGTATAAGTTTCAAGATATCTTCAATTAGAATATATATTGGTAAGAATTATGCCCGTCGCGATCTCAAGCTGATTTATCAATTGAGCTTTAAGATGTTCTTTAGTCGGAATACAAATGTTTTTCCTCTTTCTAGCAATAGGATCAGGATGTCTGATTTTTTTTGCCTCTTCATTCTCAATTAAGTGTAGTAGTGCTATTTCTGCTTTTTTTTCTAGTATCACCCCTCCTACTTTGTTTATTAGATCAAAAGCTACATTCTGAAGTTGCATAATTCTTGGACCCATATATGGGTCATTGATCCATCTAAATGAAAGCATCTCCAGCAGTTCTGAGGATTCGTCTGGGATATCTTGGCTAGTCTCATTGGGACCAAATTCCACCTATAACTAATCTTTATTTGGGTCTCTAGTATATTTAAACAGTGGATATATTTGTTGATATTTATTACATTCTATAATGTGACTGCTTTTTTATTTGGGAAGGGGAGGAACTTGAACTCTCCACGTTTTTGGGCCACATGAACAACAATGGATCCAACTTATCTTTCACTTCTAAATATAGTGCCACCAGTGTGGATTTCTTGGACTTAGTCCTCTATGTGGAGGAAGGAATCTTAAAATCAAAAACTTCTTTAAGATGGTTGACGTTAATAGCTTTATCCTAAGAACCAGTTGCCATCATCCACCATGGCTGACCAATGTCCCATATGGACAGTTTCAAAGAATAAAGAAGAATTGCACAGATCCTGTAACATGCGAACAACAGTTAGAACAAGTTAAACAACAATTTATAGAGAAAGCCTATGAACCCGAACTTTTAGAGTTAGCACTTAATAGAGTGAAAGATTTGGAGAGAACCACTCTTATAAACCCATCCAAGAAAGACAAGGAGAATCCACAGAATTTTAAGTGTCCCATTATTTTTAACTACAGCAGTCACGCACACCTTCTAAGGAGAACAATCAACAAGCATTGGCACTTTTTACATAAAGACCCTATTTTAGCCCCACTTCTACCTCAGAAACCAACAATTATTTTTAGGGGGGCACCCACAATTAGAAATCAGTTGGTGCATAGTTATAGACAGATAAAACCTACAGCACATTTTTTGAATACGGAGAAAGGATTTTTTAAGTGTGGGAACTGCAATGTATGCAAAACCACAGGTCCCCCATATAGAGGAATTTCTGCTTTTGAGTCTTCAGTTACCAAGAAGTCGTATAACATTAAAGAGTGTATTACGTGTCATTCCAAACAAGTGATATACCTTTTAAGTTGCCCGTGCGGACTACAATACGTAGGACAAACTAAAAGAATGTTAAAGACGAGAATCAATGAGCATATATACAACATAAAAAGGAAATTTGATAAACATTCTGTGTCTAGACACTTCATGGAACACCATGGGAGTGACCCAGGCGGTCTCACTTTCTGTGGAATACAAAAGGTTAATGTTCCATGGAGAGGGGGAGAACTGGCTAAGAGATTAATATATCAAGAAATGCTGTGGATTTTTAATTTAAAATCTCTGGCCCCTCTAGGCCTAAATGTGGACCTAGAACTTGTAAATATTTTGTAACCAACTTCTATATAAGGCACATAGACTTGGAATCTTTTAACTTAAGGCGAGTCATATTTGAATAATTGTCCATAAGGGGGATCCACTGTATTTTAAGAAATTATTTTTGGTTCCCATTTTTTCATCTTTGAGACTCCTTCATTTTTTGGATATAATTAGTAGCGATTTATTATTATACGGAACTTTGTGTTCCCTTCATTTGCATATAGGGAATGTCATTATAATATATTTTTTCCTGATCATTATTGTTTTTTTAGGGTACAGATATACTGTTTTACTATATGTACACTTCCAGAATAGGAATATAGACAATAGATGTCACTATTTCATTTTATTAGATTCAATACACCTTTACTAACAGTATTTCCGGAATTGATACTTTATTATGTTGCTGTTTTTTTTCCCCTCACTCTATTTATGTATGCGCCCTTTTTTCATTAATGGGTGTGAAAGAGGGAAGCCCAATAACTACTATAAGTGTATAAATGTTTAAATGACTTATATCATCTACCTCATGTTTTACAATATACTTTATTCTTCTTGACACTAGTACAATCCTTTGTACTATAATGTTTCCTCCACAATGATTTTAAATGTGGTTTCAATATTTTTAACTAATATGAAGTATGTGTATGTTATATACATTTCTGAATTGTTAAGCAATGACAGGATCTTATTTATCCTCTACATTGAATATGTTAAAGACTATTAGTCGATCAGCAGTTGATTATTAGCTGATCAAAAGAAAATGTATTTAAAGATGCTGTTCTTATCCGATACACTATCTTGAAAAAGCCCGGTGTAAAGGGCGAAACGCGTTGAAGTGACATCGGGTGCAGAGGTCTGATGCTCATAGCCGGCTTAGAATCGTCCACACACTGATGCTCCCATGCTGCAGGAGAGAACCCACCGTATCAGCGCTGAGATCGGGCGGGAATTTTGAAACTGCTGAGAGCAGCGGACGGTAAACGGCTACACAGCCTCTGATTTTACAAATGTGTATTTCGTGATATCTTGGAAACAAATATCACAACTTGCTCAAGTAAGGGTTCCTATTTGGGGGGAAGGGTATCTTGTGATTTATTAAAACGGTTTTACACTATGAAAGTTTTCTTTTGTATCTTTTGAAGGTAAAAGCTACAGTGTATCTCCCATCTCAACACAGGATTAACCCCTTCAAGACTCTCTTATAAGACTATATGGACTCTTAAGCAAGTTTTTACCATTTTTTTGTGCATAAATCTAAACTACTGTGGGACTTAAGTGTTTCTATCTATATACTACTATACTCACAGAGATTTGTTTGATTTTTTTGCACATTTTTACAGGTTGCCTCACTGTATAGGCTACCATATATAGCGCTGACATTTTTTATTTTCATATACTAGGGCATGATCATTAAGGAGTTTTGCTTTATGTCTAGCTGCTAATTTTTACACTACAATAATTTTTATTATTTACTATTTGTATCTTGTTTATATTTACTTTTTAAAAGGTGCGCTCTCCTGTATTTTATAATTTATTCTATAATGTATACCTATTGATAAATCATTTTCCCATTTTAATAAAGCATTGGGGATGTTTGAACCTCCCACCGATTTTAGTAACTCCATTGCAACAGAGTATATATTTTTATGTTCAGTAACAGAGAAGATTTTCTTAAGTAATATCCCTGTTTAATTGTCTAAACTCAGCATATGATCTTTTTAAAAACTCTTTGGATGGTAGATTCAAGATATTATGGGAACCAGTTGAAGAAAAAACAAAAAAGGCACCGTATATCATTCCCACACTCCCTGTAGAGATGGTGTTATAAGGTACCTGCTGCAAAAAATAATGCATCTCTGCTGTATATTGTATATACTACAGACCTATTTCTGATTGATCTCTTTCCCCCCCCCGTTTTCTTTTCTATTTTTTCCCTTTTTCCTTTTATACTTTTTCTTTTTTTTCTTTTTATTTAATGTACTATGTTCAATATTAGTTTGTTTAAAAAAATATATTGTATCAATATAATGTATTTGAAAAGAAAGCCAGAACACCCCCATTACGTCTATCCAGTACCCCTCCAGAAACATCTGGATACTAGCCCTAATTTATTTACAGCTCAGAATCCTTGCATAGAATGTATTTTTGAGGGTGGGTATTCCTACTAAAATATGTGTTTTCTTTCCTGTTCTTCCTTCCGTGAGTGGGCAGAGCTAACCCATTAGTTAAAGCTGTCATGGTGATTGATCAGTAAAAGCAATTTTTAAGACCAGATGGTGACTAAAAAGACACTCAAACACACATCTATATCAGCAGGTTTGCAATTTAGAATAGGTAATCTTGAACAAATGCTACTTTTAGTTCCCCTCTAATGTCGAAATCATCAAACCCTGACCCTGAATTGCCTTATAACTAATGTTTCCAAAGTCTCGAATAATTACTACAAAGAGTATTATTTGCAAACATGACACAGCTGATCAGTCCAACCCTCGCTGCCATTAGCTATTCTTCTACGGGTCACTGGGCCAATTGCACACTGATCATTTTCACTTTAGAACTGCACATGGAGCGGAGAACGTGTCTTTACAAAAGGAACCAAAATGCTAAAGTATAATTAGTGTCATAGAACTTCACTATAATGCCATGTTCCCATGCAGCTGACATTCTGATGGACTATTGCAGACTAGTAAACACCTGCATATTACTTCTAAAAATAAATTTGACCTAAAAATTTGATCAATGACAAGCAAACCAGTTACAGTTGTAGACATAATAAACATTTAAAATAGCTCCGACTATGGATATTCAGCGCATCTGTTCATTCTCACCATGACTGCGGTTGCCATCACCCTATGATATGTTTCACAGCCCTGATCTAGCCTTCTGTTGTCTCTACAGTTAATGATGGGGTTACATAAGTTCCAGCACTGTTCATCTGGATTTTCAAGCTAATATTCTGTACGCGAAAGGCACGCTTCTTATGTGCCAGTCCTCCTTCCCATGTATCACGCTATATCACTCCGAGCTGGAGAATCACCATGGCAATCTGCCAACATTTTCAGCCCCTCTTTTATCATTTGACAGTTGCTCAGTGGAAATTGTAAACTTTGAAGTGTTCTTCCATCATTAAATTAAACACAAAGAATCTAAAACAGTTTCATTATTTATCTCACAGTAATACCTTTATTGTACTCGTCCATCCTTTATTTCCACATCTTTAGTCAAAGCTCAGCTTTATAAAATATTCCCTGTTATCCACAATGTCCTTCATGTAATCACGATGCCCTTCACTATTTACTAATCTACCTATCTATTAAGGTATGGCCTTAGATCTTATAGATAATAAGTGATTCCTGTTTCCTGAATGCACTATAACCATGTAGTCAAACGTAGATGTTTATTCACACAATAGCGAGCTTCAAAAATTTTACACTTTGTCCATGTGATGGAGAATGCTGCAAATGTTCTTCAGCAGTTTAATATTTTTACTTCTTCTGCTCTACCAATCACCGTATGGCATTATGTTTTATTATAATTTGTCAGTGTTTGCGAAATAGATTTATGGTTCACCATCTCAGTGTTCTGTTTATGCCTATAATTTCTACCAAAGTCACTGTCTGCATGCCCTGCCTAATATGTTAGGAGACCTGCAAACTGATGATTTAGAACACTTCAAAAATCTAATTTCTGTGCAAGAGTTGAGACAGCTAAAGTAGTTTATATCAAATACATATTATTCTCCTGCTCTGAGCTGTGTTAAAATCCAAGGTCTGAGGGGCGGGGCCGGGCCGCCAAGCTGAATGGCAGCAGCACCTCATGTCTCCCAGCCTTGAGCCCAGAAAAACGGCTAAAAACAGCACATACAATACGATAAAGCGGGATCCCTCTGCATATTACCGAAGAGGAACAGATCAGCTACCTGACGATACCACACTGAACCCGGTGCTGAGATGGGAACACTGAAACTCCTAAAGCGGGCCTACACGCCACATTAAGCCTGGACATGCACGGCACATGTAGTAGCACGGATAACGGCCCAACAGGCCAGGGACATCTAAACCCTGGCAATTCTCCGCTGAGGAAAGCAAAAGCCGCAGGGGGGGGCCCGGCCCCGCTCCCCCCCCCCGGCGGGTGGGGGTAATCCCGGCCGTATGGGGACGACACACTCCAGGGCGGTAGATACCGCGTGGAGCCCACACGATCCCCTATACAGGCAAAGGCCACCAGACAGGGGCCTGCCTGCAGACCTATTGACACTGGCAAATACTCCACAAAGGCGCTACTGCTGAGTCGGAGGAAGGAAGGTGGAGAAGGCAGAACCTGGGTGACCGATACTAAGAAAAATACCCACCAAAGGGAGCTGATCTGGACGGCCAGTGCGGAATTTGGCACAGTTGGGTGCCGGACGGACCCCTGGGATTGCTACTGGCCCGCAGGAAAAGTGAGTGCCTTAACCTCTGGGTCTGTGGGGTCCCCAGAGAGCAATGTCCCTGATGCCGCGAGCCCTGTGGGGCGGGACAGCGCGGCCCTTCCGGCGGACCGGTGGCTGGGAGCGGCGAGCACCAGCCCCAAGTGTGTGGCCGGCACCAGGAGAGACATTGGGACACGAGCTTCACTGGGTCTGAGGCGGTGATGGGGAGGTGCAGGGAGTGAGTGGCCCACGGACTCTAGGTGTGGGGGTCGAGTGGACTGATTCAGCTCCCGAGTGCCCACAGCACCGCAGAGGACTCGGGTGCTGGGCTGGAGTAGTCTCGGGGAGGACGGATGGTGACTCGAGGTCCTGGGTGACACACTGCGACCGCGCCAAGGGAGGCCCTCATTGGACTGACATCAAAACTGGTCCTGCTCCCGTATTGACCTGCCTTTATTTCCATCCCATAATTTTTCATTTTTTCTTTCAAAAGTTTATTGCTATCTGCCCTAATGAGCATTCTATACAAAACTGCAGGTTATTAATGAGTGCAACAGGACAGACTGTACAACAATGATGTTTAGCATGATTATAATGTTACTGCGGGTCCTGCGGGCTAACCTTTGCTTAGGCTATCCGGGCATATGGCTACAAGCTAACGCATTGCATAATAGATATCCACATGCATACACGTCAGCCAGGAAATGTAGACACCCTTCATGCTATACACCAGTGTACTCTTTCAGTATAACAACTGCGATTTTTACTAGACACTTAGCTTTTGACTTAAAAGGACAGTACCAGAGTCCTTAATATTATATTATGTGCCTACTGAACTGCATTGAACACAGCATGTCATAATATACGTTACATTCGTTTATGTTACTGCCCCTAGCGGCCAGAGATTAATACCACCTACTACTGCATGCATAGTAAATAAACAAGAACTGCACATATCGATCACTTCACCCGCATACAACATGCACGACTATTACACATATTTCAGCTTCTTTGTTGTTAGTTCTAAAGCTATAGGTATATAGGTTTCATCTAAAGCAAAAACTATGTTTGTACAGTTACTATACACATAATTTACTCGCCTGCATGTTCATTAAGTTAGCCTCTGCGCAGGCGTATTTTCGATTACCTTAGTTATACAAGCAGAGCCTCTGCGTAGGCGCACTTCCAAGTACCTTTGATATACAAGCAGAGCCTCTGCGTAGGCAATGATGCAACAACAGTTTATATATGCTATGTGTACGCTTAACATAAGTGAACGTAATAAAAACAATTTAACACAAAAAAAAAAAAAAAAAAATAAAAAATAAAAAAAAATAAAAAAAAAAAAAATCCAAGGTCTGTGTATTTCCCTTATGTTTTACATCACTTCACACCCGTTAAGCAGTTGAGATACACAAACCATCACTGACATTGGTTTACATTGAGAAAGAACTGTGTGTCCGCACTAACATATACACTGTTGAAGGTGATCTGTGTGCTACATTTCTACAGCCAGGAAAAATGCATGCATTTTTCATGCAAAAGACATGGATACTGTGAATAAAAACCTACAAAAGTGCTCAAAGCACATGGAACATTAAAATCCATTAATTTCTCCAAGTGAAGAAGCAAACATGCATTGCACAAAATCAATAAAAATCAAATGCATAATTTTTAGGAAATTTACTTGCAAACTTAAAGGAACACCATAGGGTCAGGAATACAAACGTGGATTCCTGATTCTATAATGTTAAAACTATTTGGGTCCTTGCACCTCCACCCCCCCTCTTTCCCCTCTTTAAAAAGGTTAAACTCAGGGGGCCGAGCTTGACCAGCTAGCTGAACAGTCGCATGTCGGCTGGGCTCCCACTGCTCAAACCGAATAAAAGGGGATACTCACCAAAAGCATGACCCAGGACGTACCGGAGAGTGCTACCCGAGCTGGGGGCACCCTGGCGAACATCCTGACACCTCAATCGAGAGGTCCCCACAGACGAGAGCAGACACAGGGAAGCTGTGACAGCGGGCGCTCACCCAGCCTCCAGATGAGCACACAAGCACAAGGCCACCAGCGCAACACAGCCGTAGACCCACAGCCCCAAAAATGAAAAACGCCGCAAGATGGCGCCGACGAAGACTGCCTCCCCCAGCGACGTGCAAGGTCACCAGGCGCAAAAATGGGGAAAGAGCTTACATCTACCGCAAGTCGCCGCCGACCCCTCATAAGACCAACACACGTCCACAGCCTGCAGAGAAGCACGCAAGCAACAAGCACACTCCTATACACCGGACCCAGTCCACGAAACCAAAAGCTCAACAAGCCCAACAGAGCCCTACCTACACACAGCAAAGGGAAGCACAAGCCACGACGACCAGTCAGAAGGAGCTGAAACCAACCACTGAGCAAGACCGACCGACGAGTCACTGAATGGACTATCTGCTACAGCACACCAGTGGCGTAGGGTGAAGGTTTGCAGTAGCCTCTATCCCTGCTACCACTCCGGTCAGCTAATGTGTTTTTTACTTTACTACTACCCGGCTTACAAATATAGCTTAAAATGTTTTATATGCTTAATATTACACAGGACATTACACATAGGTAGGTCACACAGAACTGACAAGCCTAACATTGCTCCCACACTCAAAAGCACGAGACAAACACTCACACACCTGTTATAATCACCATGCCTTGAGAAAATAACCCTTGCCTGCTATTTGCCTGTTTAACGTGAATTTAGCCTAACCCTACTATCATGACACACAGGCCCAGCATAAATATGCAACGTATGTTTTACTATGTTATTTTCTCTTCCTTGGATATGACAAGTTGCCTAGTCAGCATGTAACTAACCCCAAATCATCTAACGTTATAACTCTCTCTTAAAGGAACACTATAGTGGCCTAAATTACTTTAGCTAAATAAAGCAGTTTTAGTGTATAGATCATTCCCCTGCAATTTCCCTGCTCAATTCACTGTCATTTAAGAGTTAAATAACTTTGTTTCTGTTTATGCAGCCCTAGCCACACCTCCCCTGGCTACGATTGAAAGAGCCTGCATGAAAAAAAAACTGATTTCACTTTCAAACAGATGTAATTTACCTTAAATAATTGTATCTCAAGCTCTAAATTGAACTTTAATCACATACAGGAGGCTCTTGCAGGGTCTAGCAAGCTATTAACATAGCAGGGGATAAGAAAATCTTAATTAAACAGAACTTGCAATAACGAAAGCCTAAATAGGGCTCCCTTTACAGGAAGTGTTTATGGAAGGCTGTGCAAGTCACATGCAGGGAGGTGTGACTAGGGTTCATAAACAAAGGGATTTAACTCCTAAATGGCAGAGGATTGAGCAGTAAAGCTGCAGGGGCATGTTCTATACACCAAAACTGCTTCATTAAGCTAAAGTTGTTCAGGTGACTATAGTGTCCCTTTAACCTACTCAAAAAAAGAAAAAGTGCTGTTAATTCTTATGTACTGCCATGCCTGTTATCATACTACTTGTGACTGCTATTGGGGCAGAGCAGGTATACTAATATTTCATGCACAACGAAAAAAAAAAGAATAAAAAAAAAAGTTAAACTCACCTTATTTCCAGTGCCTTGTGTGTCCACCGGCACTGTCTCCAACACCGATCCACCTCCTTGGCTGACATCATCAGAACTGATGATCTCAGCCAATCACAATCACAAGGAATGCATTGTGTTGCTATGGCAACGTGCTGGAAGGCACGCTGCTGGTTTGGGCAGTCTTTTAATGGTGAACACACATGTAGCCTTGGCTTGGTCGCTTGCCAATTCTCTGTGTTCATTCCAAACAACAGGGGATGAGTATATATATATGCAAAAATGGAGAATATTATAAAAGTATTATCTAAAATGCACATTTTTTTTATAATTGTGTTTTGGTTTGGATTAAGTAACTAGAGCATCACTTTTTATGGAGTAATATTATGTATGTTATAAATAACTTGCATTGATTGAAACACTTGAGTGTTTTAAATACTTTTTAGATATAAAGTCTTCACCCCTACAGAAGAGGTCATTTACCTCTAATTCAGTAGCAAGATAATCCCTTGTCACAGTTCCCCTCCACCTAGATCATCACCAACTTCTACTCCTTGACTCCAGCTACATAGCCTTGCAATAAATACCATAAACTGTCACAATTTACAACTAGTTACAACTTACTTATTTCCAATCTTGTCACTTAAGTATGCTGATTGACAATAAAGTCTTGTAAGAGATACACAAGGGAGGTGTGAGACACACTATGGGGAAAAATAGGGGATAATATACACTAAAGGGGGTGAGACATCTAAAAAAGGGGATAAGAAAGAAAAGGATAAGAGGTACACGGGTGAAGATGCTTTTTCGGGGGGGGAGGGGTTGTAAATTGTGACAGTTTATAGTATTTAGTGCAGTACTTTGTAGCTGGAGTCAAGGAGTAGGAGTTGGTGATGATCTAGTGATGATCTTCCACAGGAGAGGAACTGTGACAAGGGATTATCTTGCTACTGAATTAGAGGTAAATTACCTCTTTTGTAGGGGTGAAGACTTTATATCTAAAAAGTATTTAAAACACTCAAGTGTTTTAATCAAAGCAAGTTATTTATAACATACATAATATTACTCCATAAAAAGTGATGCGCTAATGACTTAATCCAAACTAAAACACAATAATGAAAAATGTGCATTTTAGATAATATTTATATAATATTCTCCATTTTTGCATATATATATACTCATCCCCTGGAGTTTGGCGTGAACACAAAGAACTGGCAAGCGACCAAGCCGAGGGTACGTGTGTGTTCACCACTAAAAGCCTGCCCAAACCGGCACGCTTTCAGCACCTTTCAGCACGTTGCCATAGCAACTGTGATGCCAAAGAAATATATATATTTTTTTAATAACACGGTCTTGGCTTGTTTGCATGACAATTCTCGGTGTTCACGCCAAACACCAGGCTATGGGTTTCATAACTAGGAGGAAGGGCAAATCGCACAAAACGTCATGAATGGTTCAATATAAATTTGACAGCAATTCTAAAGAGCAGAGACCCAGTAGGCATTGTACCATTTACATTTTTAGCGTAAAAGCCATTATTTATTTATATCTCTGGAGTGTTCCTTTAACATAAGGCCTATGTATCTCTCTAGAGATGTTTAAGAAAGCTTATGTTGTAGTGTGGCTCAGATTCATCGCACTGTCTAAAATATCTCTCTGGCGAGTAAGACTAAAAATAACAAACTGAGACATCCCATTCATTTCAAAGAGACATAGCAACCATTGATCAATGTAGATTCCGCTATTGCAATATTCTATAACCAATCTTAAAATACCTGCAGTATGATATGAATATTGCATGCAATATATTTAGATGATGCATTTTAAAAGGTTAGTTGTTACTTGGCTAACATAAACATAAACTGAGAGAAATGCAATTTAAAGAAAATTGATAAACTACCTATAAGCAGTGGCGGGCGTCTCAAGAGGACAGGTATGTGACATATTACAATGGCAACATATGTAGCGGATTGGTACCGGGCTGTCCCACGACATGTATGAGAATAAGTGTATTTGGTCATATGGCTGGTTTAATGTGTATGTACATGTATAGAAAGCATGGTATCCGGGTATAATGACAGTTAAATGTATGTAAAGAATGGTATTCCTCTAGTTGTTCGGTAGAATCATTCAAATAAAACAAGGGAATGAAACTACCGAACAACCAGACCACCCAGGAATGAGTGTGCCTCCAATTACCGTTTGCAACAATGTTGCAAACAGGTAATTGGCAATCAGTGCAGTGTGGTCTTTGTCCTCTGGGTGGCCGCCATTCGGGAAACAAACACGTGGCGGCGGCCATCTTAAACTACCGAACAGCGGTGTTTTGCCGTCGAGTGTCTGGAACTAAAATCGGACACTTGACTAGGCAAACACCGCTGAGACCTCCATACTTCCAGAAATTCGTATGGAAACTACCGAATGACCCGCCGTTCGGTAGAAAGAGCCCCATAAACAAGGGAATTCATTCAAACCCTCTCCAGGCTCTATAACACAGGCAATTCGCCTGTTTTCATTCCCTTGTTTGTGACCGACCGCAGGGCCAAAATGCATGGAACTGTTTTCGGATACTTTACCCATGCGGTCGGTCAAATCTTTGGAACCCCATATCTCACGAACCATTCATCCGAATGGGCTAATTTTTAAGTATGTTGGTCCCCCAGAATAGAGCTATCTGGGGATGTTGGATTTGTGGATGTACCCCAAGTATTTAGGGTACATCCAAAACTCGGGGAAAACTGTGTACACAATAAGGGGATTATGATGCTAGAGGAGGGGAGGAGATCTGTGGGAGGTTACTACTTAGAGATTGGATAATGTCTTAAGTGATAGAACCTCCTCCCTTGCATGGGAGAGGGCTTTATAAGGAACTGTGGAATAAAGCTTGTCAGTCTACTCCTGAAACTGTGTGTCGTCCAGTTATTGGGATTGCGATGGGGATACTGCTGTATTACTTTACCTGCTGGAAACCTTGCCTATGGACTTAACATCACCTTGTTCCTGAGCCTCACTGGAATCTCTAGTGGAGAATAGCTGTGCAAGATCGGCTCTCCGCTACATTGGTTGGCAGCGCTGGGATCCAAACTCACAGAGGAACAAGCGTAAATGGAGTACGGATGGAGATCGATTTTTCTGCGCTAAAACGCTCCACGCTAAAGGACCTCCTAGAGGCAAGGGGTATACAAGCCAGCAATAAGAAGAAAGCAGTACTTGTTACAGAACTCATGGCAGAGTACAGAATGGAGGGCGATTCAGTTCCGGCACAGAGGGAGCCGGGAGGAACACCACAAGGATCGGAATTCCAGAGGCAGGTTCAGTTCAGGCTATCCTTTTATGGGGAAAACCCCCCAACAGAAATTGTTACCAGGACAATGGCCGAGGTACAAGAATTCATCCTAAGGACACAGGCACCAGAACAAAGCTCTGCAATTAATGTGCCACAGGAAGGTAAGCCTAAAATACCGTACCAGGCTTTTAAAACATATGTGGAGGCAGAGGAAGATATAGACGCTTTCCTGCAAGACTTTGAAAGACTGTGTGCACTGCATAAAATTAACGCAGAGGACTGGGTACCTATTTTGGCCGGAAGGTTAACCGGGAGGGCAGCAGAGGCATATCGGACTGTACCTAATGACGAAATAAGGAATTACAGTAAAGTGAAAGAAATTATACTCGCCAGGTATGCTATAACACCCGAGGCATACCGGCGGAGGTTCCGGGATCTAAAGAAAACAGAGAAGGACTCGCACGCAGAGTGGGCATGCCGATTACAGGGGGCAGCGCTCGGGTGGGTGCAAGCTAGCAAGGCACGTTCTATGGAGGATGTAATACAAATGTTGCTGATGGAGCAGTTCTATGAGGGAGTAACCAATGAGGTCCAGGAATGGGTAAGGGACAGAAACCCTACTTCCCTTACCGAGGCGGCTAGGAAAGCGGATGACTACCTGGATGCACGCAGGTCACAAAACCCTGCAGCTCCAAAAGCAACCTTTAAAACATTCGGGGGAAACAACTACACCCCAGCTCCACCGAGACCGCTACCACCACCTCCACCACCTGCTGCACAGCCCCGGTTCCGACAACCCACCGCTGGCCCCTGTCATCACTGCCAGAAGTGGGGACATTATAAAAGGGAATGCCCACAGCTACGGGACCGTTCCACCTGGATTCGTCCAGGCCCACCTCCACCCAGGGCGGCCGCATCCCACCACTACCAGGACCTAGTCACCACCCCATATGGTTCCGCAGTCCCCATTACTACTGTGGAACAATGGGAGGTACTGCACGAGGCAGATCCGGTCCAGGCCAATGTGGATAATCTACGGCACCATCGACAGACGGTATATCTGAATGGTACAGCAGTCCGGGGATTACGAGATTCGGGAGCCACCATCACTTTGGTACAGAGCCACCTGATTTCAGATCAGGCAAAACTGAACAAAACTGTTGCCGTCCGGGTAGCTGGGGGAGCAGTGTACCGGCTACCTACAGCAAGGGTACATTTACATTGGGGAGCGGGGGCAGGGGAAGTGGAGGTGGGGTTGATGCCACATTTACCGGCGGAGGTTTTATTGGGGAACGATCTGGGGAGGCTCACTTCTGCTTTTGAGCCCCAGTCACCCACCACAGGAGAGGTCAACCCTGTAGTCACCCGACAACAGGCCCGCACCCAGGACCACAACACACTGCCGGAGGTCCAGGTAAGCAACCCTACCCCCCCTCTAGAATGTGTCCCCTGGGCTCCACCTAATGAATTTGTAGCTGATGTCGCAACAGACCCCACGCTTCAGGTGTATAGGGACAAGGTTGGCACGGGTTCCCCCGGGGCGGAGGGAGAGAAGTTTATCTGGGATAAACAACTTTTATACAGGGAAACAACCAAACAGATTACGGGGTTAGACCCGATAGCGAGGAGACAATTAGTGGTACCACAGCGGTACCGGGCTGAATTACTCCGGATAGCGCATGATATTCCGCTATCCGGACATCTAGGGGTTAGTCGCACCAGGTACAGACTAACCCAGAGTTTCTTCTGGCCAGGGATTAGCCAGGAAGTACGCAGATATTGCATGACTTGCGATACCTGCCAGAGAGTGGGAAAACGGGGGGATCGCAGGAAGGCTAAACTTCACCCCTTACCCATAATAGAGGAACCTTTTAGCCGAATAGCGGTGGATCTGATAGGCCCCCTCAATAAAGTTAGCCCGTCAGGAAAACGGTATATTTTAACGGTCGTAGATTATGCCACCAGGTATCCAGAAGCAGTGGCTCTGACCAACATCCACGCTGAGACGGTCGCGGATGCCCTCATGCGGATATTCTCCCGGATGGGATTACCCAGGGAGATTATCTCGGATCAGGGTACCCAGTTTACCGCAGAATTCACCCAACACCTCTGGAGGATCTGTGGCATTAAGCCTATTATCAGCGCCCCTTACCACCCCCAGACGAACGGGCTCTGCGAACGATTCAATGGTACCTTGAAGCAGATGCTCCGAACCTTCGCAGAGACCCACAAGGACTGGGAACGATTCCTGCCGCACCTCCTATTTGCATACCGGGAGGTGCCGCAGGAATCCACAGGGTTCTCCCCGTTTGAATTATTGTTTGGAAGGAGGGTCCGAGGCCCATTGGATCTTATTAGAGAGCATTGGGAGGGAGACCGGAGCACAGATGGCACTCCCATCCTACCATATGTGTTGGCCTTTCGGGACCGCCTAGAAGCGTTGACCAAGACGGTACGGGAAAACCTTCAGGAGGCCCAGACCCGCCAGCGTACATGGTATGATCGGGGAGCCAGGGACCGTAGCTTTCAGGTCGGGCAGAAGGTACTAATTTTAAAACCTGTCCGACATGATAAGTTACAGGCCGCCTGGCAGGGCCCATATAAGGTGGTGGAGCAAAGATGCGATACCACCTATATTATCGGCCCCTGCACAGGGACTGGGGGGCGACGCATGCTCCATGTGAACATGCTGAAGCCCTACCACGAGCGTACTGAGGAGGTAACCGCCATCTGTGCCCCTAACACGGAAGAGTTTGACAGCTTACCCCTCCCCGATTTGCTGGGGGATGGGCAGCTGTCCGGAGATTTAGGGGAGGTTACGCTGGGAGATCGGCTGAGCCCACAGGAGCGGATCGAGGTACAGCAACTATTGGAAGAGAAACGCGACACGTTCTCTAATGTACCTGGATACACGCCTCTGGCAACTCACCGGGTCGAGACCCCAGGGCAACTACCCATGCGCCAGACGCCATACCGCATTCCAGAAGCGGTACGGACAAACATGCGTAAGGAGATCGATGAAATGCTCCAACTGGGGGTGATTGAACCCTCAGACAGTCCTTGGGCATCTCCTGTAGTCCTCGTACCAAAGCGAGACGGTACGACCCGCTTCTGCGTGGACTATAGGAGATTGAACGAGAAGACTGTATCTGACGCCTATCCGATGCCCCGGATAGACGAGTTACTGGACAGAATGGCCAGGGGCCAATACCTCACCACTATTGACTTGTGTAAAGGGTATTGGCAAATCCCCCTGGCCCCAGACGCCATCCCGAAGTCGGCCTTTGTCACCCCATTTGGCTTGTACCAGTTTAAGGTCATGCCATTTGGGATGAAAAACGCCCCAGCCACCTTCCAAAGGATGGTGGATCGACTCCTAGATGGATTCCAGGACTATACATGTGCCTACCTGGACGATATTGCTATTTTTAGCAATACGTGGCAGGAACACTTAGCTCACATCGGAGCTGTACTAGATAGGATAAGGGAAGCAGGTCTGACCTTGAAGCCGGCCAAGTGTAGTATCGGCATGGCTGAGGTACAATACCTGGGACATAGAGTAGGGTGCGGTAAACAAAAACCCGAACCCGCCAAAGTAGAGGCTGTAGCCCAGTGGCCCACCCCTAGGACTAAGACCCAGGTTTTAGCGTTTCTAGGGACAGCAGGGTATTACCGGAAGTTTGTTCCCAATTATAGCGCCCTGGCCAAACCCCTCACTGACCTGACCCGTAAGAACCTTCCCCGCCAAGTAAACTGGACCCCGGAGTGTGAGCAGGCATTCCAACAATTGAAAAATGCACTGATAAATGCCCCTGTCTTGGCAGCTCCCAATCCAACTAAACGTTTTCTTGTTCACACAGACGCTTCTATGTTTGGATTGGGGGCAGTACTGAGTCAAGTCGGGGCCGATGGCGGGGAACATCCAGTGGCTTACATCAGTCGCAAACTGTTACCTCGAGAAGTAAGCTACGCCGCCATCGAAAAGGAATGCCTGGCTGTGGTGTGGGCCCTAAAGAAGCTACAACCCTATTTATATGGACAGCCCTTTTCCTTGCTCACGGATCACAACCCGTTAGTCTGGCTGAACCGGGTGGCTGGAGACAACGCCAGGCTGCTGCGCTGGAGTTTGGCGCTACAGCCTTTTGACTTTAATATCCAGTACCGGCCGGGTAAGCAGAATGGAAATGCTGACGGGTTGTCAAGACAAACTGACTTAGAGAAATGATCCGTGAGCCCCCGGACATCCCCAAGCCGATCCGTGTTGGATCAGACTGTGTATGCCGGCTTGTGGGCAAGGGGGAGCAGTGTAGCGGATTGGTACCGGGCTGTCCCACGACATGTATGAGAATAAGTGTATTTGGTCATATGGCTGGTTTAATGTGTATGTACATGTATAGAAAGCATGGTATCCGGGTATAATGACAGTTAAATGTATGTAAAGAATGGTATTCCTCTAGTTGTTCGGTAGAATCATTCAAATAAAACAAGGGAATGAAACTACCGAACAACCAGACCACCCAGGAATGAGTGTGCCTCCAATTACCGTTTGCAACAATGTTGCAAACAGGTAATTGGCAATCAGTGCAGTGTGGTCTTTGTCCTCTGGGTGGCCGCCATTCGGGAAACAAACACGTGGCGGCGGCCATCTTAAACTACCGAACAGCGGTGTTTTGCCGTCGAGTGTCTGGAACTAAAATCGGACACTTGACTAGGCAAACACCGCTGAGACCTCCATACTTCCAGAAATTCGTATGGAAACTACCGAATGACCCGCCGTTCGGTAGAAAGAGCCCCATAAACAAGGGAATTCATTCAAACCCTCTCCAGGCTCTATAACACAGGCAATTCGCCTGTTTTCATTCCCTTGTTTGTGACCGACCGCAGGGCCAAAATGCATGGAACTGTTTTCGGATACTTTACCCATGCGGTCGGTCAAATCTTTGGAACCCCATATCTCACGAACCATTCATCCGAATGGGCTAATTTTTAAGTATGTTGGTCCCCCAGAATAGAGCTATCTGGGGATGTTGGATTTGTGGATGTACCCCAAGTATTTAGGGTACATCCAAAACTCGGGGAAAACTGTGTACACAATAAGGGGATTATGATGCTAGAGGAGGGGAGGAGATCTGTGGGAGGTTACTACTTAGAGATTGGATAATGTCTTAAGTGATAGAACCTCCTCCCTTGCATGGGAGAGGGCTTTATAAGGAACTGTGGAATAAAGCTTGTCAGTCTACTCCTGAAACTGTGTGTCGTCCAGTTATTGGGATTGCGATGGGGATACTGCTGTATTACTTTACCTGCTGGAAACCTTGCCTATGGACTTAACATCACCTTGTTCCTGAGCCTCACTGGAATCTCTAGTGGAGAATAGCTGTGCAAGATCGGCTCTCCGCTACAACATAGATTTTAGTTCTACGAAGAACTGCTTGATGTGAGATATAACGTTACTGTCCTTAGTAAAATATACACCTGGCAGGTAGAGGATAATATATATATTCTGGAACTAATATCTTATTTAGTTTATTTAACCTCTTAGTATTATTAAACTACAAATTATCCTGTAGTCAACCTTCACAGAAAAGTAAATGATCTTCACACCTAGTGAGTTATGACCTTTTTGTAATCTACCAAATAAGACTCATCAAAGCATTTAATCAGCACACTATTTATCTAACAATCAGGCAAGAGAATAGATCATTATCTATAACGTAAACCAGTCATCTTTATAGATAATCACAATTCTTGATGCATGCACCTTAACATTACCAAGGTCACTAATATTTTCCACTGTTAGAAAATTACAATTACTTGCTGAAATCTAATAATTTCTTAACTGTTATATTGTTTGAAAATAAAAGACAGTAATAATAATGGGTCTCTAAAGATCTGTTTAATCATAAAAATAGGTTAGTTTTATATGAAAAAATTGTGAGCCAATGTGTATATAATTCCACACTTATTATCTGCTATTCATCTCATTAGAATCAGTGTTATGCTATACATGTAAAACAGTTACGAATGGCATTTAAAATGTAAAAAAATTATAAATTCATATACAAGTGAATACAAGTGAATGGCTGATGCCGTCAGCTTCCATGACCTTGTTTAAGGGTTGTTCATTCATTTTTCAGTGAAAGTGGGGGTATCTTAAGAAGGATGATCTGACTAAATGTCTAGTCAGGGTCTATAACGAAGTACTGAACTCTGTGTCCAACTGTCTGTACATGTAACAGTATACATGAGAACTAGAATTGTGCATTTAATTTCAAATGAATTGGAATTTGTCTGATTTTTGGTGGATTGTCTAAATTCTGTAACTCCAAAGGAGCCAAATGGATGTACCACGAAACAAAGGACATGTAAATAAATAAATAAAGCATGGATAACAAAAAAAAAAAAGACATGCTTGCTAAGTAATACAATATTCAGGGTTATTTACTAATGAGAGAATTCAAAGTTAATTTATAATTTAAGTCCAGAATTGACTTGCTTGTAAGTTAATTTAGTTATTCAATGAGAATTTATAAGTCACCTTGAATTCACTTTGAATTCTCACATTAGTGAATAAGAATGACTGTAGTTCATAAAAGTATTCACAAAAGTTAAGAATAATGGTTGCAATATTTCCAAAATTATCACGTCCCTGGACCTTTTTTAAACAATTATTTCAACAACCATGACCACTTCAGTGATGTGAAATGGTCATGGTGGTAATAGTCTGTATTTGCAGTGTTTCAGTTTAATTCTATTCATAGGACTGTTTAATTGTATTCATCGGGCTGTATCACACCCACAAATATATTTTAACCTGGAGGGCTTCCAGATGGATTGTGTGATTTAGTTTCCCAATGCTTATGTAATGCTTGTGGAGAGTGTAACAGTACTTCTAGGAAACTGTAAACCCAGAATATGTCTATACTACTGACCAGGGAAATGTGGAAAGAGAGCCAGTTACATTCCTCTCAATTTAGTAGAATTACACTAACAACCTTGGGGAAACATTTTCTGTTTTCATTTATTAATCCATTATCCCCTCACAGAGTTGAGTTAGGGGATAGAGTAAAATAATATCTTCTTATCTTAACAGGGGATATCTGCATAATTGTATTTATCTATCAACAGTCATTAGTGATGTCCCAAACTGTTCGCTGGCGAACAGTTCCTGGCGAACATCGCTTGTTCGCGTTCGCCACGGACGGCAAACACATGCGCTGTTCGGTCCGCCCCCTATTCATCATCATTGAGTAAACTTTGACCCTGCCTGTACCTCACAGTCAGCAGACACATTCCAGCCAATCAGCAGCAGACCCTCCCTCCCAGACCCTCCCACCTCCTGGACAGCATCCATTTTACATTCATTGTGAAGCTGCATTCTTAGTGAGAGTAGGGACAGTGTAGCTGCTGCTGATTTGATAGGGAAATTGATAGCTAGGCTACTGTATTCAGTGTCCACTACAGTCCTAAAGGACTCATCTGATCTCTGCTGTAAGGACAGCACCCCAAAAAGCCATTTTTAGGGCTAGAACATCAGTCTGCTTTTTTTTTCTTCTGTGTAATGTAATTGCAGTTGCCTGCCTGCCAGCCTGTGTGTCAGGCTCACAGCATATACTGTGCCCACTTACCCAGTGCCACCCACTCACTGGTGTCACAATAGCTTGCATTTAAAAAAAAACTAAAAAGTTTTTTGACTGTAATATAATAGCAGTCAGTTTCCTTCACTAGTGTGCATTTCAGGGCCTGCCAGGGCACAGTGTCACACCAGTGCAACTCATATCTGGTGTAACAGTAGTGTACATTTAAAAAAAAAAAATACAATTTTGACTGTAATAGATTGAATAGCAGTTAGTTGTCTGCCAGCGTGTGTGTCAGGCTCAGAGCGTATACTGTGCCCACTTGCCCAGTGCCACCCCCCACTCACTGGTGTCCCAATAGCTTGCATTTAAAAAAAAACTAAAAAGTTTTTTGACTGTAATATAATAGCAGTCAGTTTCCTTCACTAGTGTGCGTTTCAGGGCCTGCCCAGTGCCACCACTCATATCTGGTGTCACAATAGCTTGCATTTAAAAACAACAAAATTTTTTGGACTGTAATATAATAGCAGTCAGTTTCCTTCACGAGTGTGCGTTTCAGGGCCTGCCAAGGCACAGTGTCACACCAGTGCCACTCATATCTGTTGTCACAGTAGCTTGCACGCATAGTACCACTAATCGAAATAAAATGTCTCAGTCAGGCAGCATTACACACGTACGGTGTGATAATGATGATGTTGTACCCACTGCTGCTTCCTTTCTGAGTTGTCAGATACAAGTGAAGCGGTTGATGATGACGATGCGTCCGTGGATGTCACGTGGGTGCCCGCTAGAAGAGAAGAAGAACAGGGGGAAAGTTCAGATGGGGATACAGAGAGGAGGAGACGAGTTGGAAGCAGGGGGAGGTCGTCGCAAGGAGCTAGTGGCACAGTCAGACAGCATGCATCGGCACCCGGGTTCAGCCCGACAGCACGCCAATCAACGCATGCTGTTGCCACCACCAGAATGCCGTCATTGCAGAGCTCAGCAGTGTGGCATTTTTTTTTGTGTGTCTGCCTCTGACAACAGCTATGCCATTTGCAACCTGTGCCAAAAGAAACTGAGTCGTGGGAAGTCCAACACCCACCTAGGTACAACTGCTTTGCGAAGGCACATGATCGCACATCACAAACGCCTATGGGATCAACACATGAGTACAAGCAGCACACAAACTCAAAGCCGCCATCCTCCTCCTGGTCCAGCATCTTCAGCCACGTTATCCACTGCTGTCCTCCTTGCCCCCTCTCAACCATCCTCCCCTCTGTCTCTCGCCTTGAGCAGTTCCTGCTCATCTGCCCACAGTCAGGTGTCTGTCAAGGACATGTTTGAGCGTAAGAAGCCAATGTCACAAAGTCACCCCCTTGCCCGGCGTCTGACAGCTGGCTTGACTGAACTCTTAGCCCGCCAGCTTTTACCATACAAGCTGGTGGAGTCTGAGGCGTTCAAAAAATTTGTAGCTATTGGGACACCGCAGTGGGAGGTACCCGGCCGAAATTTCTTTGCACAAAAGGCAATCCCCAACCTGTACTCGATTGTGCAAAAGGAAGTAATGGCATGTCTGGCACACAGTGTTGGGGCAAGGGTCCATCTGACCGGTCTGCAAAGCATGGTCAGGGCAGGTATATCACCTACACTGCGCATTGGGTAAACCTGCTGACGGCTGCTAAGCATGGAATGCGTGGCTCTGCAGAGGAGTTGGTGACACCGCCACGACTTGCAGGCAGGCCTGCTGCCACCTCCTCTACTCCTCCTACTCCATCCTTTTCCATAACCTCCTCGGCCGAGTCCTTTTCTGCTGCTGCGTCTTGCTCCACATCAACGGCACCCCCCCAGCCACATCCCGTATACCGCAGTGTCATGCCGTCTTGGGGTTGACTTGCCTGAAAGCAGAGAGTCACACCGGACCAGCACTCCTGTCCGCCCTGAACACACAGGTGGATCAGTGACTGACTCCACACCAACAGGAGATCAGCAAAGTGGTTTGTGCCAATGGAAGAAATTTGTTGGCGGCATTGCATTTGGGCAAGTTGACACATGTGCCGTGCATGGCACATGTATGTAATCTGATCGTACAACGCTTTGTGCATAAGTACCCAGGCTTACAGGACGTCCTTAAGCAGGCCAGGAACGTGTGTGGCCATTTCAGGCGTTCCTACGCGGCCATGGCGCACTTTTCCGATATCCAGCGGCGAAACAACATGCCAGTGAGGCGCTTGATTTGCGACAGCCTGACACGTTGGAATTCAACACTCCTAATGTTTGACCGCCTGCTCCAACAAGAAAAAGCCATTAATGAGTATTTGTATGACCGGGGTGCTAGGACAGCCTCTGCAGAGCTGGGAATTTTTTGCCACGTTACTGGACGCTCATGCGCAATGCCTGTAGGCTCATGCGTCCTTTTGAGGAGGTGACAAACCTAGTCAGTCGCACCGAAGGCACCATCAGCGACATCATACCATTTGTTTTCTTCCTGGAGCGTGCCCTTCGAAGAGTGCTGGATCAGGCCGTAGATGAGCGTGAAGAGGAAGAGTTGTGGTCACCATCACCATCACCACCAGAAACAGCCTTATCAGCTTGCTGGACCTGCGGCAACGCTGGAAGAGGATGGGAGGAAGAGGAGTCAGAGGAGGAATGTGGCTTTGAGGAGGAGGAGGAAGACCAACCACAACAGGCATCCCAGGGTGCTCGTTGTCACCTATCTGGTACCCGTGGTGTTGTACGTGGCTGGGGGGAAGAACATACCTTCATTGAAATCACTGAGGATGAGGAACAGGACATGAGTAGCTCGGCATCCAACCTTGTGCAAATGGGGTCATGCTGTTGTGCCTGTTGAGGGACCCTCGTATAAAAAGGCTGAAGGAGAACGACCTGTACTGGGTGTCCACGCTACTAGACCCCCGGTATAAGCAGAAAGTGCCTGAAATGTTACCGAATTACGGCAAGTCGGAAAGGATGCAGCAGTTCCAAAATCAATTAAAAAGTATGCTTTACACAGCGTATAAGGGTGATGTCACAGCACAATCTCCCACTTCCTAAAATCGATGCCTTATATACACATCCCCTGATAGGCGACGTAACAGGGATTAAACTGATAGGAATAGTACTACTTAACACACCACTCCTATCTGGTGGCACATTAGATTGCACGCGCAGTTCCTCAAATTTGAAGTAGGAGGACCGACCAAGCATCTTTTTCCATTTTCCACTTCCTAAAATCGATGCCTTATATACACGTCCCCTGATAGGGGACGTAACAGGGATTAAACTGATAGGAATAGTACTATTTAACACACCACTCCTATCTGGTGGCACATTAGATTGCACGCGCAGTGCCCCAAATTTGAAGTAGGAGGACCGACCAAGCATCTTTTTCCATCTCCCGCTTCCTGGCTGGAGGAAGAGAGACCTTCAATGACATCAGTGAGGACAAGGAACGGGACATGGCTAGCTTGGTATCCAACCTTGTGCAAATCGGGAGTTTGCGGTTGTTCAAATGGACTGTTTGCGGTTGTTTGCGGTGCGTTAAACGGGGAGTTTGGTCTGTCACTGTGAAGTGGGCGTAACCCTTACACTACCTGATTGATACAACATCATACCTGATGTTTTAAAGCACGTTATTCCAAACAATTTAGGAATGTCAGGTGATTTATGCCCTTTATGGATTAAAACCAGACTCTGCATCAACTATGTAATTTTCCATGGGAGTTTTGCCATGGATCCCCCTCCGGCATGCCACAGTCCAGGTGTTAGTCCCCTTGAAACAACTTTTCCATCACTATTGTGGCCAGAAAGAGTCCCTGTGGGTTTTAAAATTCGCCTGCCCATTGAAGTCTATGGCGGTTTGCCCGGTCGCGAACATTTGCGGAAGTTCGCGAACCGAAAATTTTATGTTCGCGACATCACTAACAGTCATACATGGGAAGAGGGATAGTGGCTACTTCCTGGTGTATAATACTTGTATTTATCTATCAACAGTCATACATTGGATAAGGGACATTGGCTACTTCCAGGTACATAGTGCATCCCGTGGATCACCCATCAGTGTTAATTTAATTATCCATAATTTCTATAACATGGTTTATGCAGGGCCATTTTCTAAATGTGTAAATCAACGGCAATTTGGCTGCCAGTCATAGTTATTCAAATGGGATATTAATATATATTATATTTAATGTGTTTTTTTCTTTAATTAATAGAGGTACTATATTACAGACACTTGCAACTTGAGAAAAGTGATAACAGATTTCATATTTAGCAAACATTTCTACTTTTTTATTTGTAAACTGCAATAGATAAGTGATGTGTGCTGTCAACTGCCTACAACATGCCTCTAGCTAAAAACATTCAGAAAGCAATAACTTGGCAAAATATGTTTTCATCAATTTACAAAGCACAGCAGATCTTGCTTGACCCATATTTTGGTATCAGATATTACTGTAGGTGAATGTTTAGGATCCAGTGATCATTAGTCAGTGTGGTTTACTATAAGAACAGTGACTGAGTCACACCACACAAAAAGAAAAGTTTTAGACTTTAGAAAAACAGACTTCTCTATAATTAGAATATGTGTAAAGGAGTCATTATCAGACTGGAGCAGTTTAAACAGAGTCCAAGAGAAAAGGGATTATTTAAACGTTGCACTGCTGAAGGCAACAGAAAAATTGCATTAGGCTTGTCAGTAAAAGCAAAAAAAAAAAAAACAAGAAACCACTGTGGTACTCCACAGATGTGGCCAAAATAGTAAAAATCAAAAGGTTAGCATTTAGTAATTATAAAAAAAACAGAGTGAGGAAGAGAGACAGATCTATAAGTTAATAAAGTAATAGAGGTCCAGGCACTCCTTGGTTCAAGACAGGTACTTTGTTAGGAACCACAACAGCGGTTCAGCAAGCCCCCTCAGATTTATGTGAGTGAGTGCAGTTCCACACACACACTACTAAAGATCTATAAGATTAGGCAGAAATAGGCTAAGCAAGTTATAAGACTTTTCAAATCACACACAGAAGGAAAAAATAGCACAGTCAGTAAAAAAAGGGGACAAAACAATTTTTAGATACATAAATGAGAAAAGGAAAGCAAAACAAGGATTAGTTAGATTAAAAACAAAAGAAGGAATGTATGTAGCAGAGGAAAACGGTCTCGCTGACTGCCTCATTGAATATTTTTGTTCAGTATTTACAGATGAAAATGAAGGAAAGGGGCCTCAATTAGGAAAAAGGACACATGAGACATTTGTTACATGTAAGTTTACAGAGGAGGATGTTCTATTTCAACTGTCAAAAGTCAATAAAAATAAGTCAATGGGACCTGATGGAATACACCCAAAGTTATTAAAAGAGCTTAGTGGTGTACTAGGAAAATCATTAACATATTTATTTAACCAATCATTGCTAACAGGAGTAGTCCCAGACGATTGGAAGTTAGCAAATGTTGTGCCCATTCACAAGAAATGTAGTAGGGAGGAGTCAGGCCAGTAAGCCTTACTTCAGTAGTGGGGAAAGTATTAGAAACCATGTTAAAGGTTAGGATTGTTGAACATCTAAACTCACATTGATTTCAAGATCAGAGACAACATGGGTTTACTTCAGGGAGATTATGCCAAACTAATCTTATTAATTTTTTTTGATTGGGTAACTAAAATAATAGATCACAGTGGTGCAGTAGACATTGCTTACCTAGATTCAGTAAGGCTTTTGACACTGTTGCACATAGAAGGCTTATCAATAAACTGCAATATTTAAGTTTGGATTCCAATATTGTTGAATGGGTAAGGCAGTGGCTGAGTGACAGGCAACAGAGGGTTGTAGTCAATGGAGTATATTTGAAGCATGGGCTTGTCAGTGGGATACCTCAGGGATCTGTACTTGGACCCATTCTCTTTAATATTTTTATTAGTGATATTGCAGAAGGTCTTGATGGTAAGGTATGTCTTTTTGCTGATGATACTAAGATATGTAACAGGTTTGATGTTCCAGGAGGGATAAGCCAAATGGCAAATGATTTAGGTAAACTAGAAAAATGGTCAGAGTCCTAACCTCAACATCTGAGGAAAGGGATTTAGGTGTGATGACTTAAAGGTAGGCAGACAATATAATAGAGCAGCAGGGAATGCTAGCAGAATGCTTGGTTGTATAGGGAGAGGTATTAGCAATAGAAAGAGGGAAGTTGTGGTGAAAGCCACTTCGCCACTGGGGCTTGGAGGGGACTACTTGCCAGTCTTTTACCCTGTGACTATGGCCCCTTTCATTTCTTATAGTTAAAAAAATCCTATTTGTACCTATTAGGACTTTGGACAATAATTCTCGGAACTTTCGAAGTGGTTGGAAGTGCCATTTCGAACCACCAAACAGCCGGACTACATGCAAGTGGAGTGTGCAGCCTATTTCCCTCTAGACTGGTAGTTAACCGCAGCCAAATTGGCGAACGGCTGGGTGGTCGCCGTTCGTATAGTCAAACACATGGCCTCGGCCATCTTGTTTAGTCGAACGTGTTCATCTGTGTTTTTTCATCAAGTTCATGGAACTCAAATCGGACATGTGACGGCACAAACAGCGCTGAACAGTTACCTTCCATGGAACTTCGGCTTTTCGAACGGGAGTCGAGCAGCGTTCGGTGAACAGAAGCCCATGAACAAGGTACATATACTGACTACATTCACGAATGGCTATGTTCAGTAATTCGAATGGTATTTCGACTATTTGAAATAGACCTGCCACACAGCCTGATTCTCTGGAACTGTTTGGGGCATGAAACCATGTGTGCGGTCGGTCTTCCAGGACTTCCATTAATTTCCTGAACCCCTGCTCTGATCTGGGTGATTTTTGGATATGTTGTTCACCCAGATCTGGCTATCAGGGGATGTAACAGGGGATATGGGGATATTTTGTGTTTTGGGGTACTTATGGGACTTTACAAAATATGTGGTTTTTCTGCCTGGAGATAATTGAGTTACATACAGTACTTTACTCAATTATCTACCATGCAGAGGGGAGGGATTGTGTGCTGTGTGTGGGAGTGTAAGGTATTGTAACACTGTTTTCATTGGTTTGTCTACTTTGTAACACTGTGCCCCATCAGGTCCAGGTAAGTGTTCCCTTGCATGGGGACTTGTATATAAGGCCAGCTGTGGCACCATTAAAATTGAGTCCTGCTTAACCCTCAACACGTAGCTTGGTGTAGTGATTGGAGGGGAACTGCTATACTGCTATATCACTAGCTCTTATAAGAGCTATAAAGCTATACTCTCCTGGAGGAGAGGTCTTTCCTACACGGTCCTGGATATCAGAGGTTGGGCCAGGGTGGGATGCAGACGGCAAGATCCCAGCTAAGCTTGTGGAATCTGCGGTGCCTGTGGTGTCCGGTGCGGTGCTTATGATCCTCAGTGTCAGCTAGGAAGCATCTGTTGGTGGAGGTGCCCAGTCGGGGTGCCAGGTGATCAGTTACTGAAGTGCTCATGCCATTGTACAGATCACTGGTTAGGCCTCATTTGGAGTATTGTATGCAGTAGTGGAGATCATATCTCCAGAAGGATACTGGTACTTTAGAGAGAGTTCAGAGAAGGGCTACTAAACTAGTTCATGGATTGCGGGATAAAACATACCAGGAAATGTTAAAGGATCTTAACATGTATAGCTTGGAGGAAAGACGAGACAGGGTGGATATCATAGAAACATTATATAGATAAAGAGAATCAAGACAGTAAAGGAGGAGACTATATTTAAAAGAAGAAAAACTACCACAACAAGAGGACATAGTCTTAAATTAGAGGGGCAAAGTTTTAAAAATAATATCAGGAAGTATTACTTTACTGCGAGGGTAGTGGATGCATGGAATAGCCTTCCAGCTGAAGTGGTAGATGTTAACACAGTAAAGGAGTTTAAGCATGTGTGTGATAGGCATAAGGCTACCCTAACTAGAAGATAAGGCCAGGGACTAATGAAAGTATTTAGACAATTGGGCAGTGTAGATGGGCCGAATGGTTCTTATCTGCCGTCACATTCTATGTTTCTATGTTTCTATGTCTACCAATGGTCATGCATAAAAAAGCTAGCCAGTATAGAGTTACTTGAGTCTTACTGAATGTTTATAATCTACAATTAATCTATAAAATGATAGCTTGTGGCCTGCTGCTCTGATTTTCCAGTAGAGATGCATAGTGCATCCGTACGTGATAATATTAACATCATGCTGATTTGTCAAATTGTGTAATTTGGGCAAAACTCACATCACAAACTAAACGTTCTGCTGGTCATTCAGTTCATAGACTTGCATTACTGCTATTCAGACAATCAGTTTTTGCATTGATAAACGGGAATACATAGTGATCAATGTTCAAACAAGCCTTGAACTGCCAGATTCAAAAGACACTCAAAAAATAAAATAAAATAAAAGAGGTGATAATTAAACTATTTTTACATTCAGTATTAAATTCTGGATGCATATAAACAGTACTGTTTTAATACACACAATGATTACTATGATTTTTCACCATAGAAACTAATAAAACAATCCACCCACAAAAAATAAAACATTCTCAGTACTTCACTAAAAGGATGCAAAAAACATTGTACACAAGCCTTTTTCTAACGCACTCAATTTTGGAAACACGAAGGCAGAAGATTTATATAAAACAGTCTAAAACAGTTCAAACCTTCATGGCCTTAGTAAAGGGCACTTTAGGTGTGTACATGACTTGTTTCAGTAGCTGCAAGGGTTAACAATCACTTTTTGTCTGCCCTACACCCATAAAATTGATAACAAATCCTGCATTTAATTGCCCCCCACAACTTTTCTGATATAAAAGCTGCCACCCCACACACCTATCACTCAGACCTTTCCCAACCCTAGGTTGAAAGCACTCCATATCATAAAAACGCACTGTAGGCTCAGTACTCCATCACCACGACGGCACCTACAGACAAGGGTCTTTCGGGGAACTCCAAGACATCATCTACCTCACATTATCACCCGATCCCCAAACACCTTTCCCGCTCCCTCAACTATCAACAATAAGCCCACAGATAAAGCCAGAATGAAAACACACCACCACATTGGAATACGCAGCATGTCTATACACCCAAATTGGAGCCCAGCACAGAAATACATCCTACCAGGTGAACGGAAGAAAGCCCATTACGGTCCATAAGTGGACAATGCAAGTACAAACAGGCAACTAAATCTAGACATACCAAACCCTGTTTAATTGTTCAATAGCACAATAATCAAAGCACGTTGACCTGTATTTAATTGACGCTGTACACTATCACTTCAACCAGAACTTGCATATCAAACCGATTGATTGTAATGTAACTATGAACAGCTCGCACAACTATACCATACTGTATTCTATATCGCTACATTGTTATATTCCCTCTTTGTTTGTATATCCCATATCTGTAACAAACTGTGATATTGACCAAATGTATCACTTAAAAAAAAAAAAACTTAAAAAAAAACACATTCAAAAAAAAGAAAGGACAATTTAAAAAATGGAGAGTCCTAGGTTACCCCAGCCAAATTTGATTAAAGAAAATCCAAGCACAATTTAGCAATAATCTTCATGGGACTACTTTGTCTTTGCATTTCTCCTCGTTCCGACTTTCTTATACTCAGGGGGGAGTCTAAGAGTCAATCACTGCCAAGCTGTATGCAAAGATCTACGCAAGGCGATTGAGTGGAATGCTAACACAGGTCACCCATACAGACCAAGTAGGGTTCATAAAGAATAGACAAGGGACCGACAATACGAGGAAGGTACTTAACATTGTTCACAGTATCCAAAAGCTAAAAGTGGGAGGAGTGCTGGTGTCTTTAGACGCAGAAAAAGCCTTCGACCGACTGGGATGGGAGTTCCTAGAGCAGGTCCTTAGGAAATTTGGGGTACCTGAGGGATTCATCTCAGCGGTCAAGGCTCTATACCACACGCCAACAGCGAGGGTCATCAATGCAGGTTTTGTCTCGGAACCTCTCAAAATCACAAATGGCTCCCGACAAGGTTGCCCGCTATCGCCCCTACTCTACGTAATGGCCCTAGAACCCCTAGCAGCAGCAATCAGACAACATTCCTCCATTCATGGGGTAACAATAGGAGATAAAGAATACAAGGCAGGTCTATTCGCGGACGACGTCCTTCTGACCCTGACACAGCCCCACATATCACTTCCCAACCTCATGGCTACCATCACGGAGTATGGGAAACACTCCTACTACAAGTTAAATGTCACAAAGACACAAGCGATGGGGATGGGGATGCCAAAGGAAACACTAGCTAGACTTAAAAGCGCCTTTCCATTTGATTGGCGTGGGGACTACTTAACATACCTGGGCATACGCATCCCACCGAGTACTGACAAACTACTAGAACTCAATTACACCAAACTTCTGATGGAAACAGCAGCCACACTGGGATCATGGGAAGGGAAATATCTATCATGGGTAGGAAGAATTACAGCACTAAAAATGATGCTGCTCCCAAAACTCCAATATCTCCTGAGAACCCTCCCCATAAAACTGCCACTTGCGTATCTAGCCTCCTTCCAGAGACTGATAACCAGATATGTGTGGGCGAACAAAAAACCTAGAGTAGCCAACAGAACACTACAAATACCACTTAGAAATGGGGGATTAGGCATGCCACATGTACAGGCCTACTATAGGGCGACCCAACTGTCAGCAATTAAAGTAGCCACGGCGGGAGGGGAGGCTCCACAGTGGACAACGATAGAATCACACTGGACACAAGGTACACCCCTCAAAGAACTGTTATGGCTACCACAAAAACTCTGACCCCGACACATACTCCCATTAGCAACCACCCAACTAACACTGCAACTCTGGGACGAAAATAGGAAGCGGGAAGGGACAGAGGGGACACTATCTGGGGACGCCCCAATCTCATGCATAGCAGTAGGGATCTCGACGTTTGATGCAAAAAAATGGTCAGAAAGGGGCTGCTCTACGATTTCCCACATGTACCAGGGGGACCAACTAATGCACTTCCCAGACCTCCAAGCTAGATACGGCATATCCAACAATGCGCTCTTTTCATATTTACAGCTGAAATCCTTCCTCACAGGGATACCGATAAACCACCAAGGGTCAGCCGCTAAATAATCTATAGAACATCTATGCCTCACTAGTAAACCCCCCAAAAAAACAATCTCCAAGATCTATAACATGCTCATAGATGACAAGTCAGACCCAGACATGACATTCCAAAAGACATGGCATACATAATTGGGGCAAGACATAGATGAAGAACAGTGGCAAAGGGCGTTTGCAATACACAAAGGCAACACACGATGCACATCGCATCTAGAAACTATGAGGAAACTGCAATATAGGTGGTACAGGGTACCCGAACAATTAGCTAGGATTTATCCGAACACTCCAAATATATGCTGGAGATGCGGGGCAGAAAAGGGTACAATGAGCCACATCTGGTGGTCATGCAAGGTGATTAGGGACTACTGGGGAATGGTAGAGGAAATAGCTAAGGATCTAATGGGCAGGGAATGGAAGCTATCCATCCAACAAAGCATACTATTCATGTTACCACAGGCAATGACCAGAGTTGAGGAGGCTCTGCTGTTCCACTTACTGATAGCAGCGGTGACATTAATAGCTAGATCGTGGAGGTCACCATTACCTCCGACCAGGGAAGCTCTCATGCAGCAAGTATCACTGAACTGGCAATATGAAAAAATGGCAAACACGTATATGGGAATCAAAAAACACATAGGGCCAGCTGGCGAGAGATGGGCAGAGTATAGTAGGGAGAACAAGGTAAAGGACTGAGATGTGTCTTATAAGAATGGAGGGACAAATGGCTAAAGGAGAAAGAGGGAAGGGGGAAGCATGGAGGCACTCACTAGATGGCACAATGCTAACGTAGATAAAAAACCCCAACTAACACGAGAACCCTTGAGGAAAAGGGCACAGACCATAACAACAGGAACAAGGATAGATAGCAGCTAGCCACCATACCAATCAGAAAACGCCGCAAAACAATCATAAGGGACATGGAATGGTGATGATACTGTAATATTGTATTATTGTATAAAGTTAACGTATAACAATTCGAAATGACGGGGCAAGATATGGCAACACTCTAACCCTAACCATTTTCCCTTCTGTACCTATGTAATGAGTGTAGTATGAAAGTATTACTTTACAATGTAACTGAACAACACTTTTGATTACCATGGCATGGTATGTTACCAATTTGACCCCAATCCCTTTTTATTTTCTGTACCCTGAGTTCTTTTCTTTTGAGATAATATTTGAAACAATAAAAATTGTCAAATTGAAAAAAAAAAAAGAGTCAATCACGACAGCCATCACCAGTGACAGCTGCAGGGAATTGTCTGTGTCTATGGAGGATCCCACGGTCTTGTAGGAACCTCTATAGACCTCAATGATGAACTCTTGTGCATGCAAGAGAGTACAGCAGTGATGTTGGAACTTAAGAGGACCAGATGAAGATGGTCACAGCCATGAGTAACTGTTTCAGGTAAGCAAATCCTACTTATACCTGACCCCCCTGCAACCAGACACCCAGCGGTGATGTTAGCATCAGGGGACTTTGCAAATTCAGCTGCTTTAAGTAATCATAAATATTACTGATTCGTTTAAAGTCTGCTAAATTAGATTTTAGAGGTCATTTAGAAGTGCAGAGCATATAATCACAGATTCAGGCCATGCTGAATTGCTACCTGGTATTTGATAGAGTTTTACCACTTGCTGGCCTGCTCTTTCCCTTTGCAATGGTTAATATGGATGCAGATATCTTGTGTCTGTTGGGTGTTTATAGCTGGCTGTAATGTGTCTTAAAAAACACTTTCACTACAGATTAAACCCAATCACGTATTTACACAATACTTTATCAGTATTTTTGCAGTATTTGAAGATCCATGTTTAGCTTGCCCTTAGATTGGATTGATAAGTTGCAGCATTATGCCAATGTTCCACTTCAACAGCCGTTTTGGTCTCTATCAAAATAAATTTACATTTTTCATTTGAATACTAATTTCAAATAGAAACTAGAACTCATAGCTGTCAGGCATTTTTAGAAAATGTTATCTGACAACTTAATTAAAGCAAAAAGCATACGAATGCAAATAAATATAATATTGAGTTTGACTGTTTGCTTCTCATGAGAACAAGTTTGTTGTTGCTATTAGAAAGGTAATAGTTAACCTAGTACTGTATAATTTATTTAAAAGTCACTATAAGCACCATAACCACCTCAACTTACTGAATTGGTGCAAAGAATTGCAGCCTTTCATTTTAATAGTATTTAATTCCGATGTTAAATACCTTTTTTTTCTCTCTAAATGTAGATGCAGTTGGTTATTATAAAAAGGTGCCATGACATGTTTAGTCACTTGGCTGATGTACAGAACAATCAGTAGACTATTTTATCAATAGTATTTTTCCATCTAATATTTTTTTCAGAATAGAGAAAAGAGGTGATTATACTGCAAATTCTTCTCCCATGTGACAGAGTAACTGTTCTCCAGTTACAGCATAATATGGCCTTGATCATTATGATCCCCGCCTCTGCACATTTTTATAGATAACAAATAACGAGTTCCATTTAAAACATACATTAAACCCGTTTGTCAATGAAAATATATTTTTTATATCTCAGGTGTTATATTAGAAAATGTTTAAAAAGGATTTATTCCCTTGCCCAGAAATAAAATTCTCCCCCCTCCTCCCCAAATTCGCTTGTTCTTCCTGATTTGATATACTGTTCTAAAATTAAATGTATGTTTGCATGTATTTTTAGGCTGATATTTAAAGGACCACTATAGGCACCCAGACCACTTCAGCTCAATAAAGCGGTCTGAGTGCCAGGTCCCCCAGGTTTTAACCCTTCAGATGTAAACATAGCAGTTTCAGAGAAACTATATGTTTACACTCCTTCATTAATCCAGCCTCTAGAGGCAACACTAAACGTCCATAGGAAAGCATTAAGAAATGCTTTCCTATGGGCATTTTTAATGTGCACACGGCTCTGGCCGTGTATGCGCATTCCGCTCCACTCGGGAGCCGACGTCGGAGTGGGAGGAGAGGTCACCAGCGCCGAGGGAGCCCAGAGCTGGATTAAAGTAAGTAACTGAAGGGGTTTAACCCATCCAGCGCCAAGGGAGGGGGGCCCTGAGGTTAGGGGGGACCTAAGGGCTATATAGGGTCAGGAAAACGAGTTTGTTTTCCTGGCACAATAGTAATCCTTTCAAGGGACAAAGGACAAGCATGGGACTAAAGAGGTTACGTTACAGATTTAGAGTTACGTACTTAGCCCCTAAAGCCTACCTCCAACAGAGCCTATTTTAAGCATTTCAAAACCCTAAAACCATTGTTCCTGTTCCAGAAATACAAGTGTTACACTTTTAAAAAGCTTACAGCATGTACTTACATGTCTTTTCCCATAATATCTAAAGAAATATCTATATCTATATAATTAGAAACATTGAGTGGTTCAGATCCTATCCAGCACAGTTTCTTGGTGATACGTATAATGCAGTGTTTTTACTACTGTATAGAATGTGCATTTGGTATCTATATATATTTTATATTATGTACTGGTTTCAATTTCTTGAGTTTCTTTATTTTTTGATACTTAAATAGGTACATTACACAAAATACAATGCTTACATATGCAATGAACAAAAAGACAAATTCAAGTAAAAATTATAAACATGTTGCTCTAATGTCACAAGGGTAGAAACTAAGAGAAATGAATGTGTACAATGATGTGGATCCAGAGCCTCATAATCATAAACAGTAATTGTTTGTTTACAGTCTAAATAACAACACCTGTCTGAGCCATATGGTGAACACTAAGAAAAACACGATTTGCTTCTACGTTCAAACTTTGATTAAAACTGAAAATTAAAACCAACCAATGTTGAAGTCCCATAACATGCTGCCCTCACTACTAATATTATTGTCACTAATAAAACATTTTATACTGTAGTTTTTAGCTTTAGGATATTACTGTCATGAGCAGTATACCCAAATATGCAGGAAACAGGAACCCAGGCAGGAGAAATAGAGATATACATATTATCGGGCCTTAGATGGCCAAACTTAACATAATAAAGAATGACAGAAAGAAAGTCAATAAACAAGCCAAGGTCAGGTATACAGATAGACGGAAAATCAATCTAACAAGTCGGGTCAGGATACTCAAATTTCCTATAGACTAGCCGTGGTCAAAATCCAGAAATACACAAAAGACTAAAAGGAATGCACTAATTGGATAATAAGGCAAAAATCTCGCTAGGGTATTGAACTACAGTAAAATTAAATAGGGTATGTAGACTCTGATTGGTCCTCCTCACCCCTGTAACTCAAAAAAAGTGCCGAAACAAGGTTGCTTGAGTGATGTGAACAATTCCGAACCAGAAGTGCACCATTCAAGTGACCAGCATCCGAATCAATATGTGGAAGCAGGTAGCGCAACCAAATAGTGCATTCAACTTGCTTTCGAGAAATCCCGAATGGTGGCATTGATCGGGAAAGTATTGTGACAATTACAACTCCTTATCATAGAACTATATTTCTGTAAATCCCATTGAAATTCCATGTTAGCTAGTACCATACATCTACTCTATGTTCCTGCTTTAACAACTGAGATACTGTGTTTCTGTCAGTTTAACTTACTATTATTATCATTTTTATAGTGCCAACATATTCTGCAGTGCTTCAAAATTAAAGAAAGGGATATTTACAAGTAAAAAAGAAGCTGATTCAATGAGTTTTCAATCTATAGATTTCAGTAAGGCTTTTGACACTGTTGCACATAGAAGGCTTATCAATAAACTGCAATATTTAAGTTTGGATTCCAATATTGTTGAATGGGTAAGGCAGTGGCAGTGACAGGCAACAGAGGGTTGTAGTCAATGGAGTATATTCGAAGCTTGGACTTGTCACCAGTGGGGTACGGTATGTCTTTTTGCTGATGATACTAAGATATGTAACAGGGTTGATGTTCCAGGAGGGATAAGCCAAATGGCTAATGATTTAGGTAAACTAGAAAAATGGTCAGAGTTGTGACAACTGACATTTAATGTGCATAAGTGCAAGATAATGCATCTTGGACGTAAAAACCCAAGGGCAGAGTACAGAATATTTGATAGAGTCTTTACCTCAACATCTGAGGAATGGAGCTTAGGGGTGATTATTTCTGATGACTTAAAGGTTGGCAGACAATGTAATAGAGCAGCAGGAAATGCTAGCAGAATGCTTGGTTGTATAGGGAGAGGTATTAGCAGTATAAAGAGGGAAGTGCTCATGCCATTGTACAGAACACTGGTGAGACCCTACTTGGAGTATTGTACGCAGTACTGGAGACCGTATCTTCAGAAAGATATTGATACCTTAGAGAGAGTTCAGAGAAGGACTACTAAACTGGTTCATGGATTGCAGGATAAAACTTACCAGGAAAGGTTAATGGATCTTAACATGTATAGCTTGGAGGAAAGATGAGACAGGGGGGATATGATAGAAACATTTAAAACAAGTAAAGGAGGAGACCATATTTAAAAGAAGAAAAACTACCACAACAAGAGGTCATAGTCTTAAATTAGAGGGGCAATGGTTTAAAAATAATATCAGGAAGTATTACTTTACTGAGAGGGTAGTGGATGCATGGAATAGCCTTCCAGATGAAGTGGTAGAGGTTAACGTAGTAAAGGAGTTTAAGCATGCGTGGGGTAGGCATAAGGCTATCCTAACTATAAGATAAGGCCAAGGACTAATGAAAGTATTTAGAAAATTGGGCAGACTAGATGGGCCGAATGGTTCTTATCTGCCGTCACATTCTATGTTTCTATGTTTCTATGTATTGAGGCAGGTGGATACATGTCCTTGCTTAAGGACTCCGACTGGGGAGGTGACCTGACCAGGATTACCACTGCTCTAATTAGGCAATACATAGTAACAGCTTGCTGATAACTAGCCAAAGAATAGGAAGGAAGCTGATAGTGTAGGTTAGTCCTGGTTCTCTGTGGACTTCTCTAGCTATACCTAGAAGGAAGCATTCCAGTCTTGAAGTCAGGTCATTTTTAACTTGCTCTATGATTGAGACATCCCAGAGTATATATGAAGTCATACGCTGATCAACCACAGCATCATATTTAAGTGTTGTACCAGCACCCATATGAATGTAACACTACCATTAACATATCCTCATTTGCTCTTACTTTAACTGTTTGAGAAGAGGACATTTTCTGTGTAATATGCCTTATTGGACACTATAGAGAACATCCCTCCTCCCTTTTGGGTAAAACATGAATCAGCCCCACATGCTGACTTCTTCACTTATAGAAAAGCCTGTGATTGGACCTATTGCTGCTTCAGAGTGTATGCACTTGCAAGGGGAATGAAGAGAGGAGGTGAAGAAAGAGAGTGGGGAAGAGGAAGGAGGGAGCATTTTATTTAAAAATAAAAACAAGAAACAATGTGCAACTGGGAGGAAAAGATGGGGAAGCTATCTTTATATGTACTTTTTTTTTTATAAATGGGGAGCAACTGGTGTGCTTGGAGTGTCAACTGACCGCTCTAACAAATCAGAGGTGAACCTGCCCAGTTGCACTTGGTGCTTCCTGTAACTCAGATTCAGAAGCTGGATGCCACTTGGGTGGCCATTAGATCAGTGTTTGAGGCATCCTTTGGGGTTACACCAATCCAGAACGGGGGACTTTTCCCTCTATAGCAGCTTCATTTATGGTGGCCGGAGAGTCCATTTATGGTGGCACATTGCCTAGGACTCCTTATACATCTAATCTGTCTTTGTTTAGTATTCATACATACATCATAATAGTCAAAGTACATTGCAATAGGAAAGATACATTAAGGTAGAAATGAACAATTAGTCTTAAACTCTCTCTTTTATAATTTGTTTGAATAACTCTAAAATGTTTTAGCAAAAAATAATACATACCTTTTCCTATATTCACAAAATGTACTAGTGATTTTTAAGTGCAATTGTATGTTAGGCCATCATATATCTGCATATTTTTAATACATTATTTTAATAACTAACCTGTTTAGCCAACTGGTCCTTTTTTACCAGCCCGGTAGCTGCTGCTATGTTCCCTGCACCTTCAACTGTCCTATGTGCTACGGCAGTCATCCCTGTGACAACAGCTCCTCCAACATTGGACACTTGTTCTTTGGTCTTTTCAGCAACTATTATGATAAAAAGAAAATTCATCAGCATTGGTTTAATTATAGGATTTGCTATTATTACATAGACTATTGCAATTTACTAATTCGAATTAGAATTGTTTATACCATCTTAAGATGTATAGCCCATATCACTGAATTCAGGTCAACAACTCCTAAATAGCAAATATCGAATAGCCCATTTTTGCTAAAGGTTAAACAGTTCTAAATTCTAACCTTCATATAAAAACTGAATTTATCCCAAAGACACTTAGAAGAAAGAAGAAGAAAACAAACAAAATAAAAACAGATCAATATTTGTATTTTTATGTACATTTTTATGTTTTCTGTTTAAGATTATTGTGTGGATTGTTGGGAAATTTACTTAATATCATTTTCTACTTAGTTTACTTTTCAAAAGTAAATTTTGGGCTTGTGCAATTTTGGGCACCTGTTCTAAAGAAGGATATTGCGGCACTGGAAGGAGTGCAGAGGCGGGCTACAAAACTAATAAAAGGAATGGAACATATCAGCTATAAAGAAAGGTTAACAAATTTGAGAGGGGATATGATAACATTATACAAATATATTCGGGGCCAATACAAACTATTGTGTGTGTCACGACTACTAGTGTGGTTTAGCACGCAGAAACTATGTAAAGATATACATAGGGAAGAAAAGGAAAATAAAAGGACAGAGAGTAAACCGGACCTTAGAATGGCTGGACTAATACGCTAGAGACAGAGAATGGTCAAAGGGAAAGCCGAGGTCAAGGAAGCCAGAAAATATGCAATACCGTCTACACAAGCCAAGTCAGGGAAACCAGAATTCAGAATAACCAGGGAAAAGCCAAGATCAGGATACCAAGATATCAGATTCACAAAGATAAAGCACTTTCAGGAATCCAGGAACAGGAAACCATGACAGGGCAAGGTACTGGGGTGTCAAGGCTTTAAATATCCCTCTCTAAGCTCTGATTGGTCAGAGGGCGACCTCTGACCCCAAAACGTGCGTGCGTGTTGATGTTGTGATTTCACGCGCACGTCAGTATAAACTTCGGGGGCGGAGCTAGCATTAAACGCGACCACGCGGTCAGCGCCATTTTGGATTTGGGCACGATGCCCGGAAGATCTGGGGAAGCGGTTGTCGGCTTGCCGACGAGCAGGTAAGCTCGTGCTGTCAGCGAGGCCGTGCCGGTCGGGCATGGCCGTGCCACGCGACGGGCCGGCAACCGCAACAGTGTGGAAATCTAGGTCATGCCCTTAGATTGGAAGAAAGAAGATTTCGTCTAAGGCACAGGAAAGGTTTTTTTTTACTGTAAGAACAATAAGGATGTGGAATGCTCTGCCTGAAGAAGTGGCTTTATCAGAGTCCATACAGATGTTCAAACAGCTACTAGATTACAAATAATTTTTTTCCTAGCTTGTTGCAAAATTGGAAGTGCTTCCTGGATTTTTTTTTGCCTTCTTTTGGATCAACAGCAAAAAACAAATGTGAGGAAGGCTGAATTTGATGGACGCAAGTCTCTTTTCAGCTATGTAACTATGTAAAAGTGACATTGCATTTTTAACAACCTTAGGTGGAGAAAAAAGTTATATTTAACCTATAATTATGCAAATTATAGTTACAGAAAATGCAGATTTTTAGTAGTTGCAGACTCTGATAAAGCTTTGCCACAAATAAAGCCTGACTTGATATTGGAATACATTTGTGGCTGTTTTAAAATTTTCTGTAAACTATATATTCATAAAATATTCATATTCAATGTATATGTTTCCTCATAATTCCTGAATAGACTGTTAATAAAAACACAGATACATGTTGTCTCCCACCAATTAACTAAACAAATATATGTATTAATATGTCATTCAATGCATTTTTGAGGTTTATCATTATATTTTCTTGGTTCTTATTAAATTAGTTCTTGGAAATTATTCAACTTCTAGACTATCTAGATTCTAGACTATTGCTACCATAGACTAGCTTTCTGACGGCACTAATTCCCAGTTGGATTAGTAAGTGACGCCCTTTTACTGAGTCCTAATGTACTGACCCCTGATTACCAGAGGGGGGCAAATGTTCACTGGGGTATTCCCCCTTAGCAGGTTTATATCTCTGTTGTATAGTGGTTTATTTTTTTATAGATCAGAGCTCACAGGAAGCCAGTTTATAGTTGGTAAGTAGGTTTTCATGTTTTTTCTAAAGAGATCGAATGACACAGAGCCTGGGTGTGTGGACTGTGTACTGGGATGTACTGCTCATATACAGTATGTATATTGCCATTCACAATATAGCATTCATTATGGGTTCAACTAGCAAAAGGATAAAAGATAAACTGAACAAAGGTCCAGGAGTTAATATCGTCCCAGGTATTAGCACTTATTGCTAAACAAGAATAATGGCAGAGATGAAATGTAAAGGTTCAAATGACTACACAATGATCCCTTCTCTTATAGTCAATAACATCTGTTATTATAACACACAACTTGTTGCACTTAAGAGATTTGTTTTCTTCATCCTTGCAAAATTGATAATCTGGATAAATATTACCTAATGATTTTCAATTTTTCATATTGCTAAAATGTGAAATTTTCCATACCTGTTGTTACCCCATGAACGACTCCTTCCTTTGTTTTAGAACCTTGAAAAAAAGGAAACAATAAGTGAGACAACATCATTCTATTTAATCAAGAGTGTTCGGTTCAAAAACTAAACCATTAAAGCTTATTGATTTAATACATTTCACTAGAATAATGTCAGCATGCTCACAACACGCAAACAGATGTGTCTATACCACATGCACCGAGCTCTTCACGGGGTAATGAGTGTGCCATTTACTGATGAATGAGATTCGACTAACGTGGAAATTGGATAGTCAATGAGTAGGAAACCTTGGAGGACCCCCATTGAAGCACCATTGGGATCAAAGAACTGGCTCTATGTAAGAAGGACATGGATGGGAGAGACATAGGCATTATGGTTTTTGTACCTGTTTAATTGTTTTTATCAAGTATTTTGTCCCTGAAGTCAATATATTGGAAGAAACACATTGTACCATATCATTTTACTGTATATTTTATTTATTATCATTTTATTTGTAATACATTTATTCCAAAACCTACTTGGAGTCCTTGCAAATTTTGTCTTAGTCCTGGAGGTTGGAGACCAAGGTGGACGTGGTCCCTTCTGGGGAGGCACCCTGAGGCATTTGGTTTCAATTTTTTATGTGAGTGCATTACTAGGGGCACACATTGGATGTTTTCTAACTGTAAAACACCATAATGTTTTTTTCTTTTCTGTAGATTTTTAGCTGTATCCTTGTTACAGTATATATATTGTACATTGGCTGCTTTACAGGGAGTGCAGAATTATTAGGCAAATGAGTATTTTGACCACATCATCCTCTTTATGCATGTTGTCTTACTCCAAGCTGTATAGGCTCGAAAGCCTACTACCAATTAAGCATATTAGGTGATGTGCATCTCTGTAATGAGAAGGGGTGTGGTCTAATGACATCAACACCCTATATCAGGTTTGCATAATTATTAGGCAACTTCCTTTCCTTTGGCAAAATGGGTCAAAAGAAGGACTTGACAGGCTCAGAAAAGTAAAAAATAGTGAGATATCTTGCAGAGGGATGCAGCACTCTTAAAATTGCAAAGCTTCTGAAGCGTGATCATCGAACAATCAAAATAGTCAACAGGGTCGCAAGAAGCGTGTGGAGAAACCAAGGCGCAAAATAACTGCTCATGAACTGAGAAAAGTCAAGCGTGCAGCTGCCAAAATGCCACTTGCCACCAGTTTGGCCATATTTCAGAGCTGCAAAATCACTGGAGTGCCCAAAAGCACAAGGTGTGCAATACTCAGAGACATGGCCAAGGTAAGAAAGGCTGAAAGACGACCACCACTGAACAAGACGCACAAGCTGAAACGTCAAGACTGGGCCAAGAAATATCTCAAGACTGATTTTTCTAAGGTTTTATGGACTGATGAAATGAGAGTGAGTCTTGATGGGCCAGATGGATGGGCCCGTGGCTGGATTGGTAAAGGGCAGAGAGCTCCAGTTCGACTCAGACGCCAGCAAGGTGGAGGTGGAGTACTGGTTTGGGCTGGCATCATCAAAGATGAGCTTGTGGGGCCTTTTCGGGTCGAGGATGGAGTCAAGCTCAACTCCCAGTCCTACTGCCAGTTTCTGGAAGACACCTTCTTCAAGCAGTGGTACAGGAAGAAGTCTGCATCCTTCAAGAAAAACATGATTTTCATGCAGGACAATGCTCCATCACACGCGTCTAAGTACTCCACAGCGTGGCTGGCAAGAAAGGGTATAAAAGAAGAAAAGCTAATGACATGGCCTCCTTGTTCACCTGATCTGAACCCCATTGAGAACCTGTGGTCCATCATCAAATGTGAGATTTACAAGGAGGGAAAACAGTACACCTCTCTGAACAGTGTCTGGGAGGCTGTGGTTGCTGCTGCACACAATGTTGATGGTGAACAGATCAAAACACTGACAGAATCAATGGATGGCAGGCTTTTGAGTGTCCTTGCAAAGAAAGGTGGCTGTATTGGTCACTGATTTGTTTTTGTTTTGTTTTTGAATGTCAGAAATGTATATTTGTGAATGTTGAGATGTTATATTGGTTTCACTGGTAAAAATAAATAATTGAAATGGGTATATATTTGTTTTTTGTTAAGTTGCCTAATAATTATGCACATTAATAGTCACCTGCACACACAGATATCCCCCTAAAATAGCTATAACTAAAAACAAACTAAAAACTACTTCCAAAAATATTCAGCTTTGATATTAATGAGTTTTTTGGGTTCATTGAGAACATGGTTGTTGTTCAATAATAAAAGTAATCCTCTAAAATACAACTTGCCTAATAATTCTGCACTCCCTGTAGAGGTGCTACACTCTGGGGAAGCTGAATATTTAAAGATCAGTTTGATATATTTATCTACACCTGACAATTGCTTGATGAAGTTGTGAGATGCATATTTGTCACAACACAGGTGCCTGACTAACATGGCAATAAAGATTTACTGGGTCATCATAGCCAAAATGTGAATATTTTCTAAATCAGCTTTGCTTCCAATTTGGCTCCTATGGCCTTTCAAACTCACACTGAATTGAGTTTGAATTCCCACTTTAGTAAGTAACCCTGTTAGTATTCAAGCTTTAATTTATGAATGGAATCCCTCTTTATCTAACTCTGACAAACATCATTATAACCATAGAGGGCAATTTGCTATGTTTGGTCAAGGCTCTGCTATTGCTAGCTTCAGGTGTAATTCAGTAATGTCTGTGATGTCATAGTGTTGTCTTGCACTCCTTGAAAACATCTGGAGAGGCCCACCAGTTTTGGAATGTGAGGGATTCCCAGAGCCAGAATATCTCCAACAACCCCAGCCTAATAGAGTTAATTTCTGATTTAATATGTGTCTCTGAATTATAACCATCCTTACATTATCAAGAAAGTCTTAACAGTGTTTGCTTTAACCAATCCCCATTTACAGTGTCATTTTAGTGTCAAATTTTTGCGATTTAACTTCAGATTTAGCTTCTGTGTCAGTAGATAACAGTCTGATAATGCCAGGAACTAGTGTCGAATTTCTCATAATCTTTACAATTATTACTTTTTGGAGATTTATTTTTCAATGGCCAGATGATTCTTTGGAGCAGGATAAAATCACAGATAATCAGAAAAAAACAACTGTTTTAAAAGTGATTAGACATCTTGTCATAATGAGTGATAAAACACATATTTGCCACATCATATATGGAGAACACAACAGTGGGTTTTGCTATCTCTGATTCTATTTCATAAAAAAGTTACTTAAGCTGAGAGGTTTGCATCTACCCTTTTCTGATTAATAATAATGGGGAACCTTATTAGGTGCAAATAGCAGAGGTTCATAGGACCCTTAATACATATATGACATCTCAATCCCTTTGAACATGCTAGAGGAATATTTTCATAAAAAAAGTTTTGCTAGAGTTATGTTCAAAACTCAATGTAAGAAGTCATTGGTCAGAATAATTTTATTTTTCCAATTTTCTAGCATAATTGAAACTAGATAACATGCTCTACCGAATGCCTTGCTTACAATACAAAAATCATTTTTTTTTTATATCATTACCATGTCTTCATTTCTCTGTATGAGGTCTAAGATCCTCAGTTTATCTTTCAATATCATCCTTCACTTCTCATTTTATGATTCATTTTTCATTCTCGCTTTTTGTATTCAATGTGACTAACAATTAGACATGCGTCTGACCATCTGTGATGCAAGCACAGGTCTTGATTGAATTCTTATTGTATGTCAAGCTTACAGATAAAAAGAATCCAGCATTTTCAAGTGGCGACCCTGCCGCTATCATAAAGATGTATTTAATGTGGCCAAAAGGACCATCTTAATTAGGAGCTCCAGGTAGCTACTAAGTCTGAGGCTTGCTACTGCAAATAGTTAACTTCCATCTATCCACTATCATTTAATCTCATATTACAAACAATATGGCATTTTGGCTTTATGCTTGTTAACCAAATCATGACACGATGTGTCACAGAGACCTGATTTTAAGATCTGCTAAGGACAGATGATTATTATTATGTCCTAATGTGTAAAACTATAAAACTCCAAGAGGGTATACTTTCTTTTTCCCTTGACTGTATACAGCAGGGTTTCCAAATTTTTCCAGTGGAACCATTTGACATAGTGTATAAACATCTTGAGTCATGGTTGGGGGGTGAATGTCATAGGTGTATGGTAAATGTGGCACGTTGTAGGAGGGATTTGGTGATAAGGCTAACCTGCGGAGGAGAAAGTGCCACAGAGCACTGACATAGCATCTGATGTCACTGCTTTCCTTGGCAGTACCCACACACACGTGAAAGTGTAACCACCAATCGGATGAGGATAACCACTGCATTTAGTCCGCAGACAAGCAGATAAACACTTGATGTGAGCTAGTGTACAGGGGTGCAGTGGCAGATCAAATGTAGAGAGAGCCCTAGTGCAAGATATCTTTTTTGTACCCCTCCTAGCACAAGGGTGGCCAAAAGATTCTCATCTGTCATACATCTCCCACGATGCATTGCCATCTGGGGAAATACCATTTGCCCATCTTTGCAGTGTGTTATAAGTGGGCAGTGTTATTATGTTTAAATGTATGTTTTTTTATGCAGTATATGTGTGTGAATGTAGGTGACTGTGTATTGTTGGCTGTTGCTGAGCTAATTAACGGGAGTGCCCCTTAAATTCACCTGTGTGGGATTTGTATTGCCACTGCTGACTCACAGAGCTTGCTCACTGGAGTTTGCTTGAACGTAGGCTATTAAAAGTTATTTCTTTTAAGTCGGAATTGAAACACAGAGGCGGCTCTCTAATTAGGCGATTTAGGCGGCCACCTAAGGCCTTGCACTGGCTGGGGCCTTGTGTCCGCCTAAATCGCCTTAGGGAAGACATACATGTCGGATCCTCGGTCCATGACCAAGGACCCGACATCAAGAGGGGGCCAGGCAGTTTGCCCTGTGTGCCGCCGGGTGCGAGGCCCCTCCTGTTTGCCCCTCACTCTGTCCCCTGTCATCCCCTCACTCTGATCTCTGTCACCCCCTCATTCAGCCCCCTGTCACCCCTTCACTCTGTCCCCTGTCACCTCCTCAGTCAGCCCACTGTCACCCCCTCAAACTGTCCTCTGTCAGCCTCCTGTCACCCTCTCCTTCCCTCACTCTGTCCCCTGTCACCCACTAACTCTGTCCCCTGTCACCCCCTCACTCTGTCCTCTGTCAGCCCCTGTCACCACCTCACTCTGCCCCCTGTTGTCCCCTCAATCTGCCGCCTGTCACCCCCTCCTTCCCTCACCTTGCCACCTGTCACCCCTTTCTCACTCTGTCACCCCGCTTTACACTCTGTCCCTCCCTTCCACACTCTGTCAGCACCCTCCACTCTCTGTCACCCCATTACACACTCTCTCATCCCCTCTGTCCACACACCCTGTCACCACCCCCACACACACTGTTACTACACTCCCACACACAATATCACTACACTCCCACCCACACTGTCATGGCCTTAGCCCAGCCACACTCCCTTTAACCCCCTCACTCTGTCCCCTGTCACCCTCTCACACTGCCCCCTGCCACCATTCACTCTGTCCCCTGTCACCCTCTCACTCTGCCCCTTGCAACTCCCTCACTCTGCTCCTTGTCACCCCCTCCTTCCCTCACTCTGTCACCTCTCACTCTGTTTCCTGTCACCCCCTTACTCTGCCACCTGTCACCCCCTCACTCGCTCACTTTGTCCGCTATCACCCCCTCACTCTGCCCCCTGTCACCACCTCACTCTGCCCCCTGTCATCCCCTCCTTCCCTCACTCTGTCACCCCTCATGATGTCCCCTGTCACCCCTTTACTCTGCCACCTGTCACCCCCTCACTCTGCCCTCTGCCACTCCCTCACTCTGCCACCTATCACCCCCTCCTTCCCTCACTCTGTCCCCTGTCACCCCTTACTCTGCCACCTGTCACCCCCTCACTCTGCCACCTATCACCCCCTACTTTCCTCACTCTGTCACCCCTCACTCTGTCTCCTGTCACCCTCTCACAC